>NC_051253.2:34200823-34500823 GCF_015237465.2 Chelonia mydas | reverse complement strand
CTTGTTGCCAAGAAGGCCAATGGCATTTTGGGATGTATAAGTAGGGGCATAGCGAGCAGATCGAGGGACGTGATCGTTCCCCTCTATTCGACATTGGTGAGGCCTCATCTGGAGTACTGTGTCCAGTTTTGGGCCCCACACTACAAGAAGGATGTGGATAAATTGGAGAGAGTCCAGCGGAGGGCAACAAAAATGATTAGGGGTCTGGAACACATGACTTATGAGGAGAGGCTGAGGGAACTGGGATTGTTTAGTCTGCAGAAGAGAAGAATGAGGGGGGATTTGATAGCTGCTTTCAACTACCTGAGAGGTGGTTCCAGAGAGGATGGTTCTAGACTATTCTCAGTGGTAGAAGAGGACAGGACAAGGAGTAATGGTCTCAAGTTGCAGTGGGGGAGGTTTAGGTTGGATATTAGGAAAAACTTTTTCACTAGGAGGGTGGTGAAACACTGGAATGCGTTACCTAGGGAGGTGGTAGAGTCTCCTTCCTTAGAAGTTTTTAAGGTCAGGCTTGACAAAGCCCTGGCTGGGATGATTTAATTGGGGATTGGTCCTGCTTTGAGCAGGGGGTTGGACTAGATGACCTCCTGAGGTCCCTTCCAACCCTGATATTCTATGATTCTATGGTACTGAAGTCCCAAGCTGCCAGGGAAAATGGGCTCAGAAATAATCTCAGCACATCAGGTGGCAGTCACAAGGGGGTTTCTGTGACCCAACACATCACAGCCTGACTGCCAGTGGATGCATGGGTTGTGGGCAACAAGTCAGAAGATGCCAAAGACAACTGAGGAATATGGTCCATAGTAGCCCATATTGGAGGATTCTTGGTGGCCTGAAAGGGCATTGAACTCTAAGGGAGCCATCTTGTGTGTTACTGGTGCTGGCGAAATGAGGGACCCCTCTGTGGACTCCACTAACTCTGGGAAGTCCATGCACTGGGTGGGGAAAAGATATGCTTGGGTGGGATCCACATCCATGGAATTGCTTGAAGGCACCCGAGTCCACCAGCATCTCTAAGTTAGTGCTGGGCATTGCAAAGTGCCAGAGCTGGAGAGGGAGTTGGAGATGTGTTGGTTGCTGATTGGCCATCACCAGGGTACTGGCAGATGAGTGTCGGTGTGGGCTGCTGGAGAGGGAGGAAGGGTGCCAACACAGCCTGGACGACCTTATCAGGGCTGGTGTCTGGCATTTTCTGACCTGGGCACAGCTTGGGCCCTGGGAGGGCAGCTTGTTGCAAAATATCCTGGTTCCCCACAGTATAGGCAGAGGCCCAATGCCAGACATCCATTCTTTTCCATGTTGGAGAGGTGGGGCCAGACCTGAGTGACTTACATCCGTTTGCCAATAGAAAAGGGACCGGTGATGGTGGGGCTGGAGCTGGCAGGAGCGAGGCAAACCATCTTTCTTCTTGGAGGCCTTTGGTCAGTTAGTTGTAGATCTTAATGAAGGCCGGATGTGGATTCCACCCAGATCAGTTTATTTTTCACATTGTTGTATTGGTCAAGCTGACTCTAATTTAGGAATCCACTAAATTTATCATGATTGCTATGGAATGCATCAGCTAGGTAGAGCTTGAGTTTGTCGGAGTCAGAGCTGAAGGCAGCTTGGCTTGAACTTGTGCCTCCAGGGTGGCAACTTGGGCTTTGAAGATCAGTAATGGACTCAAGAACAGCTCTGGTGACTCTTCTAGCAAATCAGACAATGTAGCCAATCAGGCAGTGTGCTGTTGACACCAATCAGCTCTACCGGTACAAGCATCTTTCCACTGGTATTTCTGCCCCAAAAGGAAAATCCAAAATTCTTGCTTTTGTGAGTCACATCTGTCCATGTTCGGGATTGGTCCTGCTTTGAGCAGGGGGTTGGACTAGATGACCTCCTGAGGTCCCTTCCAACCCTGATATTCTATGATTCTATGTGTCATGTTTGGGCTTGTATCTGCGTTTGTGTGGGTCGGTCTTGTGTGTTTCATTTTTTTGTCTGGTGTGGTTTTGTGTTCTGTGTGTTTGAATCCCTGGCTTGTACGAGCGTTGTGTGTCTCATATTAGGTTCTTCTGTGTGTGTTTGTGCTTTGTGCATGGGTGACTCTTGCTTGGAACAATCTTGCATGGCTTCTCTTCCAACTTGTGTGCACGTTTTTATCTTATGTTGGGGTGTCGCAGGGTGAGTACACCCCATCCCCCCTTTGGGTAGGGCAAGAGTGTTACAGCCCTGTGGCTAAGTCCACTTGGCCGCCCTTTACCTCAGGAAAGCCTGGCCTAGTGTCCAGAGTCAATATAGCTGTCCTCTCCCCCAGGGAAGTGTGGTCTAAAGGCCAGAGTCAGGATTGGGGCCCTCTCCCTGAGAACTGAGTGGCCAAAGGCCAGAGTCAGTATAGAGGGCTCTGCCTCGCAGGATATATGCCCTAGTAGCTAGAATCAATATAGATGACCTCTCCTTTGGGGCCATGTGGCCCAATGGCATTGCTTAATGGCTGTAAGGGTGGATGGGCCACCACCAAGGGGGGGTTTGCTGGCAGGGGTAAGGGGATCCGGGCCCTCCCTACTCCATGAGGCCCCAGCCCAGGGCCCTGTCAGCAGCGAGTGTACTCATCACTGAGTCAGCGAGGATCCTAGTGAAACACGCTGACTTATCACTCAGTTCCATTACCAGATCAATGTATAGTCCCCCTCGCCTACTTCCTACCCTGTGTCCGGATGCGGTGGTCCTGGTGTCTCTGGGGTCTCTGGGTTCCTCGGCCTGTGCAGCTCTCTGCAGCTCCGCTCTCCCTCAAGCATCCTCAGGTAGGCAGGTAACAGCCTGGGTCTCAGCGGGTCTGACTTCCACAATTTGGGGCTTCAGTGGCTCCCAGGCTCAAGCTGGCAATGTGTGTCCTCTCTCTCTTTGGTGGACAGCCCTGACTGAGCTAAGCTGCTCCCTTTTATACTGGTGCTCCTGTTGGAGCATGCCTAGCAGGGGCGAGGGGGTGTGGCTTCCTTGGCCCACAGTGCGGGGTTAACACTTCCCTGTCCAGTGTGAGGTGAGTACACCTGGCTTGGGTCAGTCAGATCCTTGTCTGTCTCCAGTGTTGTGCCCTGTGTGTTCTTGTGTGTCTATCTGCATGCATTCCTCCAAGTGTCTCTTTCCACATACCATCTTCCTTCCCTTGCCCAGAGGCAATGGGTGAGCAAGCTGAAACGCCAACCCCACCCTACCCAATCTGTTCCCTTTGAAACAGGGACGTGGCTTCGGTCCCAAGAGAAAAAAATTACAACACTCCTGTGTCTCTCTCTCTCTCTCATCATGTTCTTCCTCATCTCTCTCTCTCCTTTCATTATTAAAATTCCAAGCACACATTTCTTCCCCTCACAAATAGGGCAGACACCCAATGGCATCCAATAGGGGGTTCTTCTTCCTTCGGAGAATCATTCTTATCCTGAAGGGAAAGAATCACTTAGCTGCAGGTTGGCCATGCGTCTGGTTTTGAACCAGCTGCCTCTTTTTAGGTGGTTTGTCCCCAGACACAATGGGATGTGCTTTTGTCTGGTGTTGGACAAGGGACGCCTTTTGGAAGAATGCGCAGTTCTGCCACAGCCAGCGTGACCTGGCACTCATGGGGATGGAGTAGCATGCTCTTTGAAATTGCATCCTCCGTATGGCGTGACCTCATATGCACCATGTCTACTAGGTCACGCCGGTGGGAGTGGGGTCACCCCGTTCCCAGAAGTACCATCGTTTCTGGGATTCTGGGAATGCGTGAGTGGCCACCGTACGTGGATGTGTGAGGTGTGCTGTCACACCCGGCCCTTAAGACTGACTTTGATCTCCTCTCTTCCTGTTCTGACAGCACGGTAGCCCCAGGGATACGTGTGCTGTAACTGCCATCTTCGAATCACCAAAGGGATTTAGATGTCCAGTTTCCAGCTAGTTCTCATGGCCTCCAAATTCCTTATGTGCCTGAGAAAATCTCAGACCTCGGTGTGCTTGGATGCAGAGCTCTGCCTCCCGCTCTCTTTCCGCTGTGCTTTTGGAGACATGATAGCCTGCTGATGTAGAACAGATCAATGAAATTAGTTTTAATTGTTCACTTTATTAATATAACTTCATAAGCAAAGTTTTATGAATGAAACAACATTCATTCATAAAACCAGTTACCCCAATAACTGGTTAATTGAGTTTCACTTTCAATCCAATTGCTGCTTAAATCACTGAAACTTGCACTGCTTCAACATTGTAACGCAATAAATATATAAATAACAAATAAATTTGTTAGTCTCTAAGGTGCCACAAGTCCTCCTTTTCTTTTTGTGAATACAGACTAACACGGCTGCTACTCTGAAATTGTAACTTTGTTCACTGTTTGCCATTCCTTACACTTGTCCATGTTGTAACCCAAACTCCATTTTAACTTGTCCCAAACTCCATTTTAAAATGCTCACTTCATTTTTGCAAAACCCTGCTGTAATCTTATTAGTTTAGTTTAGATGTGTGAATGAGGTATGTATGGATGATGGAATCAACCTCCAGCCCCAGCCTGTCCTGATGAAATAAAGTGTAAACACCAATGGCTGAAGATGCAGACAACAGCCCTGACAAAGCAAGAAGAGTCCACCCTAACAAGAAAAGAACAAAAGTACAACTGAAGAAACATCAAAGCCAGGTCCCAGGCTGAAAATCATGTCTGCAATTGACGGGTGATCAATCACACCAAACCCAGAGGCAGCGTGACACAGCACGATCTATAGACTCTGGATTCAAACTAAAGCCTACAAAAAGGATGGGTGAGAGGGAAGACTTTGGAGGGTAACATTCTGCTGCCAACATGGAAGGGCATCGGTGCATGCCCAACAGAGACCCAGCCCTTCCTTGTGCCCGGCTTTCTTGGCCAGTTAGCCGCCACAAGCTACGAACCCAAGCCACGAACTCAAGCTACATTCAGGACTGGTAACTATACAGCAGCTGCAGAACATTTGGGGTGTGTGTGGATGTGTGTGTGTGTATACATAGGTATTAGATATTAGTTATAATAAATGTGACGTCTTGTCCCCTGAAACGATCCTGTGCAGTTTTGTCTGTATAACACTGATCAGATGAAGAGAAACCATTTTTATAGTTCCTCATTAAGGTCCAGAGCTGCCTGAGGAAAGGCGGGTGGTGATGCTGCTGGTCAGAATTGAAGGGCACAAGCATGAATGTGTTCATGGGGAACCCAGGGCAGAGAGAGAGTAGGGGGCTGCAAGCTGAGATTGAGGGGCATTAGCAGAGCTTGGTGTGGGTGGGGAGAGGCCAGGGCTGGGACAGCAGAGGCTGTGGATTGGGAGTCAGGGGCACCGGCAGAGCTGTGAGTTTCCAGGTTCGGGCTGGATTAGGAAGGTGCCAGTGGGTCAGGACTTAGGCTCTGTCTGCAGCAAATGAAGAGTATTTGTAGCACATGTCAGCACAGCTATGCTAGCTTTAATCTAGCTAACACAGGTTAAAAGGGAAGTAGAGACATAGTGGCATGGACTTCAGCATAGGCTACCAACCAGAGTAGCTTCTGGCGGTCTGGAACTTGATTGATTAAAGCTGGCCCAGCTCTGCCCACCCATGCTACAATCACACCTTTGCTTGCTGGGTAGACGCACCCTGAGATGTTTCCATGAAGCCCAGGTGTCTAGCAGGACATGTGCTATTTATTCCCCACCCATGCCCTTCCTACCGGGTCACTGCTTTTAATTGCCAGGTATCAGGAAGTCCTGCTGACACAATTGTTTACTGGATTTGCCCTCTCACTCCATGTCTGGCTGGGCTCTATATAACCCATGCCAAAATGTGCAGGAGGATCAGGGTGAGGTTCAGCTCTGCAGAGGCTGGGATCCATCTCTCCAACAACAGCAAAGGAACAAGGACTTGGGTAAATTGCAGGAGATTCCACCAGCCGGGAGACAGGAGAGAACAGTGTCACATGGGGCTGCAACTTCAGGATTTGTTTCTGGGATGCAGCATGACCTAGTGGTTAGAGCAGGTGGACAGGGAGTCAGGACTCCTGAGTGCTATCTCCCCTCTGGGAGGGGAGTGGGGAATAATGGGATAGAGTGGGGAGGCCCTGATTTCAACTGGGGTCTGTGCAGCACATGGCACAATGGGGGCCCAGATCTTCGGCAGGGTATTTAGGTGCCATGTGATAAAAATAATAACTCTCTTATATTTGGGCAAGAGTTGGGTGGGAGGTGAGGGGCCCTGGGGCTAGAGTGGGATGGGATCATGGGTTGTGGTGGTTTTTGGGGGACAGAGTGGGGTGCGAGGGTATAATGGTGGGCTTGGGGTTCAGGCCCTGGAGGTTCCATGGAGGAGACAGATCCTCCCCCGCCATGCTGTCTCCATCCATCTCCCCCCTCTCCCCACTGCAGGTCAATAAAGTGACAGACACGGCCATGGCCCCAAGAGGACCCCACCCCATGCTCCTACTGCCCCTCATCCTGCTGGCTGCCGGCCTGGCCCAGCTCAGTGAAGGTGCTGCTACCAGCAGTTTGTGAGACAACACGTCGACAACCCCAAGACCACTGCCCCCAGCAACCGGTTCTACTGCAACCTCCTGATGCAGCGCAGGGGCCTGACCCGCCGCCAATACCTTCAACCAATACCTTCATCCACGCCCCCACCGGCTAGCTCCGAGACATCTACGGCAGCAGAGGGAGACCCGTCAGCAGCAACCTCTATGACAGCAACAGATCATTCAGCGTCACCACATGCCGGGTGCTGCCTGGCTCCCGACCAGGGCACTGTAGATACAGGGCTGCAACCGGAGTCACCAGGGTCCGTGTGGCCTGTGTCCAGGGGCTGCCTGTGCACTTACAGCCAATGTACCTGCCATGAGCTGGGAGCAGGGGATCCCCCTGCTGCCCCCACGCCCCTTTTGCTCACTGGCATTCTTCTTTCGCTGGGGGCTCTCCTGTCCTATCCTCGCCCCACCTGGGTAGCGCCCGCCATGAATCTCCACAGGGACATTCAGCATCTCCCTTTATCCCACAGGACAGCAATTGGGGCCTGTGGGGAGATTTCCCACGCTGGGTGTCCAGTTCCCATCCACGCAAGTGAAAATCCGGGCATCCAGCCCCCCAGATGGCACTGAGACCCTCAGTCTGAGCCCAGCACTCGCGTCGCTGGGCAGGATCCAAACACAACTGGCCTGGACTTGGGCTGGGCTGCCCCGAACCACTAGGAGTGGAAGAGGCCGAGCAGCTCTGAAATCCCAGACTGATTTGGTTCGGGTCCCCTACTTTACTCTCCCAGGATAGACCAAAATTCCCATGAACCCCTTGGTGGCCACCCCTCCCCCATCCCCTGCTCCCTGCTGCCTCTAGTGCCCATTATACTGTACAGCCCTTTCCCATCCCTGATCCACTGGATGCTGTGTGGATGTTGTCTCAGGCTGAGCCCTGGGGAAGCTGTCACTGAATTTCATATTCTCGCTACTTCTTGCAATAAAATACTTTCCTGCAAATGCAGAAGAAGGGGGAGTGTTTTTGCGGGGGCTGGGTGCAGAATCACTGGTTAGCTGGAGTTATTTAACCCTAGCAGCATGCCAGGAATACAGCTAGATTGCTCAGAGGGATCAGGGAATGGAATAAAGTGCAGAGGCTCCGATCCAGCCCTAGGTCAGGGGACCAGCTGGCTCAGGGGGCGGGGGAGTGCAATCTGGGGCTTTTCCTCTTTAAGGAGCACTGGCTCTGATCTGGCTCCAGAACTGGCTGGCTCACGGGGGTGGGGATTGGATATGGGGCCTTTCCCTTTCAGAGGCCCTGTCCCTAGTCCCTGTGTGGCCACAGGCTGGGTGGCTCGGTGGCAGTTGGGGAACATGGTACAGGACCTCTTTGTTTGAAGGGCACCAGCTGCAATGTTGACCCAGAGCGGTAGGGTCTGGCTGGCTCTGGGTCCATATCTGGGAGGGGGATCCAGGAATAAAGAGGCTTCCTCTGAGATTTGCCAGTGAATGGCTCATCTGCTCGCAGCCAAAGGCTCCATGGCGATGGAACGGTGCTTGGTGCTGAGTTGCCGCAGGCATTGGGCTCTGTCCTGCCCCCTGGAACCAGTCCTGGAACCAGACTGATTTGGGTGTGGAGGAAAGGGGAAGTTGGGATCAAAGTGGGATCAGATCCCGGGCTTCCAACATCCAGTATAGGCAGAGTCAGTGTGAGCTCTTTAGCACAGCCACCGTTGCAATTGTCTACAGCTTGGACAACTGGCTGCCTGCACTATTAGCATCTTCCAGCAGACCAGCACCTCTGCCCGCCCTCACAATAGTATGAGATACATTGGCACCAACTGACCCTAGGGTTGCCAGGTGTCCGGTTTTGCTACCGGAACGCCCGGTCAAAAAGGTAGCCTGGCGGCTCTGGTCAGAACCGCAGACTGGGCCGTTAAAAGTCTGGTTGGTGGTACTGCTGATTTAAGACAGACTAGACCCTACCTGTCCCAGCACCATGCTGCACCCCGGAAGTGGCTAGTGGGTCCAGTTCCTAGGCAGAGGGGCCATGGGTCTCCCCGTGCTGTCCCTGCCCCAAGCACTGGCTCTGCGCTCCCATTGGCCAGGAACCGTGGCCTATGGGAGCTGGGGGGGTGGTGCCTGCAAGTGAGAGCAATGCACAGAGCCTCCTGCCCCACCCCCAGCTAGGAGCTAGACCTGCTGGCCATTTCTGGGGTGCAGCACGGAGCTAGGACAGGCAGGGAGCATACCTTAGCCCTGTTATGCTGCTGACTGGGAGCCGCCTGAGGTAAGCCCATGCCCGAACCCCAACCCCCCACCCCAGCCCTGAGTCCCCACCAAACACAGAGCCCCCTCCTGCACCCCAACTCCCAGCCCTGGGCCCACTACAGAGCCTGCAACCCCAGCCGGAGCCCTCATGCCCCCCATCACCTCAACCCTCTGCCCCAGCCCAGAGCCTATCCCACACCCTAAACCCCTTATATCAGGCCCCACCCCAGAGACCACAGCCCCAGCCCAGAGCCCATACCCCCTCCTTCATCCCAACCCTCTGCCTCAACCCACAGCCCCCTCCCGCACTCCAAATACCTTGGTCCCACCCCCCATCTGGAGCCCCCTCCTGTACCCCAAATCCCTCACCCCAGAGCCTACACTCCCAGCTGGAGCCCTCACCCCCTTTAAAATCTTTTAAATACCTTTAAAATCCCTCCTGGCCAGAGGAAAAATCCTCTCACCTGTAAAGGGTTAAGAAGCTAAGATAACCTTGCTGGCACCTGACCAAAATGACCAATGAGGAGACAAGATACTTTCAAAGCTGGAGGGGGGAGAAACAAAGGTCTGTGTGATGCTTTTGCCAGGGACAGAACAGGAATGGAGTCTTAGAACTTAGTAAGTAATCTAGCTAGGTATGCGTTAGAGTCTGTTTTGTTTAAATGGCTGATAAAATAAGCTGTGCTGAATGGAATGTAGATTCCTGTTTTTGTGTCTTTTTGGAACTTAAGGTTTTGCCTAGAGGGATTCTCTATGTTTTGAATCTGATTACCCTGTAAGGTATTTACCATCCTGATTTTACAGAGGTGATTCTTTTACTTTTTCTTCCATTAAAATTCTTCTTTTAAGAACCTGATTGCTTTTTCATTGTTCTTATGATCCAAGGGTTTGGGTCTGTGTTCACCTATGGAAATTGGTGAGGATTTTTATCAGGCCTTCCCCAGGAAAGGGGGTGTAGGGTTTGGGAAGGATTTTTGGGGGAAAGACGTTTCCAAGCGGGCTCTTTCCCAGTTATATATCTGTTAGATGCTTGGTGGTGGCAGCAATAAAGTCCAAGGGAAAAAGGAAAATAGTTTGTACCTTGGGGAAGTTTTAACCTAAGCTGGTAAAAATAAGCTTAGAGGGTTTTTCATGCAGGTCCCCACATCTGTACCCTAGAGTTCAGAGTGGGGAAGGAACCTTGACACCCTCTCACACCCCAACTCCCTGCCCCAGCCCAGTGAAAGTGAGTGAGGGTTGGGAAGTGTGAGCCACTGAAGGAGGGGGAATGCAGTGAGCGGGGTGGGGGGGCTTCAGGGAAGGGCTGGGGTAGGGAGTGGGGTCTCGGGAAGGGGTGGGGCTAGGGTGTTCAGTTTTTTGTGATTGGAAAGTTGGCAACCCTAACCGACACCTGGCGACCCAGAGGGGTTGGGCAGCATGGGACAGGCCCTCGGGCCTCACTCCCTGCTCGGGATCAGCTTGGGCTGGTTCAGGCTGATGGGATCGGGGCAGCCCCATTAGGGCCATTTCTCGGCTTGCCCCAGGACTATGAGGGTGTCAAAGCCCCAAGTCCAAGAGCACTGGGGGACACTGCAGGGTGAATCAGACAGGAGTTGGTGCAGAGGGGGCCTGGCAAGCCGGTAACAGTGGGCCCTGGAGCCAGCCCCTCCCCAGTCGTTATCTGCGGGGCTGGGCTGGTCAGGGGGAAAGACAGAAGAAAAAGAGCATCAGACTTGATAGTGTATTCAGCCAGCACAGCCTGTCACGGATCCCCCTGGGCCCAGTCAGCCTGGCCTGCCCCAGATCACCTGGATGCAACCAGCCAGGCCTGTTCCGGGTCCCCCTGGGTCCAGCCAGCCTGGGCTGCCCTGGTTCCCCCTGTCAGTCCAGCCAGCCCAGCCTGCCCCGGAGCACCCTAGGCCCAGCCTGCCTGTCCTGGATCTCCCTAGGCCCAGCCAGTCCAGCCTGTCCCAGATCCCAATCCAACAGGATAACTCCAGGGATCAGATGGCGACAAGGTGAGCTGGAGAGAAAGCCCCAGATCAGCCAGACACAGGGACAAATGCACCCTTGGCCACAGAGTGACACAAAGCACATACCCCCACAGAGCACTCTACACACACATACACTCACAAACACATTCACTGACACATCCATACACACATATCCAGATGCACTCCGCGTGTGCGCGCACACACACACACTCCCAGCCATGTACTCTATACACACATGCATACAAGCACTCCCACACACACACTTTCTGAATACATATGCCCCTACACACAGATGCATACACACTACATGCATCCCCCGTCCCCATACATATGTAAGGAGACTGTTGTCCCCTTACTAACATTCAGTGGGAGTGTTTTGGCTGGCTAGCTCCAGTACTAAAAGGAAGGGGAAGGGTCAATGGGAAATCAGGACCCTGAGACTGACAGTCACCAGGAACAATATGGAGAGGCCAATGCTCCACGTCAGCCTGACTGACAGGGCGGGCAGGCTAATCAGGAAGTCAGGAGGCCAGGGAGGGTCCGGTCCTCTGTGTGAGCTGGACTTGTGTGGGTCAGACAGAGTGGGGCCAAGCTAAGGAGAGAGCAGGGGCCCGAGCTGAGCTGGGGAGCAGAGCCGGGCCAGCCAGCAGAGCCAGAGACACAGCCCAGGGAGAGCAGACCTGCAGCCACTGAGCCAGAGAAGCAGCATCAGTGCTGAGGCAGAGTGGAGCCAGAGCTAGAACAGTCGAGCTGGAGCAGTCTGGAGCTAGGTGTGGTGAGCAGCTGTGGGGGACCCTGGGCAAAGGGCCCAGCGCAGACTGGGAGAGGGATCTTAACCTGACAGGGCTGAAGCTGAGAAGAAGGGTCCCAGCACCCAAAGCCTGGAGGTGCGTGGCCACCACCAGATAGAATATCAGGGTTGGAAGGGACCTCAGGAGGTCATCTAGTCCAACCCCCTGCTCAAAGCAGGACCAATCCCCAATTTTTGCCCCAGATCCCTAAATGGCCCCCTCAGGGATTGAATTCACAGTCCTGGGTTTAGCAGGCAAATGCTCAAACCACTGGGCTATCCCTCCGCCCCAACCCACAGTATCCCTGCAGCACAACCAGGGCCTGAGAAGGAGGCCTGGGACCTACAAGGAACAGACTGTGAACTGCCCTGACATCCAGAGACACTCTTTGTGATGTTCCCTGTCACAGAGTAGGGTGACATGTTTTCCTTTCATCTTTTCCATTTTTCCTTATTCTTTTTAAAAATAATTGTTGATTAAATAACTTGCATTTGCTTTAAATTGTAGGAAATGATCTGTGGGTCAGGGAAGCATCCAGTGCAGAGAGTGTACCCCGCAGTGGGAACACCCTAGCCCCTGTCCTAGATGACCACAGCAGGGTTGGGGGTCGAGCCCCCCAGGAATCTTGGGCCCAGCCTTGTTGGGGTTACGAGGACTCTGCCAGGCAGGAGAGTGGAAGGGGAGTCCTCAAGGGCGGGGAGGCCTCTGGGTAAAGGAAGTGGGAGCGAGGACTCAGATCCTTCCACTAGCCCACTTCACTGGCGTAGTGCAGAAGCCAGGAAAGTTCCCCACAATAGCGGGACCATTCCCCTGCTTACACATAATCATGCATTCAGTCTAGCCATGCAGGACTAGTTGACGCTAAAAAGGCTGTGCCAGCATAGCTGTACTGGCAGAGCGCCCTAGTGGAGCTGTGGTAAATAGCGACCCAAGGAGCTTTTGCTGGTATAGTTAACCCACCTCCCCAATGCTTTGCGCAGTGGCAGTATCGTAGCCAATGAGGTTAATCCGAGGCGCGATTATTGCTAATTGAAAACTTTTCCCAATACCCCGCCATGACGACTTGAAATATAGTCAGCATTGGCAATTTTTGACAGTCTCTACCAATGATTAAACGATTCCGGTAAAAGGTCTCTTCTGTCAGCATCTGCACAGGATTTTCCACACACAGAGCAACAGAGTTACGCTGGCAAACCTTTGCAATGTAGACCTGGCCTCTCTGACACACACACTTTATGCACACACACATTTTACATTCTGAGGTGCATTTCCTCCTGCAGACGTGCATGCACCTTATACACACATATATGCACTCTACACAGACGCACTGGGCAGACACATTGTAGACATATTCTCTGTCTCTCTCACACACACAGATACGCATAACTCTGTTTATCAGTACTTGACTGGCACGACAATCTACACATACAAATAACTATTAAACAGTGAGCACAAGGACAAATTGGCTGGTGATCACAAACACACACAGAAACATGCATAGCCATACTCAGTGTGATGGGGGTGTTCATGCCACACTGCACCTGAAAGGGTTAAGGTATTTGGGATGGGTCTAATTAACCTGCTAGGCTGCACCTGGGGGACAACCAGGCTGGCTAAGCAAGTGCTGCAGGGCAGGTGCAGGCTAGGCTTGTACAAAGCCAGTAAGCTGAGAACAGAAAGGGGCTGCAGGGGAAGTAGTCTGCAGTCACTCTCTGGGAGGAGGAACTTCAGGCTGGAAAACCTAGGGAGGAGGGAGCCAGAAGATAGAGCAGAGAAGGCACACAGGAAGGCACCCAGGGAAACAGAAACAGGGTCTGAGATTGAGCAGACTGTAGTTGCTGGACATAGGGGTTCCTGGGCTGGAACCCAGAGCAGTGAGTGGGCCCGGGTTCCCCTACCAGCTACTGGGAAAGTGGCACCGGACCTAACCAGGGATTGGAGCCTGTCTGGAGCGGCATGAGGTCAGCTGATCCACTGGCACTGTGATACCCCCAGGAGGGGAAACACAGAGAGTGGCCGGGATGGAGGGTCAAGTCCCGAAGAGGGAGCGCGCTGAGAGTGAGAGGAGCTCTGGGGACAGTACATGACAGAAGAAGTGCCAGACTAACAGTCTGTGCAGCCAGGGGGAGGTGCCCTCACGATGTGTAGGCATACACATCTATCTAGAGACACACGGAGAGCCAGACAAAAACCCGTACCCATACACATGCCAATTCATAACCCGCAGCCACCCACACCTCTACAGGACTCATCCCCTCCCACTGCAGACAGCAGGGACATGCATGTACACACATACATTCACACTCTCTCTCTCACACACACACACACACAGGCTCATTCTCTCCAGCAGGTGTAGCAGGGACACACACACGCACACACACTCACGGCTGGTATCATTTCTGGTCATGCTCCCCAGAAGGAGCAGCCATGTTCTATCCTAACCTCCTATCAGTGATCCCAGGGCACTGCATCTTGCTGTGATGTCATGATCCTTGGGATACCCTCCTCCACCCCCTACGAGCTCTTTGCACTTCCCAGGATTGGAGGCAGGGCTGGGGGGCAGGCAGGACAGTGAAACCGAGATGCAGAATTCAAAATGGGCTCATGCAAAGAACGTAACTAAAGCGACTGACTGTGGGTGGGGGCTGGGAATCCTGGGGGTTAATTCTCAGATTTTCCCTGGTACAAAACTTCCCCTGCACATCTGAAAGAGCAGGCAGCACCCTGGTGAGATGCAAACCTCACAATGCCTGGTTTCCAAGGCCAGGGCGTTTCCCGCTGAGCTATGGAGCCAGCTGTCAGAGAAGAGGCAGAGGCAAAGAGAGACACAGACTCAGTGATGTTTTGCAGTGATTTCCCCTGGGCTCCCAGCCAGGGCTCTCCCTGGCAAATTCCCCAGTCTGGGCTGGGCTGCAAGGCCAATTAGTTTGCCCACAAGCTTGTGGCTGGCTGACAATGGGTAGGAATGCTAGATATACACACGTGCAGTCACTCTCACGCACGCTATGGAAGGCAGCCGCTGTCGGCAGCATGGAGACTCACCATTGTCCTCCCCATGGGACAGCCTCCGGGAACAAGGCGCTGCACATTAGCTCCGTGTAGCTAGATGAAGTGAACCCCAGGTGGGGGCATCGGGCTGACCTTGGCCAGCTATATGGAGGTGAAATGTACCTGGGCTTCGTCGCCAGGAGGATCGCAGACTAGTTTGGCTTTGTTTCCCCTGGTGAAGAGTCACAGGCTGCGTGTTGCTCGTCTCCACCCAGGGATCATGCAGTCCTTTGTGTGGCGGCGTGTCCACCTGAACCCCAACTCCAGCTCCCACTCGGGGTGGGGGGGAGGAGGGGGCGGGCGGGGGGAGGACTGTTGGAAATGCAGCCCAGCAACTGCCGGAGAGGCTGGGAGCAGCTTGCCAGAAGCTCCTTCGTAGCCAGCTGGGAAGAAGCTGTGAGGACATGATGAGAACAGAGGGTCAGGGACCTGGGGAAGACCCTGATGGGCAGGGACAGGAAAGTCGCAGGAGCCCAGAGGAAGGGCCTGGGTCCCCCTAGCTCTCCCCAGACCCAGGGAAGAAGGGCAGGCTGCCAGGGACACCAAAGACGAGCCCCGGATGGGGGCCTCCTTGGCATTGGGGTCACCAGACATGGGGTTTCCCTGTGGTTTGGGCTGGACTCTGGATTACCCTGAAAGGGGCGAGAGCTGAGAGCAACCTGGCTGGAAGAGCAGGTCACAGCTGCCAAGGGGCCCCCACCTTGCTGGTCCGTCAGCAGGGTTGGAGTGGGGAGAAGCGCTCGGCCGCAAGGGGGCATCCAAACGGTGAGTCTCTTTTCCCTGGGGGTACCTGCCGGGGAAGTCCCCCAAGCCCTGGAGAAGCATTCCAGCTCCCAGCAGGCTCTGGGGTCTGGGGAGTTTCCTTGGCCCAATCAGCAGCTGGAGATGGGCGTGGTGGGGGGAGCACAGGCTGGAGGATGGGAGACATTGGGGAGGTGGGAAGTTGGGGGACCGCAGGCCGAGGGAGGGCGGAGCTCAGTCAGGGTTCCCAGCAGTGGGAGAGGTGATTGTGGGGGGAGTTTACCCCTTTCCCCTGGGAGCCCTGTGAATCAGGAGACCTCACATGACACCCCCCGGAAAGAATCACACCACAGCCAAGTGCTGTGCTGGGAGTCGGGCCAGGTAACTAGCCCAATCAACGGTTCTGTGGCTTCGTGCTTGGAGCCCAGTCCTTAGCCACCCAGCGTTGTGAGTTCAGATTTCACTCAGGTCTTGTCTTTAAGAGAATTAACGAAAAGTCCCTTTCACCCTAGGACACTTCCTGGGGTACCCAGGGTTGTGAGGTGCCTCACCCCCGCCCCACACCCTTTACATGAGGCCAGCTCGTCGGAAAAGCACCAACCCTCTAGGAACACAAGCGGTAACTTGCAGGCCTCGTTCTCTCCATAGGTGAGCTGTCGGCACTCGCCCAGCCTCCAGCCCTCTGGAGCACCCAGCCCCGGTCCATCAGGCGCTCGGAGTGTGTGGGTTTGTGGTTCCCAAAGGACCATCACTGAGATCCGTAGTGCGAACAAGAATGAGTTGATGACCACTGAATAGAGGTTCAAGTGACAAGAGTCAGAATACTGGACACAAAGGGTGACATATAAGATTCTAGAGACTAAACTCAACAAACAAAGCTTTCCCCTGCCGCCTACAAGTTCTTATTCCCAAGATCTTTCCGCAGTAGTTTCAACCAGGGTAATCATGACCCCATCTCAGAAACCCAAGCCCTCCAGCAGCTTGTCCTGCAGGAATAACTGGGGGGGTCCACTGCCCTTCCTAGGCATAAGTTCCAGAAGTTCGTTGTCTTACCCCTAATGAGGAGTGCTGTTAACACTTACTGGTAATTTCCTCTCTTTGAAGATTTCACAGTCCTTTGTGAGCAATCGGCTCGGACGTGCGGGTGGATCTCCACTATGCACTGTATGGGACTCAGGGTTCATGTGACCAGCCAGAGAGAGAGAGATGCTTCTCTTCCTTGCAGCCTGTCAGGAGAATGTGGATCGCTCTTTGGGAGCCTGTCTTAACTCACAGACCTAGAGACCATAATTTTTAGCCGAGATACATAACTCCTTAAATCTTCCCCAGGCATATGGCTTGCAATGATTCACAGGGCCAGTCTGATGCAGGCTTTTATTACAGACCCTGGCATGACATTTTCTGATGAACTAGAATGTAAATCCCAGACCCAGGGATTCCTGTAACCCATATGCCCTCTGCCAATTGGTGTCACAAGGTCCCTGGGTCACACTGTAGGTGATTTTATATTCACATTGGGCCACGCCCCAAGCAAAGATTCTGGCCCTAAATGTGTTTTTAATCTAATCTACTGATAACACTAATAACTACCAAAGGCTGTAGGCCCCTCGTCTCTGCCCACTTCCTTCCCTCCTCTGAAGTTTGCTTCTGTTCTTTATCTTACTTTATTTTTTCAGTTTCTCTGTATGTAAAACAAAGATAAGGTGGAATAAGATTTAAAACCGATTGGATTTTTATAAATTTGGTTTGTTGGCAAACTGTAAAACAAACGCTTGACATATTTTAATCATTTATATGATCTATAATCAAATGTTTCAAGTGTAGTAAAGGTCAGGTACCAAATAGTTACCACATTATGAGAAGTTTATATATTTAGTTTGCTATTGTGTGTTTGTAATTAAAATTTAATAGGGAAAAACGCTGATGATTAACTAATTATCTACTTTATTAATATTCCTACAGGGAGCTGCCCCAGGGACTTCCCCCAGCTCCTTATTGTCTGAGTAGAAATTGTCCCCACAGAGCAGGAGCTGGAATCTCCCCATGTGATATTTGAATGCCACTCCCAGCTGGTTTTTGGCAATGAATCGCTGATGGAGAGCAGAGCTGTGGTTTGCCTACAGGAGATGATGATGATGAATTCGCACCAGCAGGTGGCACAAAAGATCCATCAGCTGTGCAAAGGAGAGTGCTATGTGGTGACAATTGGAGGTGAGGTGCTGGCGGCAGACATTTTGTTACAAGCGGCTGGTTGGGCTAAGAGCTATGGGGGGGGGGGAGAGGTCAGGGTTCAAATCCTGGATGAGCCCATTTCTTGGCAAATTGTGCTGTCAAGAAGACAATTATTACTGAAGTTGCAAACTGGTTTATAGTAAAAAGAAAAGGAGTACTTGTGGCACCTTAGAGACTAACCAATTTATTTGAGCATGAGCTTTCGTGAGCTACAGCTCACTTCATTGGATGCATACTGTGGATCCGATGAAGTGAGCTGTAGCTCACGAAAGCTCATGCTCAAATAAATTGGTTAGTCTCTAAGGTGCCACAAGTACTCCTTTTCTTTTTGCGAATACAGACTAACACGGCTGTTACTCTGAAACCTGGTTTATAGTAGAACCTCAGAGTTACGGACTGACCACTCAACCACATACTTCATTTGGAACCAGAAATACGCAATCAGGAAGTCGCAAAGAACAAAAAAAACAAAAAATAAAAAGACAAAAACAGTACAGTGTTGTGTTAGACGTAAACTACTAAAAAAATAAAGGGAAAACAACATTTTTCTTCTGAATAGTAAATTTTCAAAACTGTATTAAATCAATGTTCAGTTTTAAACTTTTGAAAGAACAACTATAACTTTTTGTTCAGAGTTACGAATATTTAGAGTTATGAACAATCTCTGTTCCCGTAACTTTGAGGTCCTACTGTAATATAAATTGTAAAAATCTATCCATCCAAACAACCTGTTTTCAATGTAGCTAAATGTGAAGTCACACATCCAGGAAGAGACCATGAGGGCTATACTGATAGGATGTGGGACTCTACCCTGGGAAGCAGTGCCTTTGAAAAAGATTTGGGGGTCATGGTAGATAGTTAGCTGAACAGGAGCTCGCAGAGTGATGATGTAGCTGAAAGGGCTAATCTGACCCTGGGATGCATAAATAGTGGAATCTTGAGTAAGAGAAGAGAGATTAATTGGCCTCTGTATTGGGCACTGGCGCGACTGCTGCTGGAATGTCATGTCCAGTTCTGGCATCAACAATTGAAGAAGGATGTTGATAATTTGGAGAGGGTTCAGAGAAGAGCCATGAGAAAGATTAAAGACCAGAAAACATGCTGTATAGTGATAGACTCAAAGGAACTCAATCTATTTATCTGAACAAAGAGAAGGGGTGACTTGAGCACAGTCTATAAGTACCTACATGGGGAATAAATATGTGATACCGGACTCTTCAGTCTAGCAGATAACGTGATTCAATGGCTGGAAGAGGAAGCTAGACAAATTGAGAAGGAAATAAGATGTACATTTTTGTCAGTGAGGATAATTTAGCACTGGAACAATTTACCAAGGGTCGTGGTGGATTCTCCATTACTGGCTGTCTTCACATCAAGATTGAGTGTTTTTCTAGACAATCTACTCAAGTTCAAACAGGAATTAATCCAGGGCAGTTCTCTGGCCTCTTTTTTACAGGAGGTCAGGCTAGATCAGTGGTTTTCAAATAATTTTCTGGCGACCCAGTTGAAGAAAATTGTTGACGCCCACGACCCCACGGAGCTGGGGATGAGGGGTTTGGGGAGAGGCTCAGGGATGGGACAGAGGGTTGGGGTGCAGGGTGAGGGCTGAGGGGTGGGGCTTGGAATGAGGAATTCAGTGTGTGGGAGGGGGCTGTGGGCTGGGGCAGGGGGTGCAGGAGAGGGTCAGAGCTCTGGGCTGGGGCCAGGGATGAGGGGTCTGGGGTGCAGGAAGGGCGTCCAGGTTGTGGGGGCTCAAGACTGGGGCAGGGGATTGGGGTGCAGGCTTACCTCGGGTGGTTCCCAATCATCAGCGCAGTGAGGGTGCTAAGGCAGGCTTCCTGCCTGTCCTGGCACTGCAGACTGTGCTGCGCCCCGGAAGTGGCCAGCAGCAGGTGCGGTTCCTAGGTGGAGGTGCGCAAGCGGCTCCACATGTCTCTCTCCCTGGGTCACGACTTGCAGTTTGAAAACCACTGGACTAGATGATCACAACAGATGCTTCTGGCCTTGGAATCTATGAATCCATCCTTCCTGCCTCATACACACCCATAGATCTATCTAAATCCATACACATCTAATTGTCTATCTATCTTAATTCATCTCTTTCTTCCTGCCTATCTGAAATTGCCTCTCTCACCACACAAAGAGGTACATGAGTCTGTGTTGTTGTATCTCTCCATCTTTTAGGGTAGCTGTGTATCACTCACTTGTTCTGCAGTTGGCTAATGGCAAACAGAGATGAGCACAAGAGAACTGGAGTTGCCACAAGAGAATAGACCCTGGGTCCGTCTAGCTTGGGAACCCAACATGGCTGTTGGCCTGGTCCAGCATAGGCAGGTGCAAGATCTCCCCTTGTGGGCAGTTCTCTGGATGGTCTCCCTTATACTGATGTTGGGAGGAGAGCAGTTTGCACTGGATGAAAAAAGAGCGGATGAAGATTCAGGAATCCTAGGTTTAATTCCAAGCTCTTGATGGGACGTGGGGTCTAGTGGGTTAGAGCAGGCCCAGAAGTGGAAGTCAGGACACTGGGGTTCTGTTCCCAAGACTGGGGTGAAAGGTTGAGATGGGGCTTGAAAACACAGACAATCTCATTGGAAAACCACAACACATTTCCAGCACTCTTGAAGTGTTCAGCGGCTTACATCCTTGCTATCCCCAGTGCGACTGCGTTGGGGTGGACTAGGCCCAAAGCCCCCTGCTGGAGGCCTCAGAGTCCTACCACACCCATCCCAGGAAAGAAGCAGTGGAGAGGTCATCCAAGTAGGCTAGAGTGGCTGTAGAGTTAGCAGCCAATCAGAGAGGCTTCAGGGAGCAGCCAATGAGGGCCCAGCAGGCTGAAATAAAAGGAACTGCAGGGCCATATTGAGCACAGTTTGCTTGCAGGGACTGGGGCAGGGGTCTCAGACTCAATTTATCTTAGGGCCAGTGCCAGTCTTCAAATCCTCCCAGCAGGCTAATAATGCCATTGAAGATGGTGTTCAGAAAAGAAAACTGGGGGAGGGATAGCTCAGTGGTTTGAGCATTGGCCTCCTAAATCCAGGGTTGTGAGCTCAATCCTTGAGGGGGCCATTTAGAGATCTGGGGAATTGGGGATTGCTCCTGCTTTGAGCAGCCGGTTGGACTAGATGACCTCCTGAGGTCCCTTCCAATTCTATGATTCTATTTTTTTTCTGAATTTCTTAGAAATAATAAAACTGTCATACAAAGTTATTCTTTGCCTGCCAGAGAGTTTTTAGTGTTTGCCAGACATCTGATGTGCAGCAAGGTGGGCATCAGATAGTTGTATTTGGTATTTTGACTTGTTTATATTAATTATGGAAAAAAGTGACACTGCTTCCATGGCTGACTTTGCCCGGCAACTAATGATGCTGCTTCCATGGCTGAGTGTGCCCAGCAACTAGCGATGGTATCTCTGTCCCTCTCTCCCAGCCAATGGGAGCTGCGGGGGGCGGCACCTGCAGCAGACAGAGCCAGCAGCGTGGCTGCATTGGTCTCTCCTCTGCGGGCCACAGTGGGAAGGTTCTCGGGCTGCAGATGGCCCACATGCCGGAACTTTGAGACCCCTGGACTGGGGGAACAAGAGGAGTTCCTGGCTGGCTGCAGGAGCTGAAAGGGCCTGGATAGACAGTCTTCTAGCAGGGTCCACGAAGCAAGTGGTGCTCCTGGGTGGCTGCAAGGGCTAAATCAGATAGTTGCTGGCAGGGATCAGGGAAATGAGGGAATAGCTTCTGACTGGCTGCCAGGACTGACTACCGGGGAAATGGTCCAGGGAAATACAGTTAGTTAAAGGGACGTGGCACGTGGTTGGTACTTAGAGGGCCCCTAGGGTGGGAACCGGAGTACTGGGTGAGCCCGGGTCCCCACCCCCAACAAGGTGGTGTAGACAGGCCCGGGGAAGGGACTGTCTGTGAAACTGACCTCGGAAGGGGGCTGAACTCAGACTGACCCGGCTGGAGAACTGGGGTCAAAGGACTAAAGGGCAGGTGAAGAGCCCTCAGGAAGAAAGGCTTGGGGGTGCTGTTTCACCCCAAAGCAGGAATATTCACATGTAAGCTGGCCAACTAGGGTACTGAGGCCCTGTTGGTCAGACTGAGGACCAGAGCTTGGGGAAGACTACAGAGATGTTGGAGCCTGCGGAGGGCTACAGGACATTACTGAAGGTTTTGAGATAGGCCTGGTTGGACAGTGTACCCCAGAAGGGAGGGGCAGTGTAGGCAGTTTGGCCAGAGGACTGAGTGACTAAAGACCTGCCAAGAGATCCATCGGCTGGAGGGGGCGCTTGCGAGAGGTGGGTGGCGCCCTGCTGAAAAGAACTGAGAGATTGCGGTCACCATTGTCCAGAGACAGGGGGCACTAGCGAGAGGCAGATGCCGACCCCTTTACAGTGACATGGTAATTGCTTTGCAGGTTTCAGGTTTTATTGAGTTTAGGGAGCACAGAGAATGGCAGGCAGGAAACAAATGTTCAAAACTGATGAAGAGAACAATGATAAACATAACACTTAACATGACAAACTTGAGGATTATACATTCTTAGACTGAATACACAACAACAGCAGTGTGAAACTGGCTGATAGTTCTTAATGAAAGGACACAGTTTGAGATGGCTGCTATTTGTCACAGAGGGGAGATGACATAGGGGCAGCAGAAGGTGGGGATGGTGGCAAGGGGCGGCTATACTGTATAATGGGCACGGGGGCAGCAGAGGGTGAGGGATGGGGAAGGGATAGCTATACTGTATAATGGGCACTAGGGGGCAGCAGATGATGGGGGTGGGAAAGGGGCAGCTATACAGTATAATGGGCACTAGGGGCAGCAGAGGGTGGGGGCGGGGAAGGGGCGGCTATCCTGTGTAATGGGCACTAGGGGGCAGCAGATGATGGGGGTGGGAAAGGGGCAGCTAGACTGTATAATGGGCACTAGGGGGCAGCAGATGATGGGGGTGGGAAAGGGGCAGCTATACTGTATAATGGGCACGAGGGGGCAGCAGATGATGGGGGTGGGAAAGGGGCAGCTAGACTGTATAATGGGCACGAGGGGCAGCAGAGGGTGGGGGCGGGGAAGGGGCGGCTATACTGTATAATGGGCACTAGGGGGCAGCAGATGATGGGGGTGGAAAAGGGGCGGCTATACTGTATAATGGGCACGAGGGGCAGCAGAGGGTGGGGGCGGGGAAGGGGCGGCTATACTGTATAATGGGCACGAGGGGCAGCAGAGGGTGGGGGCGGGGAAGGGGCGGCTATACTGTATAATGGGCACTAGGGGGCAGCAGATGATGGGGGTGGAAAAGGGGCGGCTATACTGTATAATGGGCACGAGGGGCCGCAGAGGGTGGGGGCGGGGAAGGGGCGGCTATACTGTATAATGGGCACGAGGGGCAGCAGAGGGTGGGGGCGGGGAAGGGGCGGCTATCCTGTGTAATGGGCACTAGGGAGCAGCAGCGTGTGATCAGGACATTTCAGTCCAAGATCCCTGCATCAGAAGAGGCAGCACCAGAATCCAAGGGAATTGGGAGTCACCTCCTCATCTCCCCGTCAGATCTGGCTCTCTGCAAAATGCACGGGGTGCTCATGCTTGTCGCATGCGATGACGATCATCCTAGAGTCCCGGGCCGCCCGGTACTGGCAGTTGTCGAGGGGTTTACCTCCGTGCCAGGTGCAGGTGGTGATCTGGAATGGTCTGAGGCTCTGGCGCATGGCCTGCCTGGTTCTGGTTACATAGTTCCTGCCTCCATGGCTAGTGCAGATGGCTTTGATATCGTCGCTGTTCCCATGAATGAAGGTGTTTGTCTCCTTGCAGACTTTTGGCCCAGGATTTGGGTACCTCCTCCTGTCCTCCTTCATCATGTAGCGCATGCGGTTGTTGCAGTAGCGGTCGTCCCGACCCTTGGGCTTTGCATCAAAGTGCTGGAGGAGGAACCGGTCATACTGCTCCTGGCTGGCTGATGCTCCCAACAGCACCAGCGCAGCAGCTAGTAGCAGCAGCAGCATGGGGGTCACTTTCAGAGCCATGGCTCCAGCCAGATGGTCCTGAGGACACATTGAGAGATAAGAACTTCAGAGCGGCCATAGTCTATCTAGCCCAATATTCTGCCTCTGACAATGGCCCTTACCAGAGCTTCAGGTGGAGTGTACAAAACAGGGCAATTATGCAGTGATCCACCTGTGTTTTCCACTCCCGGCTTCTCACAGTCAGAGATTCAGGGACACCCAGAGCATGGGGTTGCATCCCTGACCATACTGGTTAAAAGTCACTGATGGGCCTATCCCCCATAAAATTATCCAGTTCTTTTTTGAACCTGTTTATATTCTTGGCCATCACGAAATCTCATGGCAACCAGTTCCACTGATTAATTATGCATTGTGTGAAAAAGTACTTTTTCTCGTTGGTACTAAACCTGCTGCCTATTAATTTCATCAGGTAACTCCTAGTTTTTGTACTGTGTGCCAGGGTAAATAACATTGCTCTGTTCACTTCTTCCACACCAGTCGTTATTTTATAGACCCTTATCATATCCCACCAAGTTGTCTCTTACACTGAATGGCCCTAATCTTTTTAGTCTCTCCTCATATAAAAGCTGTTCCACACCCTTGGTCATCTTTGTCGCCAGTCTCTAAACCTTCTACCGTCCCACTATGTCCTTTTTGAGATGGGGTGACCAGAACTGGACACAGTATTCAAGGCATGGGTGCACACTGGATTTATATAGCATCTTTTTGATGTTTTCTGTCTTATTTTCTGTCCTCCTCCTAATCGTTCCTAACATTCGGTTTGCCTTTTTGCTCACTGCAGTGCATTGAGCAGAAATGTTCAGAGAATTGTCAATGGACACTCCAAGATCTCTTTGGTGGTAACAGCTAATGTAGACTCCATCCTAGTTTATGTGTAAGTGGGATTATTTTTTCCCAGTGTGTATTACTTTGCATTTATCAACATTGAATTTCATTTGCCGTTTTGTTGCCCATTCACCCAGTTTGTGAGATCTCTTTGTAACTCCTCGCAGTCACGTTTGGACTTAACTATCTTGAGTAATTTTGTATCATCTGCAGACGTTCTCACCTCCCTGTTCATCCCCTTTTCCAGATCATTAATGAATATATTCAACAGCCCGGGTCCCAGTACAGATCCTTGGGAGATCCCACTGTTCATCTCTCTCTATTGTGAAAAATAACCATTTATTTCCACCCTTGGTTTCCTATATTTCAACCACTTACTGATCCATGAGAGTACCTTCCCTCTTATCCTATGGGTACTTAGTTTGCTTAAGAGCCTCTGGTGAGGGATCTTGTCAGAGGCTTTCTGAAAATCCAAGTACATCATATCAATTGGGTCACCCTTGTCCACATGCTTGTTGACCCCTGCACAGAATTCTAGTAGATTGGTGAGGCATGATTTCCCTTTACAAAACCTGTGTTGACTCTTCCCCAACAAATTGTGTTTATCTTTGTGTCTGATAATTCTGTTCTGTACTATAATTTCATCTAACTTGTCTGGTACTGAAGTTAGATTTACCAGCATGTAATTGCTAGGATCACCTCTGAAGCCTTTTTTAACAATCAGTATTACATTCACAACCTTCCAGTCATCTGCCCCAGAGGCTGATTAAAAAGGTTACATACTGCAGTTAGCAGTTCAGCCGTTTCATATCTGAGCTCCTTCAGAACTCTTGGGTGAATCCCATTTGCTCCTGGGGACCAATCACTGTTTAATTTATCAATTTGATCTAAAACCTCCTTTATTGACACCTCAATGGGGGATGGTACTTCAGATTTGTCACCCCAAACAAATAGCTCAGGTGTGGGGAAACTCCCTCACATCCTCTGTAGTGCAGATGGAGGAAAATAATTAATTTAGCTTCTCCGCAATGGCCTTGTCTTCCTTGAGTGCTCCTTGAGCACCTTGGTTGTCCAGACGCCCCACTGCCTGCCTGTCTGGCAGGCTTCCGGTTTCTGATGGCCCTAAAAAAATGTTGCTGGTAATTATTGTGTCACTTAACTTTTCTGTGCTTCTGCTTTCCCCTTCTGTGAAATGGGGCTGATGCTCTTAGTTCCAGCCTCACCTTAGTCCTTGAATGCCTCGCCCATTCCCACGGTATCAGGGCATTTTGCAATCTCCTAATCTAATACACCTGCAGTCTAGACTTTGGATTGAAAAGGAGACGTGGCATGTTTGTTTTATTTTATACAAAGCAGGAGTCCTTGACTCTGTTAGCCAAGCAGAGATCAGAAAGCTCTGCTGTTGACACAATTATTTTTGTTCTCTGCTCTTTCTAGGGAAACTATGACCCCTTATCTCTTCTCTTGGCAGGTAAATAGAGAAAAGATTGATTTTAAGCACTCTCTTTCGCTTTCCTTTCCTTCTGTGGTTGTTTCACCCTAGCCATATTTTAGACTGTAGGAGCAGGGAGGCGATTTGTATACTACTTTGGTGGGAGCGATACTGGCATACTGCAAATACGGCACCCGGTTCTGGGGTCCACCTTCTGGAAAGGATGTTGAAAAATGGGAGGAGGAGCAGAAAAGAGACACAACAATGATGTAAGGGCTGAAGAAAATGCCTGAGAGTGAGGGAATGAAAGAGCTTGATCTGTTAAAGTATCTAACAGCAGACTGAGAGGTGATGACAATGTATAGGGACCTTCACGGGGAGGAAACACCACTCAGTGTCTATTCAATCTAGCAGAGAATGGCAGAGAAAGAACCAAGGGCTGAAAGTTGAAGCCAGACAAATTGAATTTAGAAATAAGGTCCCAGATTTTAATGGTGAGGATGAGGAATCATTGGAACAAACGACCAAGGGGAGCAAACTCCACCTTCTCCATCTCTGGCTGGCTTCCAATCCAGATTAGACAGCTTTGTGGAAGGTGCTTTACCCAAACAAAAGTGATTGGGCTCAGTGCTGGGGTAACTGGGTGAAATTCTCTGGCCTGTGATATACAAGAGGTCAGGTTAGATTATTAAATGGCCCCTTCTGGCTTTAAAATCTAGGAATGGTTCTGGTGGGAGGCAATTCACTGAGGGTGGTTCAGAGTGTGAACACACCAGCTCTACAGGGCTTCTTGTGGAAATGGGTGAGGAAGGGATGCCTGAAGGTATCTGGTCTCAAATTTCCCCCGGGTTAGACAGTGGATCCCACCCCAAAACTAATCCCCAGAGAGATACCCCCACTCAGAACCACTTTGTAACCCCCTCTCAGGGTATGTTCCTGTCTCTCTCATAGCTGATCGCTAGAGGTTTATGAGGCTGTCAGATGGGGGACCTGAGCTGGGATTTTGAAAGGAGCCTTCCAGAGCTAGGTGGCCAAATCCCACAAGAGATCCCCTAACTCCCTTAGGCCCCTTTGCAGACCCCAGCCACAGTCCTCCAGCAGTAGCAGCTCATGCGCTTGGCATCAATGGATTCTAAATATCCCACAGGGACCCAGCTAGGGCTGGTCAGACGATCAGCCCAGCTTTGCACAGCATGGGAGGCTGAATGTCGCCCCTTGGCAATTGTGTCCTCTCATTTATTCTCCCTTTAAAGAGACACTAAAATGAGCAGACAGCTTGAGCTCTGAGCCTCCCTTTCTGCATGAACTGACCCAATCCCTCTCACCTGCTTTGTGTTTTGAAATTCTTCAGCTCACAGGTAAGATCTAAACTGGTGGAAACTCCTGCTCCAGTGCTCAGAGGAACCATAGTGGGGTCTGCCAAGCCCTTTGCTCCAATCTCTAGGTGACATATTCTTTCCTACAGGCAGGAGTCCTGAATCTCAACTCACCCCACTCTAACCCACTAGACCCTACTCCCATCCCAGACCTGGGGATAGAACCCAGGAGTCCTAATTAAAATGGATTCCACTCCAAAAACTAATTCCCTGGAGTGTGTATATGGGGCTGCTCTAACCACTAGACCCCACTCCTATTCCAGAGCTGGGGATAGAACCCAGGTGTCTTAACTCCCAGACTCCCCCCTCCTCTCCTCTGATTACTTGATTGTTTTCTCCTCCCAGAGCTGGGGCTAGACCCCAGGAACCCTAAGTCGCAGCCTCACTGTTCTAATTCACTGAACTCCCTTCTCATCCCAGAGCTAGGGAGAAAACCCACAAATCCCAGCCTCCCGCCCCCCAATATTTTAACCCCTAGACCCTCCCCCCTCCCACAGCTGGGCAGAGGACCCAAGTGCTCTGACACCCAGTTGTACCTGCCCTGATCACCTGACATTCTGCCCTCCCGCAGCTGATTAACTGAGCCATCTCCTCTGTCTACACCTGTGGGATCTCTGGCCTGAAGATTCAGATCAGCTTAAGAACTAACCGTGGTGTGGTCTCCTGGCCAAAGTCCCGGTTCCTCAGCTCCTGTACCCTTGGGGAATAGACGAGCTGGCTGCAGAGTGTGGCTGACGCTGTACCCCCCGTAGCTGTCAGTTATATAGAGCCCGTGGGGGGTGGGGGAGGGACTCCCAGGCTCAACTAACACTGCGGAATGGGCAGCGTTGTGCAACCAGTGCCAGTAATGTCAATGCACTGGGCCAGTGGCCCCGTGAAACAAACAGACCTTGGAACTGAAGCTGACCCTGTTTGTGTCCATTCAGGCCCATAGCTGGCGGGGAGCTCTCCCCAGCACAATGGGCTTAGCACAAGCCAACCACGCGCCTAAGACAGGACCAAGGGGGTCTGCCAACTTGTGATATCAACACAACATCCCCGGTCAGGAGAGAGAGGAATAGCTTTATCCTGTTTTGCTATTTGGAGGGGCTGAGCTATTCCAAGAGACCTAATGGAATGAGGTACCCAACTCCCATGGACCAGCCCCAGGGGCTAGGTTCACAAAGGGGCTTAGGTACCTAAAGGCCCCGAGAGCTAAAGGCTGACAAGGAGTTTGGCTCCTGTTGAGGCTCCCGACATCCATTGATTTCACTGGGAGTCAGCAGCCTCACTCCTTGGAGCGCTGCACCCCCAAGTGCCAGGATCAGGCCCCGCTGGCATTCACGAAACCCTGCTCAGCTGCCACCAAACCCTGTAGGTGCCTAAATCCCCTGGAGTCAGAGTGTAGGATGTGACATATCCCTGGGTGTCGACATCTATACGTGCGCACGGCTCCAGGCGTCCGGATGCCTCAGCCCCAGAGCGATGTCTGAACTGTGGTGGGAGACGTGTCCTCCGCTGTGCTCTTCTAGGGGGCGCAATCCCATGGGGCTCCTCTGGGGCCACCTAGCTCCACCCAAAAACATACCGGGTGATAGGCCCTAAGGGCAGCAGAGGGGGGGAAATGGGAATTGGCTGAGATCCGGGGTTCTGTGTAAGGCATTTGTTTGGAATGCTTCAGAGGGGTAGCCGTGTTAGTCTGGATCTGGAAAAGTGGCACCTAAAAGACTAACAGATGTATTGGAGCATGAGCTTTCGTGGGTGAATACCCACTTTGTCGGATGCATGACGAAGTGGGTATTCACCCACGAAAGCTCATGCTCCAATACGTCTGTTAGTCTATAAGGTGCCACATGACTCTTTGCCGCTTTGTTTGGAAGGGGACTTTTTGTGGTTCAAAGAAGAGCGTCTATGCGAATAGCTAAGGGGACTAAGGAGGTAACTGTCAGAGTTCAGCGAAGCTGCAACTGTGTTCCCCTTCCGCGGTTCAGCAAGGGCACCTCACTCTAGGCTCCCAGCTCCTCAGCCGTCATTTCTCTTGGCCAGAGACATGCGTTTCTCTCCTCCCGACTCGGGCTTTTCCAGGCTGCACAGTTCCCTGTCTACACTGTGATATCCCCAGCAAGCCAGACTGCCTAATGCCGTGCCTTCACTTTGCTTTCCAGGCTGCATCTGTGCTTTCCTTATGACACTGAGTCACCGGGGTGATGCTCTGGAACTACTCCATACGAAGCCAGTCAGGAAACTGGGGGAGCCTCCTCTCTCTGAGCATACTGTCACCTGGGTAAGAAGCTTATACAGCTTTGACCTTCCTGGGTCTGACCTTGGAGCATTCAGCATCCCCTGCCCCACCGTGTGCTTTCCGCAGCGAATCCACCTGGGTGGGGCTCCTGGGGAAGCCAGATGGCCCAGCACCCCAACTCCGCAGTCAGATGTGACTCTCAGCCAGCCGGTAAAACAGAAGGTTTATTAGACAACAGGAACACAGCGTAGAACAGAACTTGTTAGCACAGAAATCAGTGACTTTCAGCCAATTCCATCTTGGGGGGGAGGGGAGCCCAGAACCAGGGCTCTCATCCCCCTCCTGGGTCTCAGGTTACAAAGGGGCGGCCATAGCATCCATGCAGGCAGCTGGAGAAGCCCCTGCAAAAGTCACACACCCTTATTCCCACCATCTAGACATTGGTGCAATACACAGGGAAACTAAGGCACCCACAGCATCCATGCAAACGGTAAGACTCACATAGTGCGAATTTTCCCTGGTTATGTTGTATGTGAGCCTATGTCATATCTCTCCCTGTTTCGAGACCAAACTGAGCGGGGTCACTTTAGCCAGTGACCTGGGGAAGTTCAGGCCTCCCTCTCCAGGACAAAGCATCAGCTATAACATTTGCACTCTCCTTAACGTGGATCACCTCCATCTCATAATCCTGGAAGGACAGACTCCACCTCAGGAGCTTGGCGTTGGCCCCTCTCATCTGATGCAACCATGGCAGGGCGAGTGGTCCGGGTACACAGAGAAGTGCGGCCCAAATAGATCTGGCTGCAGTCTTTTAAGAGCCGACTCCATGGCCAGGCATTCCTTCTCTATGGCTGCAGAGCCCTGCTCCTCGGAAAGCAGCTTCATGCTCAGGTACATGATAGGGTATTTCTCACCCTTTGCATTGGCCTGGCTCGGCACTGCACCCAGTCCTGTGTCTGGAGCATCGGTGAACACCATAAAGGGCTTGTCAAAGTCTGGATTTCCCCGCACTGGGCCCTTGACCAGATTCTCCTTCAGCATGCAGAGAGCCCTCTGGCACTGCCCTGTCCAGACCAGCTTGTCCGGCTTACCCTTCCTGCATAGCTCAGTGATGTGAGCTGACACAGAGCTAAAATGGGGCACAAACCTCCCATAGTGCCCCCCATCCCAATAAAGGCCTGGGCTTGTTTTCTTCATCTGGGGAGCAGGCCAGTCTCTGATGCCCCCACCTTGGCTGGCTCTGGCTTTAGGCAGCTGCTCCCCACCTTGTGGCACAGGTACGTCACTTCTGCCATCCCCACCTTGCACGTCCCAGCTTCTACAGTCAGCCCTGCATCCTGGAGGTGACTCAGCCCCCTCTTCACCTGGGACACATGGTCCTCCCAGGTCGGGCTAATGGCACAAATATCATCAATGTCTGCTAGGGTACAATTCTCCATCCCTCTCAGTAACTGATCCCCCTGGTGCTGGCAGGTGACCAGCGCCTCCTTGAGGCTGAAAGGTAGAACCAGGGATTTGTACAGCCCCACGGGGTGACAAAAGCAGGTTTCAAACTGGCATCTGGGGCTTCTCTGACTAGGGGTCCTAAAAGGTAGCAGCCAGTCAGGCAGCGGCACAGACAGCTGCAGCGGCACAGGAGCCAGCAAACAGAGCTGTAAACAGGGGAGTTTGAGTGGGAGTTTGTCTTGTGGTGCTTGTTTTTTGCTGTGGGGGGTGGTGTTTTGGTGTGGTTTGTTTCCCAGATTAACAGGGTTTAGGTGGGAAGGCTATGACAGATACAGAGGTAGCAGTGGGAGTGACCCATGTAGTGGAAGACAAAATGAAGATGACTGGATGTGGAAGCTGCGGTATGTCCATGATCCTGGAGGGGGCACCTGGAAAGAGTTTTGTCTGTATGAAATGCCCTCTGATAGAGCTGATGGAGGAAAAGATCTGAGGTTTGGAGATGCAGGTGAAAAGTCTGGTAGAGTTTAGGAAGGGGTTTGAGCAGATTATGGAGCAAAGACATGAGGTATCTGAAGGGAAAAGCTCAGACTTGCAGATGGAATGAGGGCTGGGGAATTCTGAGGGGAGACTGGGTGAGGAAAGTGATCAGTGGAAGCATGTGACTAAGAGAACCAGGCAGAGGAAAAGACGGGCTAGTGAAGGAGAAACAGAGCTTAAGAATAGGTATGCAGAGTTGCAAAATGAAGAAGGAGCTCAGCAGGTAGTCACTGAAGGTGGAAGGGCAAGGAAGAAGAGAAGAGCGGCTAGTCCTATAGGAAAAGAGGAAGAGTCAATGGAGATTACACCGAATATGAGCCCCAGGAGGATACAGGATGTGTTAAAGAGGATTACAAGGGAGAATAGGAATGGAAAGAACTTGCAGCCAGAGGGAACAGGGGATAGACTGGAGAATAGCACCGTCACTAGGAAAAGACAGGTCTATGTGATTGGGGACTCTTTACTGAGAAGAATAGATAGGCCTGTAACCAGAGCTTATCCGGAGAATAGGAGGGTGTGCTGTCTTCCAGGTGCTAAGATACGGGATGTAGACCTGAGGTTGAAAAGGATTCTAAAGGGAGCGGGAAAGAATCCCCTAATTATCCTTCATGTGGGAACAAATGATACGGCTAGATTCTCGCTGGAAAGTATTAAGGGAGACTATGCTAGGCTGGGGAAGACGCTTAAGGAAATTGAGGCTCAGGTGATCTTTAGTGGGATTCTGCCTGTTCCTAGAGAAGGGCAGCAAAGGTGTGACAAGATTATGACTATCAACAGATGGCTTAGGCAGTGGTGCTATAAGGAGGGCTTTGGGATGTATGGCCACTGGGAGGCATTCATGGACAGAGGACAGTTCTCTCGGGATGGACTTCATCTGAGTAGGGAAGGAAATGGACTTCTAGGATGGAGGCTGGCACAACTGATTAAGAGAGCTTTAAACTAGGAATTAGGGGGAGATGGTTGGGAGATGTCCAGGTAATCTCCACGCCAGAATTTAGCATTGAGAGGGAAGAAAATGAAGTAAGAGTGGATACAGCCGTGGGTAGGAGGAAGGGCAGTGTGGATACCAGTCTAATAGGTTATACTGGCTGTAGAATGACCGTGCCTAATAGGTACAGAATGTGAGTGAGGCCAAACAGCAAAAATTAAGATGTTTGTACACCAATGCGAGGAACCTAGGTAACAAAATGGAGGAACTAGAGCTACTGGTGCAGGAAGTGAAACCAGATATTCTAGGGATAACAGAAACATGGTGGAATAGTCGTCATGACTGGGCTGCAGGTATTGAAGGGTATGTGCTGTTTAGGAAAGACCGAAATAAAGGTAAAGGTGGTGGAGTAGCATTGTATATCAATGATGAGATAGAATGTAAAGAAATAAGAAGCGATGAAATGGATATGACTGAGTCCGTCTGGGCAAAAATTAAATTGGGGAAGAAAACTGTTAGAGCCTCCCCTGGGATAGTGCTTGGGGTGTGCTATAGACCGCCGGGATCTAATTTGGATATGGATAGAGTCCTTTTTAATGTTTTTAATAAAGTAAATACTAATGGAAACTGTGTGATCATGGGAGACTTTAACCTCCCAGACATAGACTGGAGGACGAGTGCTAGTAATAACAATAGGGCTCAGATTTTCCTAGATGCGATAGCTGATGGATTCCTTCAGCAAGTAGTTGCTGAACCGACTAGAGGGGATGCCATTTTGGATTTGGTCTTGGTGAGTAGTGAGGACCTCATAGAAGAAATGGTTGTAGGGGATAATCTTGGCTCAAGTGATCATGAGCTAATTCAGTTCAAACTGAACGGAAGGATTAATAAAAATAAATCTGCAGCTAGGGTTTTTGATTTCAAAAAGGCTGACTTTCAAAATTAAGGAAATTAGTTAGGGAAGTGGATTGGACTGAAGAATTTATGGATCTAAAGGTAGAGGAGGCCTGGGATTATTTTAAATCAAAGCTGCAGAAGCTATCGGAAGCCTGCATCCCAAGTAAAGGGAAAAAAATCATAGGCAGGAGTTGTAGACCAAGCTGGATGAGCAAGCATCTCAGAGAGGTGATTAAGAAAAAGCAGAAAGCATATAGGGAGTGGAAGAAGGGAGGGATCAGCAAGGAAAGCTACCTTATTGAGGTCAGAACATGTAGGGATAAAGTGAGACAGGCTAAAAGTCAAGTAGAGTTGGACCTTGCAAAGGGAATTAAAACCAATAGTAAAAGGTTCTATAGTCATATAAATAAGAAGAAAACAAAGAAAGAAGAAGTGGGACCACTAAACACTGAGGATGGAGTGGAGGTCAACGATAATCTAGGCATGGCCTAATATCTAAACAAATACTTTGCCTCAGTCTTTAATAAGACTAAAGAGGATCTTAGGGATAATGGTAGCATGACAAATGGGAATGAGGATATGGAGGTAGACATCACCATATTTGAGGTTGAAGTGAAACTCAAACAGCTTAATGGGACTAAATCAGGGAGCCCAAATAATCTTCATCCAAGAATATTAAAGGAATTGGCACAAGAAATTGCAAGCCCATTAGCAAGAATTTTTAATGAATCTGTTGTACCGTATGATTGGATAATTGCTAACATAGTTCCTATTTTTAAGAAAGGGAAAAAAGGTGATCTGGGTAATTATAGGCCTGTTAGTTTGACATCTGTAGTATGCAAGGTCTTGGAAAAAATTTAGAAGGAGAAGGTAGTTAAGGACATTGAAGTCAATGGTAAATGGGACAAAATACAACATGGTTTTGCAAAAGGTAGATCGTGCCAAACCAACCTGATCTCCTTCTTTGAGAAAGTAACAGATTTTTTAGACGAAGGAAACACAGTGGATCTAATTTACCTGGATTTTAGTAAGGCATTTGATACCGTGCCACATGGAAAATTATTAGTTAAATTGGATAAGATGGGGGTCAATAGGAAAATTGAAAGGTGGATAAGGAATTGGTTAAAGGGGAGACTACAACGGGTCCTACTGAAAGGTGAACTGTCAGGCTGGAGGGAGGTTACCAGTGGAGTTCCTCAAGGATCAGTTTTGGGACCAATCTTATTTAATCTTTTTATTACTGACCTTGGCACAAAAAGTGGAAGTGTGCTAATAAAGTTTGTGGATGATACAAAGCTGGGAGGTATTGCCAATTTAGAGAAGGACAGGGATACCCTACAGGAGGATCTGGATGACCTTGTAAACTGGAGTAATAGTAATCGGATGAAATTTAATAGTGAGAAGTGTAAGGTCATGCATTTAGGGATTAATAACAAGACTTTTAGTTATAAGCTAGGGACGCATCTATTAGAAGTAACGGAGGAGGAAAAGGACGTTGGAGTATTGGTTGATCATAGGATGACTATGAGCCGCCAATGTGATATGGCCATGAAAAAAGCTAATGCAGTCTTGGGATGCATCAGGAGAGGTATTTCCAGTAGGGATAAAGAGGTTTTAGTACCGTTATACAAGGCACTGGTGAGACCTCACCTGGAATACTGTGTGCAGTTCTGGTCTCCCATGTTTAAGAAGGATGAATTCAAACTGGAACAGGTACAGAGAAGGGCTACTAGGATGATCCGAGGAATGGAAAACTTGTCTTATGAAAGGAGACTCAGGGAGCTTGGCTTGTTTAGCCTAACTAAAAGAAGGTTGAGGGGAGATATGATTGCTCTCCATAACTATATCCGAGGGATAAATACCAGAGAGGGAGAGGAATTATTTAAGCTCAGTACCAATGTGGACACAAGAACAAATGGATATGAACTGGCCACTAGGAAATTTAGACTAGAAATTAGATGAAGGTTTTTAACCATCAGAGGAGTGAAGTTTTGGAATAGCCTTCCAAGGGAAGCAGTGGGGGCAAAAGATCTATCTGGCTTTAAGATTAAACTCGATAAGTTTATGGAGGAGATGGAATGATGGGATAACATGGTTTTGCTAATTAAATATTCATAAATGGGCCCAATGGCCTGTGATGGGCTATTAGATGGGGTGAGATCCGAGTTACCCAGGAAAGAATTTTCTGTAGTATCTGGCTGATGAATCTTGCCCATATGCTTAGGGTTTAGCTGATCGCCATATTTGGGGTCGGGAAGGAATTTTCCTCCAGGGCAGATTGGAAGAGGCCCTGGAGGTTTTTTGCCTTCCTCTGTAGCATGGGGCACGGGTCACTTGCTGGAGGATTCTCTGCTCCTTGAAGTCTTTAAACTACGATTTGAGGACTTCAATAGTACAGATATAGGTGTGAGGTGTTTTTTTTTTTTTTTTTTTTTTGAAGGAGTGGTGGGTGAAATTCTGTGGCCTGCGTTGTGCAGGAGGTCACACTAGATGATCATAATGGTCCCTTCTGACCTAAATATCTATGAATCTATGAATCTGGATCCAAAGGCACCTGCCAGAAGCCTTCAGTGAGATCCCTGGTCATGGGGTACTGAGTCCCCCCAACTTGTCTTGGATCTCGTCAGGCCTAGGTATGGGTGGGCACCAGACATGGTGTTGGCATAGAGCTTCTGATAGGCCACACAGAACCGGATCAACCCGTCTTTCCTGGGGATCAGCACCATAGGAGAGGCCATGGGGCTGGTGGATGGCTGGATCACCCCTAAAGCCAGCATGTCTCTGACCTCTCCCTCCAGGGCTGGGCTGTGTTCCTAGTTTCTCTGAATGGGGAACACTTGATGGGAGGGCTGGCTCCTGTCTCCATCCAGTGGTCAGCTCAGTTAGTGAGCCCAGGCCGGTTGGAAAACACCTGTTGGTACGAACGCAGCGTCTCTCTGATCTCTGCCTGCTGGGCAGGGGTTAGCTGGTCAGAGAGGGGAACTGATTCCAGCAAGGGGCTGGCTCCTGTCTCAGGGAAGAGACCCACAAGGGGATCTTCCCCCTTCTCTGACTGGCCGCACACGGCCAGTACCAGCCTCTCCCTGTCACAGTACGGCTCCATCATGTTGACCTGGTCCCCTCGGTGGCTGTGAACCTGGTTGGGCAGTTCCACCACATCGTTCTCATTCAGCTGCTTGATGACCTTGAAGGGCCCGTCCCAGGCAGCTTGCAGTTTATTCTTTCTTACCGGGATGAGAACCCTCACCTGGTCCTCGGCCCCATAGGCTGAGTGGTCGTACCAGACCTTCTGCCTCCCTTGGGCCCTGGCTAGGTTCTCCCTGGCCGGACCCATGAACTCAGCAACCTTTTCCTGAAAAGTCAGTACATACTCCACCACTGATTCTCCATCGGGGGAGGCCTTCCCCTCCCATCCGTCCCTCCCCAGTCCAGGGCCACCTTCTGAAAAGTCAGATGACCATGACAGGTGGGTGTCTCAAGGCTGCTTTACCCTTGTCCCGGGCCTTTTGCACCTCTGAACAAGGCAGCCCTGGTTGGCAGCTGTCCCACCCTGGCTGTGGTTCCCCATGCTCAGCTGGGGTCTCTGATCCTCCTGGGCTCAGCTTTGCTACTGCTGTCCCAGTGAGGGCAGGCACCGAGCCCACTGCTTTCCTCACAGCATCAGAGCCAGCATGAGCCACCTCCTCCCTGTGCAGTGGGGTGGGAAGTATCTCGCTGTCAGCTCCAGGGCTCTGGTTACAGACAGGCAGGTATCTGGAGCATAGCAGCTCCTCTCCCTGCCAGCCAGGTCATTTGCATTTTCACTGACTGCTTCAGTCTCAGTTGATTGGTTCCCTTGATTCAAATTCAAATCCTCTGCTGTTACAGGAGCAGGGCCTGGAGCTGTCCCAAAGAGACACAGTCATTCCCCAACAGGAGGTCACAGCTGATATCTTGGAGAACCCCAACTACCAGCCAGCATGACCCCTCCTGTGTCTGCACAGGGATCTGGGCCATAGGCAAGGTGAGGGGCTTCATCCCTTGGACCTTCACCCAGGTCACACAGCCCCTCAGCATCTGGGGAGGCTGCACCACCTGGGGCCTGACAACAGTTCAGCATCCGCTTCCACACCATGTGCTTCCCGCAGTGAATCTGCCTGGGCCGGGCTCCTGGGGAAGTCAGAGGGCTCTGCACCCCAACTCCGCAGTTAGACTTGACTCTCGGCTCTGGTCTCCCCCTGCACCCCAAGCCAGCTGAGACTGACTTGCTTCTAGCTGCCTGGCCCCTGCCCTGCCCGTTGCTCCTACTCCGGCCTTTGTCTTGCTTCCCAGGGCAAGAGTCACTTGGTCGCATCCACCTCCTGGGTCTCAGGTTACGAAGGGGCAGCCATAGTATCCTTGCAGGCAGCTGGAAAAGCCGCCGCAAAAGTCACACCCCCTTATTCCCACCACCTAGACATTGGTGCATTACAGAGAGGGAAACTGAGGCACACACAGCATTCATGCAAAACAGCAAGATTCACATAGGCTCACATACAACATAACACTTTGTTACACCTTAATTGCACAATTACAGTACTTGCCACAGTTATGAGTTACCACACAGCTCTTTCTAAGCTCTCCAGGTGAAAACACGACAGAGAAAACATAGTGAAAACAATAATAGAACCATTCATGCTAAATAGCTTAACAGAGGCCACCCCAGTTCCAGCTTCTGGCTCTGGTAGGTGTCGGTCCTTCAAACCCACAACTGTTTTTTCCCCATGGTTATAGATTCATGACTCTCAGATTCAGAACCAAGAACAGTTCAGTCTTTCCTTTATATGCTTGGGCCTTTGATCTTGGCCTCATGTATCAGGTGATCAGCAGACAATGGCCCACACCTCTACAAATGGCTGGGTGGGTTTCTGCATAACCAGATGTGGGGATGTTGCATTCACCTCTCCCTAGAAATCCCCCAGGAAAACCACTTAACCCTTGTTCCAAAAGCCCATTCTTGTCTGGCACATTGCTCAGTTTAGGCCTTTGAACCCTCAGGTCTCACGTCTGTCCCCTTTCCCCTTCAAGAGGTTCCATAAAATCCGCGCCCCCCCCCCCCCTCGCCCGCGTAACCGATAAACCAGTCATTGAATAGAATGGACCCTGAAGGTGCTTAGACAATGTAACAAGGTCTCTGAAGGGTACAGCTGGAAATTACCATCTTTGTCACTGCTTGCCCTAAAAAAGTGACTGCACTGGGCTCTGCTTTCCCCCTCATTCATATGGGAGGTGTCATAAATATAAAGGGAAAGGTAACCACTTTTCTGTATACAGTGCTATAAAATCCCTCCTGGCCAGAGGCAAAATCCTATTACCTGTAAAGGGTTAAGAAGCTCAGCTAACCTGGCTGGCACCTGACTCAAAGGACCAATAAGCGGACAAGATACGTTCAAATCCTGGGGGTGGGTGGGGGGAAGGCTTTTGTTTTGTGCTCTTTGTTTATGTGTTTGTTCTCTCTTGAGACTGAGAGAGGCCAGACAGAAATCCATCTTCTCCAACCTATCCTAATCCAAGTCTCCAATATTGCAACCAGTATAGGTAAGCCAGGCAAGGCGGATTAGTTTAGCTTTTGTTTTATGTGAATTTTCCCTTTGCTAAGAGGGAGGTTTATTCCTGTTTTCTGTAACTTTAAGGTTTTGCCCAGAGGGGGATCCTCTGTGTTTTGAATCTGAATACCCTGTAAAGTATTTTCCATCCTGATTTTACAGAGGTGATTTTTACCTTTCTTTTTTTTGAATAAAACCCTTCTTTTAAGAACCTGACTGATTTTTCCATTGTTACAAGATCCTGGGGTTTGGGTCTTTGATGATTTTGTAACAAATTGGTTAGGATATTATCCTCAAGCCTCCCCAGGAAAGGGGGTGTGTAGGGCTTGGGTTGATATTTTGGGGGGAAGATGTCTCCAAGTGGTCTCTTTCCCTGTTCTTTGTTTAGAACGCTTGGTGGTGGCAGTGTACTTTTCAAAGACAAGGCAAAGTTTGTACCTGAGGGAAGTTTTTAACCTAAGCTGGTAAGAATAAGCTTAGGGGGTCTTTCATGCGGGTCCCCACAACTGTACCCTAGTGTTCAGAGTGGGGAAGGAATCCTGACAGGAGGAAAGCTCCGTAATGAGCCCCAAGAGAAGCAGGTGCCTAGACATTCCCTCATCCCACCCCTCCCCAGTGCTTTCTTTGAGAGACCCTAGGAGCTTTGGGGCAGGGTGTAGGGTCTCTTAGCCTGTGGGTAGCTCATGGCAGTCGTGCCTTAGTAGATGTCATTTGAGCTCCATGGCAGACTCCAAAGTCTCCCCCAGATGACCCCATGAGCTTCCTCCTGGGGATTGAGATGTCATCACTCCAGGGTAAGACCCAGACAAGAGCATAGACATGTGTGCTGAGCTGAGGTGGGCAGGGGGCAAATCTGTTTGGCTCCAGAGCTCAAGGGTTAGGGTGCCACCCTGTTAAATGGGATAGGGCGAGGGCTAGTTTCACGACTGGCTAATGAAGGAGAGTTGTGTTTAAGATAAAGATTTAGTTAAAAGCAGTTATCTCTGCATCAGCAGTCTGTTCCAAGCTCTGGAAAGGGAATGGTGCCGAGTAGTTATAACTGGGAACCCGGATTCCTGGGTTCTGTCCCCAGCTTTGGGAGAGGAGTGGTGCCTACTGGTTAGAGTGGTGGACAGTGTCTGGGAGCCTGGATTGCTGGGTCCTATCTCCGGCTGGGAGTGGGGCTTAGTGGGTTAGTGCTAGAGGGCTGGAAGCCAGGAGTCCTGGGTTCTGCTCCGTCTGGTACCTAAAGCAGTAGGACAGGGAGTTCTGCTTTATGTGGGGGACCCAGCACCTGCCCCCACTCCTTTACAATGGTGGGTAAGAGCATTGTCTCATGAAATCAGCTTCATCTTGGAGCTGGCTCTGCTACCATCCACCCCATGGACCGTGACTTACCTGAGTCCATCCCCTTGGCTCTGCCCAGAGAGGAGACCCAGCCTTGTTCGTGGCTGGGGTGACAGCTCTGTGCATCTTTCCCTCCAGGGGACCTGTTATATGGGGGATGGATGAAAAAATACATTGGTGGGACATTTGGCAACACTGAGAAATCAAACCCACCCAACGAGGGACTTTTCAGAGCCAGTGGTTCAGTGTTTGTGTTTAACTGTGTCCGACAGGCAAATAACACAATAATAATATCAGACATTCAGATTTCTCCTGTTGACTCAGCCACACTGAACCTGGAGCATATTTTTCCATTTCTGGTTTTTTTCTTCTGTTCAATATAAATCTCTCCTTTGTGTGGCAAAATAGACACTGCATTTGGAAATGTTACTGGGTCAATATTGGGGTAGGAGCCTCCTACTTTCGAAATGGTCCAGCTTTTCTGAGCTGGGTTTCCCAGCATTAGCACAGAACCCATTTTATCGAACATTCACCAGCCAACGTGTCAAGTACAAATCCAGTTGAGGCCTGATGTCAGCCTGGCATTGTATGAGTAACTCCTGTTGGAAGGCCTGAGAGACTTTGTATCTTGTATTCAGATAGTACAGTGCTCAGCACCCAGGGCTGAGATAGAGAGATAGGTGTGTATGGGCATGGAAAGAACAAACATCAGTGTAATTAGAGTGCAGCCTCAATATTCTAATATAATGACTGTGTGTGTGTGTGTGTGTTTGTTGATGGCTTTAGCAGTTATGCCGACTACCTAGACAGAGCTAAAGCCATTGCTCCTTTTGCATACAGTGGAGGAAGTGTTTGCTGTTGGGAACAAAATTCCCTGCTGGCAGCTGCAGAGTGTCTGTCTGTTTATGCAGGCCCAGCTTGTGAGATGCGATTGGTTTGGAAATTGTTACATGCATGTGCACACGCACATTCTGCTGGTACCATTCCCACACCCACTCCCCAGAAGGGGAAGACATGTTCTATCCAAACACCCTGGCAAAGTGATACCAGGGCATTGCACCTGGCTGTGACATTGTGATCCCTGGGGTACGCCCCCCAATAGTTCTTTGCACTTTCCAGGATTGGGGCCTGCCTATCTGAAATTGCCTCTCCCAGCACACAAAGAGGCATCTGAGTCTGGGTCATTACACATATTGAATCTATTTCCTTAAGTTAAGTATCCTCACACCTTCTTGTCAACTGTCTAAATGGGCCATCTTGATTATCACTACAAAAGTTTTTTTCTCCTGCTGATAATAGCTCATCTTAATTAATTAGCCTCTCACAGTTTGTATGGTAACTTCCACTTATCTGTACGTATGTATATATCTATCTATCTTACTATATGTTCCATTCTATGCATCTGATGGAGTGGGCTGTAGCTCACGAAAGCTTATGCTCTAACTGATTTGTTAGTCTCTAAGGTGCCACAAGTCCTCCTGTTCTTTTTGAGTCTGTGTTGTTGTATCTCTCCGTCTTTTGGGGTAGCTGTGTATCACTCACATATACTGCGGTTGGCGAATGGCCAACGGAGATGACCATAAGACAGGGGTGGGCAAACTTTTTGGCCTGAGGGCCACATCGGGGTTCCAAAACTCTATGGAGGGCGGGTGTAGTGTATTAAATTGCTCCCCATAGGAATGTGCTACTTACGGAGCACCAGGACTGGAAGCTGTAAGTAGTACATCATAAGTAGCACATTCCTTCGGGGAGCAATTTAATACACTTACACCTGGGTAGGGAAGGCTGTGCCTCCTCAAACAGCCTGGCCCCATCTGTCCCCTCCCACTTCCCGCCCCCTGACTGCCCCCGTCAGAAAGCCCGACCCATCCAATCCCCCTGCTCCTTGTCCCCTGACCGCCCGCCTGGGACCCTCCAGGGGACCTGTTATATGGGGGATGGATGAAAAAATACATTGGCAACACTGAGAAATCAAACCCACCCAACGAGGGACTTTTCAGAGCCAGTGGTTCAGTGTTTGTGTTAACTACATCCGACAGGCAAAGTTCTCCACAATAACAATATCAGACATTCAGATTTCTCCCCCATCCAACTCCCTCAGCTCCCTCTCCCGACTGCCCCAACCCCTATCCACACTCCCGACCCCTGACAGGCCCCCCCGGGACTCCCACGCCTATCCAACAGCCCCCTGCTCCCTGTCCCCTGACTGCCCCCTGGGACCCCCTGCCCCTTATCCAAGCCCCCTGCCCCCTTACCATGCCACTCAGAGCACCAGGACTGGCAGCTATAAGTAGTACACTGTAAGTAGCACATTCCTATGGGGAGCAATTTAATATGCTCAGTCTGGCAGCTCTCGCAGCTGCGCTGCCCGGCAGGAGCTCGCAGCCCTGCTGCCCAGAGCGCTGTGGGGGAGGGGCCAGGGGCTAGCCTCCCTGGCCAGGAGCTCAAGGGCCAGGCAGGACGGTGGGAGGGATAGCTCAGTGGTTTGACCATTGGCCTGCTAAACCCAGGGTTGTGAGTTCAATCCTTGTAGGAGGCCATTTAGGGATCTGGGCCAAAAATCGGGGATTGGTCCTGCTTTGAGCAGGGGGTTGGACTAGATGACCTCCTGAGGTCCCTTCCAACCCTGATATTCTATGAGGGTCCTGCGGGCAGGAGGTGGCCCGCAGGCCATAGTTTGCCCACCTCTGCCATAAGAGAACACGAGTTGCCACATGGGGTTAGACCTTGGGTCCATTTAGCCTGAGAACCCATCATGGCCATTGGCCTGGTCCAGCATAGGCAGGTACAAGAGGTCCCATCCCCTGGAGACACTTCACTACTTTCTGCTGATAAAGGCGTAGAGGGCTTCTCTTCCCTCTCAGCTGCCTCCTCCTCCTCCTCAGGCTCTGGGGACTTAGGGACACATTCCTCCTTGCTATGGGTCACAATAACAGCCTGGGGTAGTGATATTTCTTCCTTTCACAGAAGACATCAGCTGGCAAATTCTGAAGAACCCCACATACAAAGTACTCCTTAAACCTCCGCATTCCAGTTCAATGCAGGCTAAAGGCAGGCTGGCTTCAAATTGCCCCAAGGCCAGGAGTTTTACCTCCTTCCTGGCAGGCATATCCATCTCCTTAATCACATCCCTAGCTAGAGAGATCTGGGCCTCACTGTCTCTCCATCCCTGGCACACTTTGCCATTTACCTTGGCATCTTTGAGGAACTCTTTGTCTACCTCCCGGATGTCAGACCTGACTGAGTAACTAGGACCCCCTCTGGCACCACTGAAGTCTCCGAATCCAGGGTTTCTGCATTAACCTGGGTGGATTCGACATTATATTTGGACTCCCCATATCTAGGGCATTGTTTCTTCATGTGTTCGAAGGATCCAGGTAGGAAACACTTTCTGTGGCCGTCTCCTTGGCCTGGGGTCTGATAACTAGGATTACCAGGAGGGGACCTTCATGGGGTCATTGTGTCCTTAGGCCATATCTACACTACGAAAGTACTCCGATTTTACAGAAGTCAATTTTTGGGAACAGATTATATAAAGTCGAGTGCATGCATCCACACTAAGCACATTAATTCGGCAGTGTGCGTCCACAGTACCGTGGCAAGCATTGACATTCCGAGTAGTGCACTGTGGGTAGCTATCCCACAGTTCCTGCAGTCCCCGCTGCCCATTGGAATTCTGGGCTGAGCTCTCAATGCCTGTTGGGGCCAAAAATTTGTCGCGGATGGTTAGGGGTAAATGTCGCCAGTCAACCCTCCCTCCCTCCCTCTGTGAGAGCAACGACAATCATTTCATGCCCTTTTCCCTGGATTGCTTGAGCAGACTGCATAGCACGGCAAGCATGGAGCCCATTCAGCTCACCACAGCAGTTATGACCATTGTAAACACCTCGCGCATTATCATGCAGTTTATGCAGAACCAGCACCTGAAAAACCAGGTGAGGAGGCGACGGCAGCGTGGTGATGAGGACATGAACACAGATTTCTCTAAAACCGCGGTCCCCAGCAATTTGGAGATCATGGTGTTAATGGGGCAGGCTCATGCCGTGGAACGCTGATTCTGGGCCCGGGAAACAAGCACAGAGTGGTGGGGCCACATAGTGTTGCAGGTTTGGGATGATTCCCAGTGGCTTCAAAACTTTCGCATGCATAAGGGCACTTTCATGGAACTTTGTGACTTGCTTTCCCCTGCCCTGAAGCGCAAGAATATCAAGATGAGAGCAGCCCTCACAGTTCACAAGCGAGTGGCAACAGCTCTGTGGAAGCTTGCAACGCCAGATAGCTGTCGGTCACTCGGTAATCAATTTGGAGTGGGCAAATCTACTGTGGGGGTTGCTGTGATGCAAATAGCCAACGCAATCATTGAGCTTCTGCTATCAAAGGTAGTGACTCTGGGAAATGTGCAGGTCATAGTAAATGGCTTTGCTGCAATGGGATTCCCGAACTGTGGTGGGGCTATAGACAGAAGGCATATCCCTATCTTGGGACCAGACCACCAGGGCAGCCAGTACATAAACCGCAAGGGGTGCTTTTCAGTGGTGCTGCAAGCACTGGTGGATCACAAGGGACGTTTCATCAACATCAGCGTGGGATGGTTGGGAAAGGTTCATGACGCTCGTGTCTTCAGGAACTCTGGTCTGTTTAAATGGCAGCAGGAAGGGATTTACTTCCCAGACCAGAAAATAACTGTTGCCGATGTTGAAATGCCTATAGTTATCCTTGGGGACCCAGCCTATCCCTTAATGCCCTGGCTCATGAAGCCGTACACAGACACCCTGGACAGTAGTAAGGAGATGTTCAACTGTAGGCTAAGCAAGTGCAGAATGGTGGTAGAGTTTGCATTTGGACGTTTAAAGGGTCACTGGCGCAGTTTACTGACTCGCTCAGACCTCAGCGAAACCAATATTCTCATTGTTATTGCTGCTTGCTGTGTGCTCCACAATCTCTGTGAGAGTAAGGGGGAGACGTTTATGGCGGGGTGGGAGGTTGAGGCAAATCGCCTGGCCGCCGAATACACGTAGCCAGACACCAGGGCGGTTAGAAGAGCACAGCAGGAAGTGCTGCGCATCAGAGAAGTTTTGAAAACCAGTTTCATGACTGGCCAGGGTACTGTGTGACACTTCTGTTTGTTTCTCCTTGATGAAAACCCACCCCCTTGGTTGCCTCTAAATTCCCTGTAAGCCACCTGCCCTCCCTCCTTCAATCACAGCTTGCTTGCAAAGGAAATAAAGTCACTATTGTTTAAAAAACATGTATTCTTTATTAATTGATTATAAAAATAGGGAGATAACTCATAAGGTAGCCCGGGTGGGGTGTGGGAGGAGGGTAGGAGGGAAGGAAAAGGCTACTTCAAAACTTGTTGAATGACAGCCTTCTGTTGCTTGGGCTGTCCACTGGGGTGGAGTGGTTGGGTGCCTGGAATTCCCCCTTCCCCCACATTCTTGGGCGTCTGGGTGAGGAGGCTATGGAACTTGGAGAAGAGGGAGGGTGGTTAAATAGGGGCTGCAGCAGCAGTCTGTGATCCTGCTGCCATTCATGAACCTCCACCAGATGCCGGAGCATGTCCGTTTGATCCCACAGTAGCCCCAGCGTTGCATCCTGCCTCCTCTGATCTTCCTGCCGCCACCTTTCCTCACGTTCATCGGCCACTTTCCTGTACTCTGCTATTGTGTCCCTCCACACATTCTGCTGAGCTCTGTCAGTGCCGGACGACTGCATGAGCTCAGAGAACATTTCATCGTGCATGCGTTTTTTTCGCCGCTTTATCTGAGATAACCTTTGGGACAGAGGAGGGAGGCTTGAAACATTTGCAGCTGCTGGAGGGAAACAAGGGAGTGAAGTATTTAAAAAGATACATTTTACAGAACAATGGCTGTACTCTTTCACGGTGAACAACACTATTCACATTACATAGCACATGTGATTTTGGTACAAGGTCGCATTTTGCATCTTATATTGAGTGCCTGCCGCTTTGGTGTTAGAGATCACACACGCAGGGCCAGGCAACGGAATTCGGCTTGCAGGCAGCCATGGTAAGCCATAGTCTTTCGGCTTCTGCAACCTTCATAACAGCAGTGCCCTCCTCTCCCATACCAAGCAAAGCACGTTGAGTTGGCCATTTAGTGCTGCAGTTTTCCTGTTAACGTGCAGCAGCAGAAACCAAACTAACCCCCACCCCCCATCCAATTCTCTGGGATGATCACTTTATCCCTCACCCCACCCCGTGGCTGGTATCAGGGAAGAACCCTGCTAGCTAAATGCGAACAGCTCAGTGCCCATGGTCCCCCCTCCCACCGTGTGGCTAACTGCGGGGAGGATTTCTTTTCAGCCACAGGCAAACAGCCCAGTAGGAACGGCCACTTCTGAATGTCTCCTGAATTAAATTCTCCTATTTCAACCAGGTTACCATGAATGATATCACTCTCCTGAGGATAACACAGAGAGATAAAGAACGGATGTTGCTTGAATGCCAGCAAACGCCGGGACCATACGGTGCCAGGTTTGTCATGCAATGATACCAGATTACTTGCTACTAGCATGATGTGGTAAAGTGTCCTACCATGGAGGATGGAATAAGGCTCCTCTCCCCAGAAAGCTTCTGCAAAGGCTTTTAGAGTACCTCCAAGAGAGCTTCATGGAGATGTCCCTGGAGGATTTCCCCTCCATCCCCAGACACGTTAACAGACTTTTCCAGTAGCTATACGGACCACGAATGCATCCCAAGTCCTCAGGGCTAATTAATCATTAAAAAAACTCTTGCTTTTATAACATGTATTATATTTTAAAAGATACAGTCACCGGAGGTCCCTTCTTCTGCTTGGTTGGGTTGGGAGGGTATTTCAGTCAGGGTGATAAAAAGATCCTGGCTGTCGGGGAGAACGGTGTGCTGTGTGCTCTCCTCTAGCTCGTCCTCCTCCTCCTCATCTTCCCCATCTGCAAAATCCTCAGGCATGGCGGAGAGTACCCCATTATCGGAGTCCATGGACAGGGGTGGGGTAGTGGTGGTTGCCCCCCATAGAATTGCATGCAGCTCATTGTAGAAGCAGCATGTCTGGGGCTCTGTCCCGGAGTGTCCATTTGATTCTTTGGTTTTCTGGTACACTTGTCTGAGCTCCTTAAGTTTCACGCGGCACTGTGTTGCGTCCCTGATGTAGCCTCTGTCCCTCATGGCCTCTGAGATTTTTTGAAATGTTTTGGCATTTCGTCTTTTGGAACGTAGTTCTGATGGCACGGATTTCTCTCCCCATACAGTGATCAGATCCAGTACCTCCCGTTCGGTCCATGCTGGAGCTCTTTTTCGATTCTGGGACTGCGTGGTCACCTGTGCTGATGAGCTCGCCTGGCCAAACAGGAACTGAGATTTAAAAGTTCCCGGGGCTTTTCCTGTACACCTGGTCAGTGCATCCGAGTTCAGAGTGCTGTCCAGAGCGGTCACAATGGTGCACTGTGGGATAGCTCCCGGAGGCCAATACCTTCGAATTGCATCCACACTAACCCTAATTTGAAATGGTGATGTCAATTTCAGCGCTAATCCCCTCGTTGGGGAGGAGTACAGAAATCGGTTTTAAGAGCCCTTTATGTCAAAAAAAATGGCTTTGTTGTGTGAATGGGTGCAGGGTTAATTCGATTTAATGCTGCTAAATCAGACATAAACTGAAGCCCTTACATGAGAGGAAAGTGATCAGGAACAGTCAGCATGGATTCACCAAGGGCAAGTCATGCCTGACTAATCTAATTGCTTTCTATGATGAGATAACTGGTTCTGTGGATGAAGGGAAAGCAGTGGATGTGGTGTTCCTTGACTTTAGCAAAGCTTTTGACACTGTCTCCCACAGTATTCTTGTCAGCAAGTTAAAGACGTATGGGCTGGATGAATGCACTATAAGGTGGGTAGAAAATTGGCTAGATTGTCAGGCTCAATGGGTAGTGATCAATGGCTCCATGTCTAGTTGGCAGCCGGTGTCAAGTGGAGTGCCCCAGGGGTCGGTCCTGGGGTCGGTTTTGTTCAATATCTTCATAAATGATCTGGAGGATGGTGTGGATTGCACCCTCAGCAAGTTTGCAGACGACACTAAACTGGAAGGAGTGGTAGATACGCTGGAGAGTAGGGATAGGATACAGAGGGACCTAGACAAATTGGAGGATTGGGCCAAAAGAAATCTGATGAGGTTCAACAAGGACAAGTGCAGAGTCCTGCACTTAGGACGGAAGAATCCCATGCACCACTACAGACTAGGCAGCAGTTCTGCAGAAAAGGACCTAGGGGTTACAGTGGATGAGACGCTGGATATGAGTCAACAGTGTGCCCTTGTTGCCAAGAAGGCCAATGGCATTTTGGGATGTATACGTAGGGGCATTGCCAGGAGATCGAGGGACGTGATCGTTCCCTTCTATTCGACATTGGTGAGGACTCATCTGGAGTACTGTGTCCAGTTTTCGGCCCCACACTACAAGAAGGATGTGGAAAAATTGGAGAGAGTCCAGCGGAGGGCAACAAAAATGATGAGGGGACTGGAACACATGACTTATGAGGAGAGGCTGAGGGAACTGGAATTGTTTAGTCTACAGAATAGAAGAATGAGGGGAGATTTGATAGCTGCTTTCAACTACCTGAAAGGGGGTTCCAAAGAGGATGGATCTAGACTATTCTCAGTGGTAGCGGATGAGAGGACAAGGAGTAATGGTCTCAAGTTGCAGTGGGGGAGATTTAGGTTGGATATTAGGAAAAACTTTTTCACTAGGAGGGTGGTGAAACACTGGAATGCGTTACCTAGGGAGGTGGTGGAATCTCCTTCCTTAGAAGTTTTTAAGGTCAGACTTGACAAAGCCCTGGCTGGGATGATTTAATTGGGGATCGGTCCTGCTTAGAGCAGGGGGTTGGACTAGATGACCTCCTGAGGTCCCTTCCAACCCTGATATTCTATAATTCTATGATTCTATGAGTGTAGACCAGGTCTTAGTCTCCCTTCCTTCCTTTAGCCCAGAAACAGACGGGGGACCACTTTTCATGTCAGGCTTTGGGCCCTCCTTTGGGGCCTTGTGCTCTATGAATGGTCTCACTTGTAGGTATATGTCAGCAGCCTCAGCTGCCTGGCCTACAGTGGTTGGGAACTTTTCCCACACTGCTTCCTTCGCCTCATCAGAGCAGACATCAAAGAACTACTTCTAAGCAAATTAGAGCTACCAACTCCTCATAATCCTCTGCCCCTTTCCTCCTCTACTATAAGCATGTTTCCCTCTGAATTGTCAAGTTTTCTGAGGTTTCTAAACTTTAGAAGACAGGCCTCGGGTTTCATTTGAAACCTTTTTATCCCAGACCCCTTAAAAAGATTGCTAACCATAAGGACCAGCTCTAGGCACCAACAAAGCAAGCACGTGCTTGGGGCAGCACATTTCCAGGGGCGGCGTTCCAGCCATCTTTTTTTTCAGGGCAGTTGCGCTCTCGGAGCTGTGCCACTTAGATGGGGCGAGGGCGCTGCACCACACCCCCGGCCGCAGCGGGAAGGGGAAGCTGCCAGGGCCCAGCCACTACCTGGGGAGGAGAGGGCGAGTCCTGCAGGGGAGCCAGGGCTGCGCAGCCTCCTCTGCACACTGGCTGCTGCGCTGCCTTGTGCCACCCCTGATATTGGGGCTTCTCTGCGCGGCCGGGCAGGGGAGGGGGTAAAGCCCCTGCAGGAGCTGGGAGAAGGTGCCACTTGGAATATCGCAAAATATCCCCCCAAGCTCCTTCACCCCCTTTCCTGGGGAGGCTTGAGAATAATATACCAACCAATTGCCTTTAATAAAAGTACAGACCAGACCCTTGATGTTTAGAACAGTAAAATCAAGCAGGTTCTTAAAAGAAGAACTTTATAATAAAGAAAAAAGTAAAAGAAGCACCTCTGTAAAATCAGGATGGAAGGGTAATAAAAAGATTTAAAACACAGAGGATTCCCCTCTAGGCTCAACTTTAAAGTAACAAGACAGGGAATGAACCTCCCTCTTAGCATAGGGAAAATTCACAAGCTAAAAGAAAAGATAATTTAACGCATTTTCTTGCTATTAATTACAATTTTTGTAATTTTAGATGTATCATTTTAGTAGGAGCTGGATTACCTGCTTGGTCTCTCTCTTTGTTTCAAGAGGGAACACACACAAAAGAGCACAAACAAAACCTCCCCTCTGCCCCCCAAATTTGAAAGTATCTTCTTTTCCTGTTGGTACTTCTGGTCAGGTGCTGTCATAAATATAAAGGGAAGGGTAAACACCTTTAAAATCCCTCCTGGCCAGAGGAAAAACCCTTTCACCTGTAAAGGGTTAAGAAGTTAGGATAACCTCGCTGGCACCTGACCACAGTGACCAATGAGGAGACAAGATACTTTCAAAGCTGGAGTGGGGAGAAACAAAGGGTCTGGGTCTGTCTGGGTGATGCTTTTGCCAGAGACAGAACAGGAATAGAGTCTTAGAACTTAGTAAGTAATCTAGCTAGATATGTGTTAGATTATGATTTCTTTAAATGGCTGAGAAAATAAGCTGTGCTGAATGGAATGGATATTACTGTTTTTGTGTCTTTTTGTAACTTAAGGTTTTGCCTGGAGGGATTCTCTGTGTTTTGAATCTAATTATCCTGTAAGGTATTTACCATCCTGACTTTACAGAGGTGATTCTTTTTACTTCTATTAAAATTCTTCTTTTAAGAAACTGAATGCTTTTTCATAGAATCATAGAATATCAGGATTGGAAGGGACCTCAGGAGGTCCTCTAGTCCAACCCCCTGCTCAAAGCAGGACCAATCCCCAATTTTTGCCCCAGATCCCTAAATGGCCCCCTCAAGGATTGAACTCACAACCCTGGGTTTAGCAGGCCAATGCTCAAACCACTGAGCTATCCCTCCCCCAAATTTTTCAATCTGGCGCTTTTTTTTTCATTAGTCTTAAGATCCAAGGGTTTGGGTCTGTGGTCACCTATGCAAATTGGTGAGGATTTTTATCAAGCCTTCCCCAGGACAGGGGGGGGGGGGTGCAAGGTTTTGGTGAGGATTTTGGGGGGAAAGACTTTTCCAAACAGCTCTTTCCTAATAAAAAACCCGGTTATATGTTTGGTGGTGGCAGCAAAAGTCCAAGGGCAAAAGGTAAAATAGTTTGTTCCTTGGGGAAGTTTTAACCTAAGCTGGTAAAAGTAAGCTTAGGAGGTTTTCATGCAGGTCCCCACATCTGTACCCTAGCGTTCAGAGTGGGGAAGGAACCTTGACAGGTGCCAACTAGGTTAATTGCACTGATTAACCCATTACAGGTAAGTGATTTTGTACCTTTGGCCAAGAGGGATTTTATATAACTACATCCTTAAAGGTTGTTACCCTTCCCTTTATATTTATGACCGCTCCCCACACCCTGCTCTGCCAATGCCCCTCAATCCTGACCTGGTGCTCCCTGCTTCTCTAGTCTTGGGGTCCATTAAAATAATTTATGGACTATTGGGGCCCAGAGAGTCAAAGGTTTTAATGTGACCCTGTCACTGTCCAACTTCAAACTGTTCAACAAGGTTCTGGGTTTGGCATCCAGAGCCCTCAGCTGCTCAAACACACCATTAACAATCCTTTTATTAAAGATACAGCAAAGAAGGACAAACAGCTATTTATTTCCAGGTCAAGTGTGTTTAAGTAGGGTGGGGTTTTTTTACACATCTTTTGTTCCCTTTTGTTGGAGTGAGGGTTTTTAGAAGGAATGAAAGTGCCCCAAAGTGTCATAGAAACTACAGATGGTAATAACTCTTCTTTCTGGGGGAAAGAGAAGTTAGCTGAGGTGGGCTGGAGCTGTGGTGCTTAAAGTCCAATCCTGTGTCCTAGAAGCAAAACAAGATACACTCACTGAAGGGGAGAGAAAATACAGCGTCTGTCCCTGCTGTCTCATTTGCAACCTCACTGCTGGGGAAACACAGGGCACTCCAAGACCTGGCAAACTCCTACCAGCTGTTCAGGGCACTGCTTTTACCTGTGTCTCTGGTTACCGGCTCACTGCAGTGTTCTCTGACTATGCCAGACTCTTATTAGACAGAAGGAGAAAGGAGAGGGAAAGAAAAGAGGGAAAAATACAGTAGGGAAGGGGGAGACAAAGGGTGCGTCTACAGGGCAAAGAGAAACCTGTGGTATGGAGTCTCGGAGCCTGGGTCGATTGACTCAGCCATTCCGGTGTGGGATGTAGCCTGGGACCCACCCCACTCTCCAGCTTTCGGAGCCGGGATCCAGCGCCATGGTTTTGTCTTTTCAGTGCAGACATATCCCAGTCCCCCATGCCAGTTGGTGGCTGGTATTGGGCCAGAGCCAGCGGAGGGGGCCATGTCAGCTGGGTCCCTCTCTCTGGCCTGGCCTGGTCAGGACGTCTTGTGGGATTAGGATGAAGGAGGCCCGGGGGTGTCATGAAGGCAGCCATGATGGTGAAGCTCACTCCTTCCCCTGGGTTCGGTCAGCGACTGTTGCATTCGCGTCCTCTCCTACGTCAGGTTTTCTCCCCAACTTGCCTGTTTTTCAGGACCCCAGAAGGAAGCGATGAGTGGAACAGCCCCCGCATCATATTTTCCGGTTAACTAGTGAGGTCCTATTTCCCACACACCAGTTTTGGTCCTTTGATTTCCAGCCCCACACTTCTCTTGTTTACCAGCTGTAACCCGTCTGCCAGGCCGAGTTGATAGCAGCAAGGGCCGGGTTCAGTACACAGGGGTTCCCTCTCATCAAAGCAAATGCAAAACTGGCTCGAGTCTACCCAGTGACCTGTGAAAAATCTTACACACACCCATGGGCAATACTTCCCCTCTCGCAAGCACAGAGTCTCAGTGTAGCAGAGAATCTTTAATAACATGCGGTAAACGACATCAGCATTAAATCAACCAAACCATGAGCAAAGACCCACCCCAGCAAATTGGGCCTTTCCCTTGGGTTCTTGAGTCCAACAACCCAAACATCTCTTGAGTCCAGCAACCCAAAAAATCACCCAAAGTCCAAAAAGTCCAACAACCCAAAAGTCCAGCCCCAGAGTTCAAAAGTTCATCTACAGAGTGTTACTCCCCAGCCTGGGTGAAAATATGTGTGTAGCAGGGGGCGGGGGGGAGGAGAGAAAAGGTAACGGGCACCTTACATAATCTAAAACTGACTGCCCCGCAGCTCCATAGGGCTTCACTCCTCTCTACTGCACCAGCCATCCCAGAAACTGCTCTGCCAGCCGGTCTGCTCAGCATCCCACAAACCGCTCCACAATAGATCTTCAGGCTCCCCACTACTTAACACAGTGATTTCAGCTTGTAGTAGTGGGAGCCTCAGTGCTGGTGCACCATAAGGCCAAAGTGAATTCAGCTCAGCACCTGTACCTAGACTCCTAATAGACCCAAAAGTAGCTCTGATGTTCCACAGTGGAGAGAGACAGAGGTGCAATTGATATTTCAGTCCCACACCAGCAGGTCCTAATACCTATCTCCAGCCTCTCTCAATTCACAGAGTTTTGGAACCCATGTCCCTTGCCTAGCGAATGCTACTTAGTTGATGGCGAGTCCCTCCATCATAACAAAAGGCCAAGTATAGTTCCACTGTCCTTGATTCCCATAATCAGGATAATAACAATTTATTCCTCCTGCCCCAAAAACAGAGACACTGGGGATCCCACAGCAGCCAAAGTGACCATTTGGGCAGCTATGGCCTCAGTCTAGGTGGGGTGGGAGTGTCTATGCAAATGAGATCAGCCCCTGAAGTTCTTTTTCACAACTTGCCACACCTCACCACCAGATGTCAGGGTGGAGCTCATCCTGACTCTGCTTACAGCCATGATCCAAACTCAGCCCTTGAGTGATGTCAGGGGGCCTGTTTGTTTGGGCTCATTTAATGAGTTTAATGAGTTTCACTTTGCACCTTTTCTGCTCAACTTTTATTGTTATTTGTGACCAGACATTTGGTAAAACTTTCACTCTTCACAGCTGAGTTTAATACTAGGGTAAATTTGTAGGCCCAATTATTACAACAGCTCCCCAGCCCATGCAGCTCTGCTGGTGCCCCTCAATGCTGACCCACAACCCACTGCAAAGGGACTAAAAGAATTGGACACCATAATAATTAGTGGGGAACTGGGTGTCTAAATCCCTTTGAAGGTGGCAGTCAGAGCACACGAACCCCTAGGGCTGCTGTGCTGTCATTACAGGAAGGAAGAAGATTAGCCAGCACCAGTAGATCAGACTCCCCCCGTGAGACTTGAACTCATAACACCTGATTGCCAGAACTGGTGTGTGAATCACTGGGATAGCAATAGGCATCAGCTGTCAGGGGAATATGACAACATGGGGGTGAGGTGATGACATATATAATTCACATCCCGCCATCCAAGTGATACGCGATTCTTTCTCTGCAGGATAAGAGCAATTCTCTGAAGGAAGAACTCCCACTGGATGCCGTTGGGGGTCTGCCCTATTTCTGAGAGGCAGAAATGTGCCCTTGGAATTTTAATAGTGAATGAAGGAGAGGGAGATGGGGAAGGATAAAGGGGGAGAGAGAGAGAGAGAGATTTACAGCTGAGAGGTGTTTTTGGTTTAAGAACTATTTCTGATATTTTCAAGGCAAGAGGTTGGGTTGTGAGTTTTGGCTTCCCCCCCATTAGCTCTAGGCAAAGGAAGGAAGGAAAGAGACACTCAGAGCAACGTGCTAAGGCACACAAGATTGAAACACACACATGAAACAACACCAGAGACAAACAGGGCTCTGAAACACCCGAGAGAGGCATAACCACACACAACACAAATGCATCGACAATAGATACAAAGACTCACAAGAAAGGGGAGGCATGCAAGAGGCACATATGGGCAATATATGCGCACACACACACACACGACACATAAACATGAGACACAGAAGAGTCACACAAGCCACGGATTCAAATACACACAATACAAACTCACATTAGGCAAAACTTGAAACGCACAAGATGGATTCACACATGAGCCCAAATGTGATATGTGAAAAGGTGGGACGCACACAAAAAAGAGCTTTGGGTTTTTAGTTTTTGAGCAGTGAATACCCATGGAAAGATGCTCATCTTGAGATAGATTATTGCCATCAATGGAGAGAAATTAACAATACAGGTGTACCTTAATCCACACTAGTGGTTGTTCTGGCATAATAGCTAACCTGGTACAAAACCTGCCCTCTGTTTATCCACACCCATCTCTCTCTCAGATTTCATTGGTGCCCATCCCATTGGGGAGTCTCTGAAGACTGGTAGTTACTACAGGACCGTAGGAGGTTGTTATTACCACATTCCCAGAAGGTATGATTAATGGAGCCACCAGGTATAATTACCATGCATATTAGGAATCTAGGGCCCATATTTCCTTGTAGTCTTACAAGCTTCTGAACTAGCTAATGGTCTAGTTAGGGTCACAACTTTCCTGTTCAGCTGGTAGCTCTTCTGTCTGGAAGAAGCGACCAGGGGCACAGCCACTGTAGGCTTGATTCTGACCACCAGGAAGGAATAGGTTGCATAGGTGAAGATGGAAGGTAATTTGGGAGAAAGTGGCCATGAAATGATAGATTTCATGATTCTCAGGAAAGGAAGGAGTAGCAGAATAAGGATGATGGACTTCAAAAAAGCAGCCTTTAACAAACTCTGAGAACTGGTAGGTAAGGTCCCATGGGCAGGGCAGAAAATCTAAGGGATAAAGAAGTTCAGGATTGCTTGAAGTTTCTCAAGGAGACAATATTAAAGGCATATCTGCAGACTTATCCCGACCTGAAGGAAAGATAGAAAGAACAATCAGAGGCCAACATGGCTCCATGACCTGAAAATCAAAATGGAATGCTACAAAAATGGGAAAGATGGACAAATTGCTAAGGAGAAGTACAAAAAAGTATCTCCAGCACGTAGAGGCAAGAATCAGAAATGCTAAGGCACAAAAAGAGCCACACCTATCCAGGGACACAAAAGGATAGGAGAAAAGGTTTTTGAAATACAACAGGAATAATATAATGATGAAGGGACATGTCAGAAGGGAGCTAATAACTGATGACATCAAGAAGTCTGATAAGTTTAATGCCTGTTTTGCTCCAGTCTCCACTAAAAAGGTTAATGGTGACCAGATGCACAACACAATTCATATTAACAACAGGGAGAAAGGAATGCAAGCCAATATAGGGAAAGCACAGGCTAAACATATTTTGATAACTTAGATATGTTCAGTTTGGCAGGGCCTGCTGGAATTCATGGCAGGGCACTTAAGGAACAAGCTAAAGCAATGGCAATTATCTCTGAGCGCTCCTGGAGGACAGGTGTGGTCCCAGAGAACTGCAGAAAGGCAAACATACTACCTGTCTTTAAAAAGGGAACAAAGATGACCTGGAAAATTATAGACTAATCAGCTTCGCTTTGTTACCCGGAAAGATTGGAAAAATTTATTAAAAATGAATTTTTAAGCACCTAGAGGATAATAGGGTTATAAGGAATAGCCAGCATGGATTTGTCAAGTCAATATCATGCCAAACCAACTTAATTTCCTTCTTTGACAGGGTCAGTGCCATAGTGGGTAAAGGGGAAGCAGTAGACATGATAGATCTTAATTTTAGTAAGGCTTTTGATACAGTCCCACATGACATTCTCATAAGCAAACTATGGAAATGTGGTTTAAATGAAATTACTAGAAGGTGGATTCAAAAGTGGTTGAAAATCCAGACTCAAAGAGTAGTTATGAATAGTTCACTGCCAAACTGGGAGGATGTATCTAGTGGGTCCTGCAGGAGTCAGTCCTGGGTCCGGTACTATTCTATATTTTCATTAATGACTCGGATCATGGAGTAAAGTGTATGCTTATAGAATTTGCAGATGACACCAAGTTGGGAGAGGTTGCAAGCACTTCGGAGGACAGGATTTGAATTCAAAATGGCCTTGCCAAATTGGAATATTATTCTCTGTTCAACAAGATGAATTCAATAAAGACAAGTGCAAAGTACTACACGTAGGAGGGAAAAATCAAACGCACAACTACAAAAAGGGGAATAACTGGATAGGTGGTGGCACTGAGGAAAAGGATCTGGGGATTGTAGTGGATCACAACAAATTAAATATGAGTCGACAATGTGATGCAGTTGCAAAAAAGGCTAATATCATTCTGGGGTGTATTAACAGAAGTGTCATATGTAAAACACGGGAGGTAATTATCCTGCTCTGCTTAGCACTGGTGAGGCTGCAGCTGAACTACTGTGTCTAATTTGGGTGCTGCACTTTAAGGAAGAGGGGGACAAATTGGAGATAGTCCAGAGGAGAGCAAAAATGATCAAAGGTTTAGAAAACCTGAGCTATGAGGAAAAAACGGCATGGTTAGTCTTGAGAGAAGAAGACTGAGGCTGGACTTGATACAGTCTTCCAGTATGTTAAGGGCTTTTATAAAGAGTATGGGGATCAGTTGGTCTCCAAAGACAAGAAGCAATGGGCTTAATCTGCAGCAAGGGAGAGTCAGGTTAGATATTAGAAAAAACTTTTTAACTACAGGGGTAGTTAAGCTCTGGAATAGGCTGCCAAAGGAAGTTGACATAACCCTCTCTGTTATAAATATTTGCCTTATTTCCCTTATATGTGCCTGATTGTCTAGCTTCCACTTCCAGCCATTGGATCGTGTTATACCTTTGCCTGGTCGATTGAAGAGCCCTTTATCAAATATTTGTTCCCCATGTAGGTTCCACATAGTCTCTTCTCTGACCCCGCTCCAGATTGTCAACATCTTTCTTGAATTGTGGGCACCAGAACTGGACACAGGATTCCAGCAGCAGTCTCGCCAATACCAACTTCAGAGGTAAAATAACCCCTCGACTCCTACTGGAGATTCCCTTTGGTTGTGCAGCTCAGGATTGCATTAGCTCTTTTGGCCACAGCGTCATACTCACCTGATTCTCCACCATGACCCCAAGATCTTTTTCAGAGTCACTGCTTCGCAGGGTAGAGTCCCCCATCCTGTAAGTCTGGCCTGTGTTCTTTGCTACTTGAGGTATAGCTTTACATTTAGCAGTATTAAAACGCATATTGTTTGCTTGTTTCCTGTTTACCAAGCGATCCAGAGCACCCTGAATCAGTGACCTGTCCCCTTCATTATTGTTTACCACTGTCCCACTTTTTGTGTCATCTGCAAACTTTATCAGTGAGGATTTTATGTTTTCTTCCAGTTTGTTAATAACAATGTTAAATAGTGAAGAGCTAAGATCTAATCCTGGTGAGACCCCACTGGAAATACACCTGCTTGATAATGATTCCCATTTTACAATTATATGTTGAAACATCAGTTATCCACTTTTTAATCCATTTAATGTGTGTCATATTAATTTTATATTGTTCAAAATGCCAGGTGGCAAGTCAAATGGCTTACCGAAATCTATATCTATAATATCATTTGACAGAGTTTATTTTCCATAAACCCATGTTGATTTGCATTAAATTATTTGCCCTCTTTTAGTTCTTTTTTAATTGACCCCTGTCATAAATATAAAGGGAAGGATAAACCCCCTTAAAATCCCTCCTGGCCAGAGGAAAAAGCCTCTCACCTGTAAAGGGTTAAGAAGCTAAAGGTAACCTCGCTGGCACATGACCAAAATGACCAATGAGGAGACAAGATACTTTCAAAAGCTGGGAGAAGGGAGAAAAAACAAAGGGTCTGTATCTGTCTGTGTGATGCTTTTGCCGGAGATAGAACAGGAATGGAGTCTTAGAACTTAGTAAGTAATCTAGCTAGGTATGTGTTAGATTATGATTTCTTTAAATGGCTGAGAAAATAGCTGTGCTGAATAGAATGAATATTCCTGTCTGTGTGTCCTAGGTTTTGCCTAGAGGGATTCTCTATGTTTGAATCTAATTACCCTGTAAGGTATCTACCATCCTGATTTTACAGAGGTGATTTCTTTTTACTTCTATTAAAAGTCTTCTTGTAAGAAAACTGAATGCTTTTTCATTGTTCTAAGATCCAAGGGTTTGGGTCTGTGGTCACCTATGCAAATTGGTGAGGATTTTTACCAAACCTTCCCCAGGAAGTGGGGTGCAAGGGTTGGGAGGATTTTGGGGGGAAAGATGTGTCCAAACTACGTTTTCTCAGGAACCCAGATAAAGTTTGGTGGTGGCAGTGGAAGTCCAAGCGTAAAATAGTTTGTACCTTGGGGAAGTTTTAACCTAAGCTGGTAAAAGTAAGCTTAGGGGGTTTTCATGCAGGTCCCCACATCTGTACCCTAGAGTTCAGAGTGGGGAAGGAACCTTGACAACCCCCTTATCAGCTGCTCCATTATCTTGCCAGGGTTTCATGACAGGCTTACAGTCCTGTAATTACCTGGGTCATCTCTATTTACAAATTGGCACAACAATAGCTTTCTTCCAGGCTTCTGGAAATTCCCTAGTGCTCCAAGACTTATTGAAAAGCAATATTAGTGGTACAGTGAGCTCCTCAGCCAGCTCTTTTACAACTCTTGGATGCAAGTTATCTGGATCTGTTTATTTAAAGATGTCTGACTTCAGCTGCTTCTGTTTAACATCTTCCAGAGGAAGTAGTGGGATGGAAAGAGTATTATGCTCACCATATGATGAGACTATGTCCTCTATTTTTCCCCAAATACAGAGCAGAAATATTTATTGAACACTTCTGCCTTGTCTACATTATACACTTTATTCAGGATAATTCTCTACTAGATTTCATTCTGATGAATAGAAATGAATTGGTCACCAAACAGAAAAATAAGAGTTTGATGCCATGAAGTTACATCTAGGTTATGAAGAAAGTTGCTCTGACAATATTTTTTTGTTTGCTTGCTTGTTTGGCTTTTTTCCATGCAAAATTTTAACTTTTCAGCAAAGAACAAAAAAAGAGAATTTTGCAAAATTCAAACAGAAAATAACTTCACATGAACTGGTGGGGCTGAATTGTTTTGCACACTCAGACCGCTGTCAACTTCCCTCACTCTTGACCCACAGGCCCCAGCTATCCCAACCCTGGGCTCCTTCCCACCACAGCTCTGTTGGTGCTCCTCAGTCCTAACCTGTGACCTTACACCATCCCAACCACAAGCATCTTTGCACCTTCCTTTGGAGCCAGCTTAACAGGTTCAGGCGTGGTGTGATTTGCTGTGCTAAGACTGACCATGTCTGGGCACACACAGGGCAGCCCACTGTCCATCCATGGTACTGTAGAGGATGCTGCACATATGCTGGATGGTTGCTTTCTTCATGCTGGGCTCCCTTGAGGTCTTCTCCAGATAAACACTGCAGACTCAGAGGCCACTAACCAGCTCCAGCTTAAGTAGCTGTTTTTTAAATCTAGCCTTGCATGTTTTGCCCACAAGCAATCTCCACATATAGACATGGACTGGTGAACGCTGCTTCTCATACGACTATCAGGCCATCATGGTTTTGAAAGCACATCAGAAAGAGAGGGAGAGAAAGATGCACATCCAAGCACACCAAGGGATGAGATTTTTTCAGGCACTCAAAGGCTTTGGACACAATAAAAATCAGTGGGAAACTTGGTGTGTACATTTCTTTGGGGATTTGAAGGTGGCAAGTCCAGCACATGTACCTGTTGGACTTCAGTGCTCTCAGCTCAGGAAGAGAGGAGATTAGCCGGCTTCTGGTAGATCAGACTCCCCTAGAACAAATTGCAAATGGCCCCATCTAGAACTGAACAACACTTACTACCAAAACTAGTGCTTTAACCACTGATCTGGCAATGGAGTCATGTGCTTGTGTTACCCCTGGAATAGCAGGACAAAGGATGATGTGATCACAAACATTGCACATTGTGGCACCTAAGTGCTATATTATTCTTTCCCTGCAGGATAAGAGTGATTCTCTGAAGGAAGAAAAACTCCCCTTAGATGCCATTGTGTGTCTGCCATATCTCTGAGGGGCAGAAATGTGCTCTTGGAATTTTAATAGTGAAAAAAGGAGAGAGAGAGAGATGGGGAAGGACACAATGAGAGAGAGAGAGAGAGAGAGAGAGAGAGAGAGAGAGAGAGAGAGAGAGAGAGAGAGAGAGAGGACTGGTGTAAATTATTTCCTCATGGGACCAAAGGTAGGACTGAAGATTTCGAAGGGAACAGGTTCGGTTCCATTGGGATTTGGGTGGGAGTTGTGGCTTGATACCATATTGGTTCTAAGCAAGGTCAGAAAGGTGGTATGTGGAAAGAGACACTCGGAGGTGTGTACTCAGATACACATGCAAGACACAAACACACACAGGAAACAACACCGGAGACAGACAATGCTCTGACTGACACAGGCAAGAGGCACACCCTCACAAAAGCACTGACAAAAGATAAATACACACCAGCCAGAGGAGGAGACATGCAAGATGCACCCAATCAAAACCCACAAAACAGGAGCATACCCACAAAAACATAGCATGAGATTCACAGCACTCACACAAGCAAGGGACTCAACTACACAAAACACACCCGAGGCACAACATGAGAAAAGAGTGACTCATACAAACACATGCAACACAAACACACACAAGCCCAAACATGAGACATTTAATGATGTGAGGCACAAAACCAGAATCAAATCTAAAATGGCTTTGCCTCTGGTTACTTCCCCATAGTTTCTCAAGGAGACAATATTAAAGGCACATCTGCCAAATATCCTGATGCAAAGCAAAGTTAGAAAGAAGAGTAACAGGCCAATATGACTCCATCAGGGGCTCTTTAATGACCAGAAAACCAGAAAGGAATCCTACAAAAAGTGGAAACATGGACAAATTGCTAAGGAGCAGTACCGAATGAGTTATGTCCAAAGCAATAAGAAGAGGATCTTTAAATACATTAGGAGCAAGAGAAAGATGAAGAAAAGTGTGGGTCCACTACTTAGTGGGGAAGCAAAGGTAATAACTGACAACATCAAGCTAACTGTGGTGTTTCACGTCTGTTTTGCTTCAGTCCTCACTAAAACGGTTAATTTATTTTATTTAGCGTGTGCATAGTTGTCTAGCCAAGCAGTGGCATCTTTAGTGGCATGATGCAGTTCTTGTAGGCCACCGCTGAACCTGGTCAGCAGGCATTCATCGATAATGTGCGTCATCATCTGTGTTGCACGGCAGCTGCACAAAGAGCTGTCATGAAGGCCCCAGTGATACTGGTTGGCTGCACAGAGACCTTACCTGATCCAGAACCTGTTCAACAGGGATCATTGGCAACGGGACAGGTCAAAACCAGGTGGGCAAATTGTGGGGTCGGCGACGAGGGACTGGTTGGGGATTGTCAAGGTTCCTCCCCGACTCTGAACTCTAGGGTACAGATGTGGGGACCTGCATGAAAACCTCCTAAGCTTACTTTCACCAGCTTAGGTTAAAACTTCCCCAAGGTACAAATTAATTTTATCCTTTGTCCCTGGATCTCCACTGCCACCACCAAACTCTAACTGGGTTTACTGGGAAACGTAGTTTGGACACGTCTTTCCCCCCCAAATCCTCCCAACCCTTGCACCCCACTTCCTGGGAAAGGTTTGGTAAAAATCCTCACCAATTTGCATAGGTGACCACAGACCCAAACCCTTGGATATTAGAACAATGAAAAAGCATTCAGTTTTCTTACAAGAAGACTTGTAATAGAAGTAAAGAAATCACCTCTGTAAAATCAGGATGGTAGATACCTTACAGGGTAATTAGATTCAAAACATAGAGAATCCCTCCAGGCAAAACCTTAAGTTACAAAAAAGACACACAGACAGGAATAGTCATTCTATTCAGCACAGTTCCTTTCTCAGCCATTTAAAGAAATCATAATCTAACACATACCTAGCTAGATTACTTACTAAAAGTTCTAAGACTCCATTCCTGTTCTATCCCCGGCAAAAGCAGCATACAGACAGACACAGACCCTTTGTTTTTCTCCCTCCTCCCAGCTTTTGAAAGTATCTTGTCTCCTCATTGGTCATTTTGGTCAGGTGCCAGCGAGGTTACCTTTAGCTTCTTAACCCTTTAGAGGTGAGAGGATTTTTCCTCTGGCCAGGAGGGATTTTAAAGGGGTTTACCCCTCCCTTTATATTTATGACAGGGATTATAACAGATATCCATTCCTCTCGCCAGACTGTTTCCACCCCAACATCCAGGCGTGGTGGATGAGACCATAATGGGTGACGTGACAGCAAACATGCAGCTCATGGTTTAAAAAGGTCATTGTGCAGTGGCAGACTTGAGTTGGCATGTACTTTCTCCAGTAACTTGCCAGTGGCAACCTCTCGTCTGATATGAGGAGAAGCGATGTTGCTCAGAACTGGGAGCCATGGGAGTGGAGTTAGATGCAGAGTGCTGGAGATGATATGCATGGCAGCATGTAATTGCGTATCCACCAGTTTGGTGTGTGATGATCAGCTCTATACTGGTGTGCAGTGCTCCGCCACTGAATATGAGGTGGCAAGAGCTGACATCCGCAAAGCTGGAGCACGAGCACCCCATGACGAACCTGCCAGCTTGCTAAGAGGATCGTTGAGTGTCTTAACTTTAGCTGCTGTCTTCTTCAGGTGCATATTGTAACTCAGTGGGCGGTCTAAGGTCACACCTAGATAGACCAGTCCTACTTCATGCTTCACCTTCTGACCATTCAGATAAACATTCAGTTCTCAGGTTGCGCTGGCGTGATGAAGATGGAACAAACTGGAGACTGCTTTTATGATGCTTGGCTGGAGGCGCCAAGTCTTACAGTAGTCAGCGAACTTTGTCATCTCCCGGTTTAAGGTGACATCAAGCTCATGAAATGTCTGGGCCTGGGTACTGCAACAGATGTCATCTGCGTAAATGAACTTTCATGACTCTGTTGTTGGCAGGTCATTGATGTAAAGATTGAACAGGGTTGGAGAAAGCACAGACCCTGGGATAACCCATTGCTCTGTCATCTCCAAGTACTCATCTTCTCCCCCATATGGGCTCTGAACTGCCTATTGTGAAGGAACAGTTCAAGAACACCTGTGACCCAAGGTAGCAGGACCCTTGTTACCTTCACGAGCAGGCCAGTGTGCCATACTGTATTGTATGCCACTGTTAGATCGACGAAAACAGCACCTGTTTTCAAGTTTCTCTGGAAGCCATTTTCAACAAATTTGATCAGCACGAGTACTTGGTTGCTTGTGCTACGGCCTTGGCGAAAGCCGGCCTAGTCAGGGCTCAAAATTCTCTCCATGTCGGGTAATATGAGCTGTAGGACAAAGCACTCCAGTGCAGTGAAGCACACCGACAATAATGATATGGGACAATAGTTTGATGCTTGACTTGGGTCCTTTCCAGGCTTTAGGAGGCCAATGACTTTTGCAGTGTGCCATATCTTCAGTAGCCTACCTTCACTGATGACCCTAGTGAAGAATTTCACAAGCCAAAGCCAAGCACTGGGGCCAAGGTTTTCAGGAATTCTGGAGATATGTTGTCACAGCCCGCAGCAGTTCCACACTTGATGCTACCCAGTGTCTGTTCCAGCTCTGTTACAGTGAATGGTTCTGGGCAGCTTCCGATCTGGTATACATGTTTAAACATACGCCATTCATTCATCACTTGTTTTCGCACCTGTTTCTCCAAAGGTGCTCTGGCCACTTTAAGTAGGTGTCCAGCTACCTAGATGGGTGTCACTGAGGGTTGGCAGAGTGCAGGTGGCTGCTGCGCTGCTCCAAGGTGGTTAATGGTGCCTAGATACTCAACATAACGAATCTTAACAACAAGAAGAAAGGAACTCAAGTCAAAATAGAAAAACAACAGGTTAAAGGATATTGAGATAAGTCAGATGTATTCAAGTTGGCAGGGTCTGATGGAATTTGTGCTGGGATACTTAAGGGATTAGCTGAAGCAATCTTGGAACCATTGGAAATTATATTCGAGAACTCATGGAGGACAACTGAGGTCCCACAAGACTGGAGAAGGGCAAACACAGTACTTGTCTTAAACAAGGGAACAAAGAAGACCTGGGGAACTAAAGATCAGCCAGACTAATTTCAATACTTGTAAAGGTTTCAGAGTAGCAGCCGTGTTAGTCTGTATTCGCAAAAAGAAAAGGAGTACTAGTGGCACCTTAGAGACTAACCAATTTATTTGAACATGAGCTTTTGTGAGCTACAGCTCACTTCATCGGATGCATCCGATGCTTATGCTCAGATAAATTGGTTAGTCTCAAAGGTGCCACTAGTACTCCTTTTCTTTTTGTGAATACTTGGAAAGATGCTGGAACAAATGATTAATCAATGAATTTGTAGGCACGTAGAGGATAACGGGTTATAAGGAATAGTCAGGATGGATTTGTCAAGAACAAAGTATGCCAAAGCAACCTAATTTACTTCCTTAACCAGATTCCTGCCCTAATGGGTAGATCCCTGTTTATGCATTCAAGGATTGCCTTAGCACTTGTGGCCACAGAACCACACTCACTTTCAGCCGATTATCCACCACAGCCCATACTCCTTAGCATACCCATTGTTCTCCCAGAGCAGAGTCATTCAGCATTAATTACATCTGACTGTCCTGCTTCCAGACAAGGTGTGGGAGGTACCTGACCAGCATTTGCTTGAAATGGCTGATTCAATACATACTGAGGTTTACAGTTGTATGTAAAGTTCATACAGTTAGAATTCATGAGGTCTATAAAGACTGGTTTCACAAACTCTTGCCTGGGCAATTATGGAATAACTTTTCCCTAGCAGGAAGTTTCTGTCACTTAGAGATTGTTTTATGTACCGAAGAAGAGTTGGAGGCTCGTAGTTAGATGAATATATCTGAAGGTTAAGGGGGGCTACGGGGGACCATAATGATGATATATTCTGATCACCTGCCAGAGGCCAGAGACCCTCACCCAGTGCTTCTGCATCAAGCTCATAGCTGACCTACAGCCCCCAACTATCCAGACATTGAGACCCGCCCCCTCCAGCTCTGCTGGTGCCTCTCAATCCTGACTTTAACCCTACCACCCACTCTTCCACAACTTCGGTGATTGAAAGATGGCAATCCCTGCACCTTTGGAGCCATCTTAGAATCATAGAATCACAGAAGATTAGGGTTGGAAGAGACATCAGGAGGTCATCTAGTCCAACCCCCAGCTCAAAGCAGGACCAACACCAACTATATCATCCCAGCCAAGGCTTTGTCAAGCCGGGCCCTAAAAACCTCTAAGGAAGGAGATTCCACCACCTTCCTAGGTAACGCATTCCAGTGCTTCACCACCCTCCTAGTGAAATAGTGTTTCCTAATATCCAACCTAGACCTCCCCCACTGCAATTTGAGACCATTGATCCTTGTTCTGTCATCTGCTACCATTGAGAATAGCTGAGCTCCATCCTCTTTGCAACCCCACTTCAGGGAGTTGAAGCCTGCTATCAAATCCCCTCTCACTCTTCTCTTCTGCAGACTAAATAAGCCCAGTTCCCTCAGCCTCTCCTCATAAGTCATGTGCCCCAGCCCCCTAATCATTTTCATTGCCCTCTGCTGGACTCTCTCCAATTTGTCCACATCCTTTCTGTAGTGGGGGGCCAAAGACTGGATGCAATACTCCAGGTGAGGCCTCCCCTCTGCCGAATAGAGAGGAGTCACTTCCCTCGCTTTGCTGGCAGTGCTCCTACTAATGCAGCCAAATATTCCGTTAGCCTTCTTGGCAATAAGGGCACACTGCTGACTCATATCCAGCTTCTCATCCACCGTAACCCCTAGGTCCTTTTCTGCAGAACTGCTGCCTAGCTGCTCGGTCCCTAGTCTGTAACAGTGCATGGGATTCTTCTATCCTAAGTGCAGGACTCTGCACTTGTCCTTGTTGAACCTCATCAGATTTCTTTTGGCCCAATCCTCTAATTTGTCTAGGGCCCTCTGTATCCTATCCCTACCCTCCAGTGTATCTACCTCTCCTCCCAGTTTAGTGTCATCTGCAAACTTGCTGAGGGTGCAATCCACACCATCCTCCAGATCATTAATGAAGATATTGAACAAAACCGGCCCCAGGACCGACCCTTGGGGCACTCCACTTGATACCGGCTGCCAACTAGACATGGAGCCATTGATCACTACCCGTTGAGCCCGACAATCTAGCCAACTTTCTATCCACCTCATAGTCCATTCATCCAGCCCATACTTCTTTAACTTGCTGGCAAGAATACTGTGGGAGACCATGTCAAAAGCTTTGCTAAAGTCAAGATACATCATGTCCACTGCTTTTCCCATATCCACAGAGCCAGTTATCTCATTATATAAGGCAATCAGATTGGTCAGGCATGACTTGCCCTTGGTGAATCCATTTTTACTGTTCCTGCTCATCTTCCTCTCCTCCAAGTGCTTCAAAATGGTTTCCTTGAGGACCTGCTCCATGATTTTTCCAGGGTGAGGCTGCAGTTCCCCAGGTTCTCCTTCTTCCCTTTTTAAAAGATGGGCACTGTATTTGCCTTTTTCCAATCATCCGGGACCTCCCTGATCACCATGAATTTTCAAAGATAATGGCCAATGTCTCTGCAATCACATCAGCCAAATCCCTCAGCACCCTTGGATGCCTTAGATCTGGACCCATGGACTTGTGCATGTCCAGCTTTTCTAAATAGTCCTTAACCTGTTTTTTCACCACTGAGGGCTGCTCACCTCCTCCCCATACTGTGCTGCCCAGTTTAGCAGTCTAGGAACTGACCTTGTCAGTGAAGACTGAGGCAAAAAAAGCATTGAATACTTCAGCTTTTCCCATATCATCTGTCACTAGGTTGCCTCCCTCATTCATTAAGGGTCCCACACTTTCCCTGACCTTTTTCTTGTTGCTAACATACCGGTAGAAACCCTTCTTGTTACCGTTCACATCCTTTGCTATCTGCACCTCCAGTTGTGTTTTTGCCTTCCTGATTACACCCTTGTACGCTCGAGCAATATTTTTATACTCCTCCCTAGTCATCTGTCCAAGTTTCCACTTCTTGTAAACTTCCTTTTTGTGTTTAAGCTCACCGAAGATTTCACTGTTAAGCCAAGCTGGACGCCTGCCATATTTGCTATTCTTTCTGCACATTGGGATGGTTGGTTCCTGCGCTCTCAATAAGGCTTCTTTAAAATACAGCCAGCTTTCCTGGACTTCTTTTCCCCTCATATTAGCCTCCCAGGGGATCCTGCCCATCAGTTTGCTAAGGGAGTCAAAGTCTGCTTTTCTGAAATCCAGGGTCCATATTTTGCTACTCTCTTTTCTTCCGTTTGTGAGGATCCTGAACTTAACCATCTCATGGTCACTGCTGCCCAGGTTGCCACCCACTTCTTCTTCCCCTACCAATTCTTCCCTGTTTGTAAGCAGCAGGTCAAGAGGAGAAAGGTCCCTGGTTGGTTCCTCCAGTAGTTGCACAAGGAAGTTGTCCCCAACACTCTCCAAAAACTTCCTGGATTGTCTGTGCACTGCTGTATTGCTCTCCCAGCAGATGTCAGGGTGATTGATGTCACCCATTAGAACCAGGGCCTGTGTTCTGGAAACTTCAGTTAATTGTGGAAGAAAGCCTTGTCTACCTCATCCTCCTGGTCTGGTGGTCTATAGCACATGCCCATCATGACATCACCTTTGTTGCTCTCACTTCTAAACTTAACCCAAAGACTCTCAATAGGCTTTTCTCCAGTTTCATACTGGAGCTCTGAGCAATTATACTGCTCTCTTACATACAGTGCAACTCCTCCACCTTTACTCTCCTGCCTGTCCTTCCTGAACAGTTTATTCCCATCCATGACAGTGCATCCATGTCAGCTTAATAGGTTCAGGTGTGTCATGGTTAGCTGTGCCAAGATTGACCATGTCTGGGGTATCCAGGACAGCCCACTGGGCATCTGCTGTGTTTGAGATGATGCTGCATGCTTGCTGGATGATTGCTTTTTTTGCATTGGGCTCCCTGGATGTCTTCTCAAAGCACTGCTGACTCAGAGGTCATTGACTGGCTTAAGACTATGCAGCTGTTTTCTAAATATCACCTGGCTTGTCTTGCCCACATGCAATCACTACATATAGATATTGACAATGAAAACAGCTTCTTCTCATATGACATCCAGGCCATCATGTTTCTGAAAGCAGAAAGAGAGAGGGAGAGAGACAGATGTGCATTCAAACACACAGAGGGCTCAGATTTTGCAAGGTGCATAAAATATTTGGACATTGTGAAAATCAGCAGGAAAGTCAGCATGTAAATCACTTTGGTGATTTAAAGACAGCAATCCCAGCACACGTACCCCTTGGGCTGCCGTGCTGACAGTACATGAGGAGAGGAGATTAGTCAGTTTCCAGTAGACCAAACTCCCCTGGAATAAATTAAAAATGGCCCCAGCAAGACTTGAATTCACAACACTTGTTACCAAAGTAAGCGCTTTAGCACTGAGTCATCGATGAAACCATATTAAGTCATACATTCCCAGGCCAGACGAGGCCCTTGTGATAATCTAGTCTTGTTTCCCAGATAGCACAAGCTATAGAACTGTCCTAAAATAATTCCTAGATCTTTTAGAAAAAAACATCCTATCTAGAGTTAAATATTATCAGCAATGGAGAATCCACCATGGTCCTTGGTAAATTGTTCCACTGGTTAATTAATCTAAACATTAAAAATTATGCCTTCTTTCCAGTCTGAATATGTTTCACTTCAGCTTCCAGATATTGGATCATGTTATATACCTCCCTCTGCTAGTCTGAAGAGCCCATTGTTAGGATATAGATATTCAGGTCTGTCTGTAAAGGCCTATACTCTAAGAATTTAGGTGTATTCTTATCACTTGGCTAGTTATAGAGGTACAAAAGAAAGAATCAAAATCACTGTCTGCCGGTGTAAGGGCCTTCTCTTACTGTGACAGTCTGAGGCCCTGTGCTTAGGCCAAGGCCTTTGGCTAAGCAGCAGAGGCAGCCATAAGCTGGGAAGCGACCGGTCACCTCCTCACATTCCAAACTATTGAAAGAAGGTGCTATTGGGCTGTTAGGAATACAATCCTGTCCTGATAATGCCTATCACCTCCAGAGAAAGGGAAGTGCCTAGAAAATGTAAAAGGAAACAGCATCCTGTCTGGCAAGAACTCACTTATCAATACTGGGATGTGAAATCCTCACTTCTGTATTGTTTTGTCGTTATAGTTCCCACTTTGCTATTGTTTGTCTGTATAATCTCTGTCTGGTTCTGTGATTGTTCCTGTCTGCTGTATAATTAATTTTGCTGGGTGTAAACTAATTAGGGTGGTGGGATATAATTGGTTACATAATCATGTTACAATATGTTAGGATTCGTTAGTAAAATTTCAGGAAAATGATTGGTTAAGGTATAGCTAAGCCAAACTCAAGTTTTACTATATAGTCTGCAGTCAATTAGGAAGTGAGGGGGTGGGTGTGTGGGTGGGAGAGATGGGAACAGGGAATGGCGGTGGAGAAATTGGAATCATGTTTTGCTAAAGAGGGGAAATGGGAACAGGGAATAGGGGTAAGGAAATTGCAATCATGTTTTGCTAAGGGCAGGAATGGGAACAGGGACACAGGTGTAAGGCTCTGTGGTGTCAGAGCTGGGAAGGAGGATACTAAGGAAGGAAACTGGAATCATGCTTGCTGGAAGTTCACCCCAATAAACATTGAATTGTTTGCACCTTTGGACTTCGGGTATTGTTGCTCTCTGTTCATGCGAGAAGGACCAGGGAAGTAAGTGGGTGAAGGAATAAGCCCCCTAACACCCATTATTAAAAATTTCTTCCCCAAGTAGATACTTATACGGCTTGTCTACACTGCCATACTAAATCGGCGTTGCTGTGATTGATACAGCGGTGTCGATTTAGTGGCTTTGGTGAAGACACAACAAGTCGATGTCAGATGCTCTCCCACTGACTTCAGTACTACCCAAGAGGCAGAGGCTAAGTTGGTGGGAGAGCATCTCTTACTGACATAGTCCAGTGTAGACACTGTGTTAGGACGATATAAGCTATATTGCTCAGGGGGGTGATTTTTTTCACACCCCTGAGAGACGAAACTTACATCACCTTAAGCAGCAGTGTAATCAAGTCACCCCTTAACCTTCTCCCTGTTAAGCCAAATAGATTGAGTTCTTTGAGTTTATCACTATAAGGCAGGTTTTCTAACCCTTTAATCGTTCTTGTGGCTATTCTCTGAAATCTTTCCAATTTATTAACATGCTTCTTGAATTGTGGGCACCAAAACTGGACACAAGATTCCAGCAGCAGTAACATCAGTGCCAGGTAAAATAACCTCTCTACTTCTACTCAATATTCCCGTTTCTGCATCCCAGGATTGCATTAGCTCTTTTGGTCACAGTGTCACACTGAGAGCTCATGTTCAGGGGATTATTTACCATGACCCCCAAATCTTTTTCAGAGTCACTGCTTCCCAGAATAGAGACCCCGTCCTGTAAGTATGGCCAACGTTCTTTGTTCCTTGATGCTTGATGCATTTACATTTAGCTGTATTAAAATGCCTATTATTTGCTTGCACCCAGTCTACCAAATGATACAGATGACGCTGTATCAGTGATCTGTCCTCGTCATTACTTATCACGCCCCCAGGTTTTGTGCAAACTTTGTCAGTGATGATTTTACATTCTTTTCAAGGTCACTGATCAAAATGTTAAATCACACAGGTCCAAGAATCAGTTTCTGTGGGACCTCACCGGAAATACATCTGCTTGATGACAATGCCCTGTGTACAGTTACAGAGCTGTAGTGAGGGGTAGTGGGGGGGAATCGAGGGCTCAGATAGAAGGGCTATTAGCCAGTTAGCTAATTTTTAATTAATGTGTGCCATGTTAATTTTAAATCCTTCTAGTTTTTCAATCAAAATGTCATAAGTCACAATGGCAAGTCAAATGCCTTACAGAACTCTAAGTATAGAATGCCAATACTATTACCTTTACCAGCTAAACCTGTAATCTCATAAACAATATCAAGTTAGTTTGAGAGGATCTATTTCCATAAACCCATGTTGATTTACAGTCATTTCATTACCCTCCTTTAATCCTTTTTAAATTGAGCCCCATATCAGCTCTGTTCCATTATCTTGACCAGGATTAATGTCAAGGCCTATAATTACCCAGGACATCCTGTTTACCCTTTTTAAAAATTGGCACATCTGTTTGTATTACCACTGGAGTAGCATAACAAGGGGTGATGTGCCAACATACATTGCACACCCTGGAATCTAAGTCATGCATTATTCTTTCCCTACAGGATAAGAGTGATTCTCTGAATGAAGAAGAACTCCCACTGGATGACATCGGGTGTCTGCCCTATTATTTAATGGACAGAAATGTGCCCTTGGAATTTTAATAATTAACAAGAAGAGAGAGAGATGAGGAAGGACAAAATAACAGAGAGAGAGAGAGAGAGAGAGAGGTGTGGTATACATTATTTTCTCTTGGGATCAAAGCCAGGACTTGAGATTTCATAGGGAACAAGTTGGGTTGGAAGTTGGGTTGGAGTTTTGGTTTGCTCTCCCGTTGCCCTAGGCAAGGGAAGGAAGGTGGTATGTGGAAAGAGAAACTCAGTGGAATGAACTCGGGTACACACACGACACAAACAGACACAGGTAACAGTACTGGACAAAGACAAGGCTCTGACTGGCACAAGGACAACCACACATAACACAAATGTACTGACAAATGATACAAACACACTCACACACACAGGATGGACGAGGAGACATGCAAGATGCACCGAAGCAAGAGTCACATACCCACAAAACACAAAAGCACACACAAAAAAAGTAACGTGAGACACACAAGACATGCAGAAATAAGGGATTGAACTACACACAACACACACAAAGCAAAATATGAAATGCACAAGCCTGACTCACACATACACACACACACCATCCCAAACATGAGACATGGAAAGATATGACTTACAAAAGCAAGAGTTTGGGATTTTCCTTTTTGGGCAGTGAATGCCAGTAGAAAGGTACTTATATTGGTATAGGTCATTGCCATCATTAGAGAGGAATAAGTTATACAGGTATAAAGCATGGTTATACTGGTATACCTGAATCCACACTGGGTGTATAACAGATAATCAGTACCAGAACAACTGTCCATCCCCAGACACACTCAGATACACACATGGCTGATGCCTCCCCATACTGGGAGGGGGTGCATTCCAAAGGGGAGAACACGTGATCACCCCATCTGTCTCCTCTGCCCAGTGACCCCCCACACCCTGCGTCCAGCTTGGGTCTGCCATGCCCTCAATTCCCCTCATTACCTGCTAGGGGCAAGGGGGGGGTCTCTCTCCTTCTTTCCCTCTGCCTCCCTCCGGCATGTTCGGCCGCTCTCCCTGGTAACCAGGCGGGGAGTGGGACAGAGCCGGTTTTGCCTGAGAGAGCCTGGGTGGGAGGCAGTGGCGGCCCATTCCCTGCCTGGGCTCCTGTCATAAACATACAGCTAAGGGTAACATAAAAAGGGTCAGAGGATCCATTGCTTTACTTACAATTTTTGTAATCTAGATACTTACTTCCGGTAGGGTTTTAGGAGATGTTTTTTCCTGCCCTGGTTCCTCTCTGTCCCGGAGAGAACAACAACAAGAGCACAAAACAAAACCTCCCCCCACAGATTCGAAAGGATCTTCTTCCCTTATTGGTCCTTTTGGTCAGGTGTCAACCAGGTTATCTGAGCTTCTTAACCCCTTACAGGTAAAGGAGGGATTTTATGCTACCCTTAGCTATATGGTTAGGACAGCTTGGCTGCTGGGGACCAGGGCGGAGCATGCCGGGGAGGGACGAGGGGCTCCGGCTCGCTGCCTCCCAGCCCGCTGCCTCCTAGCCAGGCAGAAGCAGCTCCATCCCACTCCCCACCCGGCTGCCAGGGAGAGTGGCCGAACATGCTGGGGGGGAGGCACAGGGAGAGAAGGACAGAGTCCCTGTCCCTCCCCGCCCCCAGCAAAGCACTCCAGGGCGGGCACTTGACTCCGCATGCCCTCCCTACACATCACCTCTGCCATATATGTCTGCCTTGCTCCATCCATCTTTCACCATACACACCCATCTCTAGCACTACCTACTTATATTGGTGCCTATCCTGCTGTAGGAGTCTCTGAAAACTGGCAGCTACTACGGGAGTGTGGGAGGTTATTGCCAGGAGTGTCACCAGCCGATACAATGAATGGAGCCTTCAAGCATGTGATGTGTAAAGAGATATGTAACTTGTAAAATCACAGTATAAATCATATCACCTGAAATGTGTAAATTTGGGAGCGCACCTTCTGTGCAAGGTGTATGTAATGTCTCTGCATGAGACAGCTTCCCAGAGACAAGGATCATATAGAACCTTTCCCCTGGACTATAGTAGCATTGACTTTGTAGCAAGAACCCTCACTGACTGTTTATTGGTCTCTCAACTATATTTTACAATGAACCAAAGTGTGGTCAATCAATTGCTTAAACAATTTGTCAACAAATTGGCAAGCCAAACCAGGAGCTATTTAGCCAAAATGTCTGTCAAACCAACCAGTGCAGGACTGTGACCTATGTGCTTGGAGAGTTATAACATTAAGTAAGCAGTGGGATGCTAGTGTTCTTTAATCTCATACACGTTCATGCAGCCAGTTAGGCCAGCCCTGGGGAAGGGGGATGGGATTTTTATAGTAAGTGCTACTATGGTGAAATGCCTTTTTAAAATAAGCCGTTTTATAGACAGTGCATGATAAAGTACTTTAGGCAAACGCCAGCACTTAGGAATTCCTGAATGAAAAGCCAAACTTTAAGAATATATACAGATTAATTACAAGTAAAATTTTCTGGGCAAAAGGCCCAGATACATCAAAGGCTTAAATGGCAAAATGCCAGGGCCTTAAAATTAGTGATAATAATGCCCCAAAATAATAAAGGAGCTCTTGAATCTTTTGTACGAAAATATGTAACTATAGTTGGGGAGAGTTCACCCATGTGGGACACAAGGCACAAAAATGTCCCCTGGCATTCATTATATGAAGTAAAAGTTAAAGAATGAAAGAATGAAGAAAAGAAAGAATGAGAATGGTTAAAACTAGAACACTATCAAAGTAGAAAATTAAACAGCAAGTGGAAGATATCGGCAACTGGAACACCCCTCTTGGAAATGAAGGGAACACTAGGAGACTGTCAGGTGAGGTGCAGCCAGCAAGAGGGAGAGAAATTAATGGCTAAAAACAGGCTAAACAGGCTAAACATGTCTGGAGTTGCCCCAAAAGAGCTAATTGTGGCAAAGGAGCTCATTTCTGTGATCAGTTTGAAGTACAGACAAAAACAGGGAACAAATTCAGATTTTGCGGGAATAAATAGCAACCCCCAAGAACCGGGATAAACACCAGAGGTCCTGGTTCCCAAACCTGGCTCAAACCCACAGAATCCCATTTCTCTCTCCGAGCTAATAATATAACTCTATGTCCAGGTTAAGCTTTTCCTTTATGTTTAAAACTATAACGATATATATATATATATATATATATATATATATATGTCTAGTGATGTTGCAAACTGGTAAAGCTAACTAAACTAATTTTAACGTTTCTTCCTTTGTCTCCCCCACAGAAGCAAATGTAATAAAAGTTTATTACGGTCAAAGTCTTTGCATAAAGCTGCATTGCAACTTCATTTTGGCTTGAATTTTTATACTATTTTCTTTTGTGCTATCTTAAAGAAAAATGTATTGGTTAATTAAAGTTTATGGTTCCAAACATTTAATAAAAGTTTAATTGTTACCACAAGTAGATTAACTCTAAAAAGTGTGTGTAAAAATTCTGTTGCTAACTCTTGCTAAACCAGAGGGGGAGAGCAATACATCTCCCAGAATCCATCGTGAGCATCTGTTTTAGCAGTCAAGCTCTATATTTATTATGGAAAACTAGTAATTCATGTGTTAAGGAAGTAAAAATGAATGTCTTTGTGCAAAAACTTCAAAAGCATCTAAAACGTGCATATGTGTGCTAAAGCACTGGGAATATCAGAACAGAAAGCAAAAATTTATGTTCACAAAGGAAAAAAATGAAAGAGTAAAAGCCAGGGAATACTTCTGCCATAGGCTGTACCAAAGCATAGCTTGTGTTATAAATGATTTGGCCTCTAATGCATTGTAAATAATGTAAGTATCAGAGGGGTAGCCATGTTAGTCTGGATCTGTAGAAGCGGCAAAGAGTCCTGTGGCACCTTATAGACTAACAGACGTATTGGAGCATAAGCTTTCGTGGGTGACTACCCACTTCTTCAGATGCATGTAGTGGAAATTTCCAGAGGCAGGTATAAATATGCAAGCAAGAATCAGGCTAGGGATAACGAGGTTAGTTCAATCAGGGAGAATGAGGCCCTCTTCTAGCAGTTGGGGTGTGAACACCAAGGGAGGAGAAACTGCTTTTGTAGTTGGTGAGCCAGTCCCAGTCTTTGTTTAATCCTGAGCTGATGGTGTCAAATTTGCAAATGAACTGAAGCTCAGCAGTTTCTCTTTGAAGTCTGGTCCTGAAGTTTTTTTGCTGAAGGATGGCTACCTTGAAATCTGCTATTGTGTGTCCAGGGAGATTGAAGTGTTCTCCTACAGGTTTCTGTATATTGCCATTCCTAATATCTGATTTGTGTCCATTTATCCTTTTACATAGGGACTGTCCAGTTTGGCCGATGTACATAGCAGAGTGGCACCGCTGGCACATGATGGCGTATATTACATTGGTGGATGTGCAGTTGAATGAACCGGTGATGGTGTGGCTGATCTGGTTAGGTCCTGTGATGGTGTCGCTGGTGTAGATGTGTGGGCAGAGTTGGCATCGAGGTTTGTTGCATGGATTGGTTCCTGAGTTCGAGTTACTATGGTGTGGTGTGTAGTTGCTGGCGAGAATATGCTTCAGGTTGGCGGGTTGTCTGTGGGCGAGGACTGGCCTGCCTCCCAAGGCCTGTGAAAGTGAGGGATCGTTGTCAAGGATGGGTTGTAGATCACTGATGATGCGTTGGAGAGGTTTTAGGTGAGGACTGTAAGTGATGGCTAGTAGAGTTCTGTTGGTTTCTTTCTTGGGCTTGTCTTGCAGCAGGAGGATTTGCAAATTTGACACCATCAGCTCAGGATTAAACAAAGACTGTGAATGGTTAGCCAACTACAAAAGCAGTTTCTCCTCCCTTGGTGTTCACACCCCAACTGCTAGAAGAGGGCCTCATCCTCCCTGATTGAACTAACCTTGTTATCCCTAGCCTGATTTTTGCTTGCATGTTTATACCTGCTTCTGGAAATTTCCACTACATGCATCTGAAGAAGTGGGTATTCACCCATGAAAGCTTATGCTCCAATACGTCTGTTAGTCTATAAGGTGCCACAGGACTCTTTACCTCCTAAATACAGTAAGTTCTTCTGTATATAAATTAGGCTTATTAAAAATAAGAGAAATTCAAAACAAACACACAATTTTTTCATGTTAGCCAACTTAAGTTTTTTATGGATGCTTCCCACAGAATGGAAACATCAGTATATATCAGTGCCCAGGGAAGACCCTTATGCATCTAAAGAAAAAAATATAAATTGTGTTATAAATAACAGACTGGTCAACTATACTTCAGCCTATCATATATGATCAACTGAGTATGCAATCGACTATGCAGGCATTATAAAGCAATGCAACTCCAGTGTGTGGCTATGAAGGCTCAGACCAGTATAATGGGACTGGGGAGAATCTAGTCACTTACTAGGTGGTGACAGCCAGCAGTAAGGGTGACCTGTAATAGGAACGAACAGTACTGTGGAGTAAAACTAATGACAGGAATTTATATCTGGAGGCCTCACTTATACTGTTATTACTCCAAATTTCTGTTTTATTCCTCATGTGTGTAGCACTCTTACATAATAATAATGCCTATTCTAGTAAAAAGACCAGGAGTACTTGTGGCACATTAGAGACTAACAAATTATTTGAGCATAAGCTTTTGTGGGCTACAGCCCACTTCATTAGATGCATAGAATGGAACATATAGTAAGAAGATATATATACATACAGAGAATATGAAAAGGTGGAAGTTGCCATGACAACTCTCAGAGGCTAATTAATTAAGATGAGCTATTATGAGCAGGAGAAAAAAAACTTTTGTAGTGATAATCAAGATGGCCCATTTCAGACAGTTGACAAGAAGGTGTGAGGATACTTAACATGGGGAAATAGATTCAATTTGTGTAATGACACAGCCACTCCCAGTCTCTATTCAAGCCCAAGTTAATGGTATCTAGTTTGCAAATTAATTCCAGTTCAGCAGTTTCTCGTTGGAGTCTGTTTCTGAAGATTTTCTGTTGCAAAATTGCCACCTTTAAGTCTGTTACTGAGTGACCAGAGAGGTTGAAGTGTTCTCCTACTGGTTTTTGAATGTTATGATTCCTGATGTCAGATTTGTGTCCATTTATTCTTTTGCGTAGAGACTGTCCGGTTTGGCCAACGTACATGGCAGAGGGGCATTGCTGGCACATGATGGCATATATCACATTAGTAGATGTGCAGGTGAATGAGCCCCTGATGGTGTGGTTGATGTGATAAAGTCCTATGATGGTGTCACTTGAATAGATATGTGGACAGAGTTGGCATCGGGCTTTGTTGCAAGGATAGGTTCCTGGGTTAGTGTTTTTGTTGTGTGGTGTGTGGTTGCTGGTGAGTATTTGCTTCAGGTTGGGGGGGCTGTCTGTAAGCAAGGACTGGTATGTCTCCCAAGATCTGTGAGAGTGAGGGATCATTTCTCTGGATAGGCTGTAGGTCTTTGATGATGCGCTGGAGAGGTTTTAGTTGGGGGCTGAAGGTGACAGCTAGTGTCGTTCTGTTATTTTCTTTATTGGGCCTGTCCTGTAGTAGGTGACTTCTCGGTACTCTTCTGGCTCTGTCAATCTGTTTTTTCACTTCAGCAGGTGGGTATTGTAGTTTTAAGAATGCTTGATAGAGATCTTGTAGGTGTTTGTCTCTGTCTGAGGGATTGGAGCAAATGCGGTTGTATCTTAGAGCTTGGCTGTAGACAATGGATCGTGTGGTGTGTCCTGGGTGGAAGCTGGCGGTATGTAGGTAAATATAGCGGTCAGTAGGTTTCCGGTATAGGGTGGTGTTTATGTGACCGTCGCCTATTAGCACAGTAGTGTCCAGGAAATGGACCGCTTGTGTAGATTGGTCCAGGCTGAGGTTGATGATGGGATGGAAATTGTTGATATCATGGTGGAATTCCTCAAGGGCTTCTTTTCCATGGGTCCAGATGATGAAGAAGTCATCAATGTAGTGCAAGTAGAGTAGGGGCGTTAGGGGACGAGAGCTAAGGAAGCGTTGTTCTAAGTCAACCATAAAAAAGTTGGCATGATGTGGGGCCATGCAGGTACCCATAGCAGTGCTGCTGACTTGAAGGTATATATTGTCCCCAAATGTGAAATAGTTATGGGTGAGGACAAGGTCACAAAGTTCAGCCACCAGGTTTACCATGACATTATCGGGGATATTGTTCCTGATAGTTTGTAGTCCATCTTTGTGTGGAATGTTGGTGTAGAGGGCTTCTACATCCATAGTGGCCAGGATGGTGTTATCAGGAAGATCACCGATGGATTGTAGTTTCCTCAGGAAGTCAGTGATGTCTCGAAGATAGCTGGGAGTGCTGGTAACGTAGGGCCTGAGGAGAGAGTCTACATAGCCAGACTCATATTCATATTCTGACCTATTCATGATGATGACAGCACTTCCTTTGTCAGCCTTTTTGATTTTGATATCAGAGTTGTTCCTGAGGCTGTTGATGGCGTTTTGTTCAGCACGGCTGAGGTTATGGGGCAAGTGATGCTGCTTTTCCCCAATTTCAGCCCATGTACATCGATGGAAGCAAACTATGTAGAAGTCCAGTCTGTTGTTTCGACCTTCAGGAGGAGTCCAAGCAGAATCCTTCTTTTTGCAGTGTTGGTAGGAAGGATTCTGTGGGTTAGTATGTTGTTCAGAGGTGTGTTGGAAATATTCTTTGAGTCAGAGACATCGAAAGTAGGATTCTAGGTAACTGCAGAAGTATATCATGTTCATGGGCCTGGAAGGACAAAAGGAGAGGCCCTGAGATAGGACAGATTCTTCTGCTGGGCTAAGAGTATAACTGGAAAGTTTAACAATATTGTTCGGTGGGTTAAGGGAACTACTGTTGTGGCTCCTTGTGGATAGTTTAGATAGTTTAGTGTCCTTTTTCCTTTGTAGACAAGCAAAGTTTGTGTTGTAAATGACTTGTCTAGTTTTTGTAAAGTCTATCCATGAGAAAATTTGTGTGGAAAGTTGTTTTTTTATGAGAGTATCCAGTTTTGAGAGCTCATTCTTAACCCTGTTTGCTGTATAGGATATCGATCAGGTGGTTTCGCAGGCTCTTTGAGAGTGTGTGGCACAATCTCTCAGCATAGTCTGTATGATATGAAGATTGGAATGGATTTTTTACCTTTAGTCCTTTTGGTATGATGTCCATCTGTTTACATTTGGAAAGGAAGATAACGTCTGTCTGTATCTGTACGAGTTTTTTCATAATGTTGATGGATTTCCACTCCATACGGCTAAATTCAGTGCCTTGCATAGTGAAGGGTTTCAGAGTAGCAGCCGTGTTAGTCTACATCCACAAAAAGAACAGGAGTACTTGTGGCACCTTAGAGACTAACACCTTCTTGTCAACTGTCTGAAATGGACCATCTTGATTATCACTACAAAAGTTTTTTTTCTCCTTCTGATAATAGCTCATCTTAATTAATTAGCCTCTTAGAGTTGGTGTGGCAACTTCCACCTTTTCATGTTCTCTGCATGTATATATATCTTCTTACTATATGTTCCATTCTATGCATCCGATGAAGTGAACTGTAGCTCACGAAAGCTTATGCTCTAATAAATTTGTTAGTCTGTAAGGTGCCACAAGTCCTCCTGTTCTTTTTGCAGATACAGACTAACACGGCTGCTACTCTGAAGCTTATTCTCGTGTTTCAGAATAAATCCATTATCCAATAGGAATCCAGAATGAAGGTAAAACTTACCTATCAGTTTTTAATGGGTCTACTGATCCATTTACTTTACATTTAAAAACATTACTAAAGCGAAAACACACACACACATTATTCAAATTAGCAATAACATGGATGAGGCAAAACGAGCCTTGGAAAACCTGAGTCATAACGGGGATCTAAAAATACTGATTTGCCATACTTTTAAATAAAAGTTGTGCTTCAAGCTTTCCTTGTGTTCCAAGGTATATTTTATAACATACCAAAGCGTGGTCAAGCAATTGACTATGCAATTTATTATCAGTATGTGTGTGTGTGTCCCTCTTGTGGCTGGCTTTAGCAATTCCCACAGCTGACTATTTAGGCAGAGCTCAAGTCATTGCTCCTTTTAGCTGCAGTGGAAGAAGCATTGGCTGTTGGCAGCTGCGGAGCATGTGTGTGTTTATGCAGGCCCAGTTTGTGTGATGTGAATGGATTGGAAATTTGTTACACAGACTGAGGGTGCCACATTCACACACACAAACGGATACTATCATTTCCACACACACACACACATGGCTGGCACCATTCCCACACCTGCTCCCCAGAAGGGGCAGACATATTCTGTCTTAACACTCTGCCAAAGCGATCCCAGGGCATTGCACCTGGCTGTGACATTGTGATCCTGGGGTAAGCCCCCTACTCCCAAGCACTTTGTACTTCCCAGGATTAGGGGCCGGGCTGGTGGGAGGCAGGACAGTGGAGATGATATGCAGAACTCAAGTTAGGCTCATGAAGAAAACACCACCAGAGAGGTGGAGTCACTTGTGGCAGGTCTATAGAGAAGATAAACTCCGGGTGGGGTTTTGGGATCCCAGGAGTTAAGTCTCAGACATCCTGAGTTATGGAGCCGGCTGGGCATGGTGCAGCTCATGTGGGGTGACAGTGGCACTGTCTCCAGCCAGCTGCCATCTGTAGAATTAGCTGTCAGAGAGGGGCAGATGGAGATTGATACTTGGTGATATTTTGCAGTGATTTCCCCTGGACTCCCAGCCAGGGCTTTCCCTGGCAAACACCCCAGTCTGGGTTGGGTTGGAATGCCAGTTGGTTTGCCCATGGGCTTGTGGCAGAGTCCGGGGAGCTGCTAGATGCACACATCACTACCAGGGGTTCTGTGGAAGGCAGCTGTTCTCAGATGCACACAGACTCTGCATCACCCTCTCCAGGTGAAATCCTCCAGGAGTTTCCCTCTCTGTGGCTAGACAAGTTTAATCCCAGGTGGGGGTATTGTGCTGACAGTGACGAGCTACATGGAGATAAAAACTACCTGGGCTTCATTGCCTGTGGGATTGCAGATCTGGTTTGGCTTTGTTTTCCCCCAGTGAAGAGTCACAAGCTGTGTGTTGCTTTTCTCTGCATTGGAACGAGGTTGGGTGTCAGGGGATTCTAGGGGCTGAAAGGTAGATAGAAAAACCCACAAAAACAGACACACACTGTCTGATTCACACATGCGAACAATCATTCTGAACAAGCATACAGTGTACATCTTTCACACACTCACACACACCCCAGCATTCCGCACTCACAGGGCACACTCAACGCACACTCAACGTGCACACACAACGTCGTACAAATAAAGTGGTTAGTTTAAACATGTTTCCAATTTCCTTAGATGCCTACCTCATCCTATTTCTGTGTTTGCAGCATTCCCTAAGGGTGTTGTGTGTATGTGCGTGTGTGTGTGTCTGAGTGATATTAGTGTATCTGTGTGTGATATTACTGTTTGGGTGTGTGTCTGAGTGATATTAGTGTGTCTGTGTGTGCGATATTAGTGTTTGTGTGTGTCTGTGTGTGTGATATTACTGTTTGTGTGTGTGTCTCTGTGTGTGATATTACTGTTTGAGTGTGTGTGTGTCTGTGATATTAGTGTTTGTGTGTGAGTGATATTAGTATATGTGTGTATGAGTGTGTGATATTAGGGTACGTCTTCACTACTCGCCGGATCGGCGGGCAGCGATTGATCCAGTGGGGATCGATTTATCGCTTCCAGTCTAGACGCGACGAATCGATCCCCGAGCGCTCTCCCGTCGACTCCTGTACTCCAGCGCCGCGAGAGGCGCAGGCAGAGTCGATGGGAGAGTGGCAGCCGTTGACTCAGCGCAGTGAAGACACCACGGTAAATCGATCTAAGTATGTCGACTTCAGCTACGTTATTCACATAGCTGAAGTTGCATAACTTATATTGATCCCCCCAAGTGTAGACCAGGCTTAGTGTATGTATGAGCATTTGGATGTTAGTATGTGTCCTTCCTGGCAGCTCAGCACCATGCAGACAAATAAGGAAAGGTCCTGGCATGACACTGGCATCACAGCATTCATGTCTATCTATCTACCCATCCCCAGACACATCGGTCTCACAATCTATCATTGTACCCATCACTCTACCTATCTATCTATCCCCAGACACATCAACCTATCGGTCTACCACCAAATACTCCACTTGCTCTAACTATCCATCCCTGGACCCATCAATCTATAAATCGATCACAATACCCTCCACTCTCCCAGTTTATCCATACATATACACATCACCCTGCCTAACGCCATACCTACCACTGTATCTGTCTATCCATTCCCACACACATCAACCTATCAGTCTATTTTTCCTTGAAAACATCTGTTTGCCAGAAGCTAAGAATGGTGATGGGGATGGATCACTTCATGATTCCCTGTTCTGTTCATTCCCTCTGGGGCACCTGGCATTGGCCACTGTCGGAAGACAGGATACTGGGCTAAATGGACCTTTGGTCTGACCCAGTATGGCTGTTCTTATGTTCTTATTGTGCAGTGGGAATCAAAAAAGCTAACATAATGTTAGGAAACTTTAGGGCAGTGGCTCTCAACTTTTCCAGACTACTGTACCCCTTTCAGGAGTCTGATTTATCCTGCGAATCCCCACATTTCACCTCACTTAAAACTATTTATTCAAAAAAGAATTAGGTAAGTTCACGGAGGATAAGTCCACCAATGACTCTTAGCCAAGGCGGTCAGGGACACAGTTCTATGCTCTGGATGTCCCTAAATCTCTGATTGATAGTGCCAGAAGCTGGGTCTGGATGACAGAGGATGGATCACTTGATAAATTGCCCTGTTCTGTTCGTTCCCTCTGAAGCATCTGGCACTGGTCACTGTTGGAGATAGGTATTGTGCTAGATGGATCACTGCTCTGACACACAATGGCCATTCTTATGTTCTTATGTAGGATTACTGGGTTCTATTCCCAGCTCTCAGAGGACAGTGGGGTCTAGTGGTTAAAGCAGGGCTGGCCGTAGCAGTCAGGACTCCTGAGCTCTGTTCCCAGCAATGGGGAAGAGATTGACAATGGCCTTGAAAGCACAGAGAAATCCTGGGAAACCACAACATGTTTCCAGCACCATTCTTAAGTAGTCAGTGGTTTATGTTCTTCCTATCCCCAGTCTCACACAATAAGACAGGGATTGCTTTTGCAGGTATCCGGCTTTATTGCATTTAGGGAGCACAGAGAAACATAGAAAAAAAGTGAAGAAAAAATGACCAATAACATTTAATCATGTCATATATGAGGACTGCTCATGATCAGGCTGAATACACTATACAAGAACATGAAACTGATTAATATTTCTTAATGAAAGGATAGGTTATTAGATGGCCACCAGGGACAACAAGACTGGGAAGGGCTAGCTATACAGTATAGTGGCCACTAGGAACAGCAGAGGGTGAGCGTCAGGGAAGGGGAGGCTATACTGTATAATGGGCAGTTGGGGCAGCAGATGGTGCGGGGTGGAAACACCTATACCATCTCACTAGTGTTTAGAGACGGGTGAGGAGTCGGGTGCCGTGGCCAGTGTGGAAGGGACAGAGCAGGGTTAGAGAAAGCAGCAGGGTCCCCTTCTTGCCTTCCACAGTCTGTCTGGGTCCTAAATGTGCCTCACAAATCTCACAGGGAGCCCATTCAAGCAGGAGAGGACAATTTTCTTTTTGCCACTGAGTCCGTTGAAAGAGAAGGTCCAGGGGTTAAATGTGCAGGTGGTGATTGAGAAGGATTTCGTACTCTTACGTTTGAAAGGGTATGCCATCCGCATTGCAGATGGCGTTGATTTTCTTGAGGGACTCATGGATGAAGGTGTTGGTATACTTCCAGAATATGCCCCGGTCCCACATCATCATGTTGCAGTAGACTTTGTTGTTGATGGCTTGGTTCTTGGGGTTGTTCACGTGCTCTCTCTGGAATATGTCATTCAGCGGATTCCAATACTGCCCACTGGACAGGGCCAGGCAGGTGACCAGCAGGGCGAGGGTCAGCAGGAGCGCCGGGCAGGGTCCCTTCAGAGCCATAGCTGTGTCTGTCACTGGATCGAGCTGCAGTGGGAGTAAATGGATGGAGGCAGCGTGGGGTGGGGCTCTGCCTCCTCCATGGAACCCCACCCAATAGCTCCTCCCACTCCCATGATCCCCTCCACCCTACTCTGTCCCCAGAGCCCCTCCACATCCCATTATTCCTGCCCCATCCTGTGCCAGGTTTTGCACAGACCCTGACCAAGATCCACCCTCTCATCCTCTAACCACTATTCCCAAGTCTCCTACCAGATCCATGGATAGACCCCAGTGTCCTGAGTCTCAGAGGCAGACTGATATTGCCCTGCCCCTGTGCCACGTGTAACTCACCCCCAACTTAGTCCAGCAGCCCCCCGCCCCAGCCTTGTTCTGTATCCAACACTTCACACTTTTGTTTGCTGTGTAGATGCATCCTGAGTCCTGACCCACTGGCACCCATACCTGTCGTCAGAGAGATGGATCCTGGTGTCTGCTGATCTGAACCTCTCCTTGATCCTCCCTCTCATCTTGGCTCATGTTATATAGAGCTCAACCAGACATGGAGTGGGAAGAGTTGGACGAGGAAGTCTAATAAGCAATTGGATTAGTATGATTTCCTGACAGCTTGCAATTAAAAGCAGTGGCCCAGCAGGCAGGGCATGGGTGGAGAACAAACAGCATGTGTCCTGGCAGAGAGGCGGACTCCACAAAAACATCTAAAGGTGTGTCTACCTAGCAAGCAAAGGTGTAATTGTAGAGTAGGTGGACAGACGTGCCAGCTTTAATCGTTAGTGTGGGTAAGGATAGTGGGCGGCACAGACTTCACTGCAGGATAGCTGCCCCAATGCCAACCCACCAGGGACCTGGGGTACCAGCTCTGGTTGCCAGCCTGTGCTAAACCTGTGCTACCTTGTTCCCACTGTTATTGTTACCCATGTTAGCTAGACTAAAGCAAATGTAGGAATGCACACCTGTGCTGCAATCACACTTTTGTTTGCTGTGTAGATGCACCCTGAGTCCTGACCCACGGGCACCTTCCTAATCCAGGCCTAGCCTAGAAACTCACAGCTCTGCTGCTGCCCTCCAGTCCTGAACTGTAACTGTCTGCTAGTCCAGCTCTGGATTCTGTTGTAGTCATTCAGATGGAAGACATGCCCCCAAAGCGTCAGCAGTGTTAATGTGCCTCTGTCACTGGCCACCGTTAAACAGATTTAAACACGGTTCGGGGTTTGGTATCCAGCCTGCTCAGTCCCATGGCGAACACACCATTAAAAGTCCCTAAAGAGACAGAAAAAGAGATGAATCACAGTCAGTTCTTTACATTTCAGATGTTTTAAGTAAGGCTTTTTTTTTTTAACAGCCTCCCCTTCTTCTATTTCCCTTTATCTGGACAGTTTTAGAAGGAACCCCACCCACCACCCATCCCAAGGTCTCTGAAGTGGTAAAGATGGTAAGAATGCCCTTCTAGGGAAAAGAAAAGAAGTTAGCTGAGATGGACTGGAGCAGCTGTTGTTATAGTTCTTGTTCATAGAAGACAACACAAGATAAACGCACACAACAGGACAGCAAAAAAGAGAACTGCAAAGAGAGAAAATGCAGCTTCTGTCTGTAGTGTTGGCTCTCCTTTGTAGCTACGCAGCTGAAAAAACACAGGCCTGGCACCACCGTCTAATCAGTCGCTCCAAGAGGGGGGAGGGATAGCTCAGTGGTTTTAGCACTAGTCTGCTAAACCCAGGGTTGTGAGTTCAATCCTTGAGGGGGCCATTTAGGGATCTGGGGCAAAAATTGGGGATTGGTCCTGCTTTGAGCAGGGGGGTTGGACTAGATGACCTCCTGAGTTTCCTTCTAACCCTGATATTCTATGATTCTATCTGACCTGGCAAACTGGTACCTGCATCGGGTTGTGTAGGGCATTGCTGTTAACTGTCTCCTAGGACACAGGCTCACAGAAGTGTTGCAAAATATCCAGTCTTGGCTGGCTAAATCAGACTCTTATTAGATAGAAAGACAAAGGAGAGGGATAGGAAAGAGAAGACCTAAGGTAGGGAATGAAAAGGACACATGATGGGAAGCAGGGAGACAAAATCTCATCTCCCAGGTGTGGCTGGGACTTAGACAGAGCTAGTTGAGGTGGCCATGTCATCTGGGTCCCTCTCTTTGTTGCCTGGTCTGGTCAGAACATCTCTTGGGATTAGGATGAAGGAGGTCTAGGGGTGTCATGTTGGATTCCATGGTCCCAGGAGATGGCCAGGGTGGCAGCCATGATGGTAAAGCTCGCTGCTTCCCCTGCATTCAGTCAGAAATTGTTGCATTTTCTTCCTCTCCTCCCTCAATTTCTCTCCCAAACTGGCCTTTTTCAAGGACCTCAAAGAGAGTGATGGGTGGAACAGGCCGCCCTCATTGTTCTGGTCACCATTTAGGCCTAATTTACGACACACTAGTTTTGGTCCATTGATTTCTGGTCCCACACTTCTCGTGTTTGATCTTAACACAGGGTCTTGAATTATATTGGGAGGCCATTTTGTTTGGACTAACTTGGTCTTTCAGTCGCAATTTGCACCTTTCCCCATCTACTCTTATTGTTCTATGTGACTGGACACTTCATCAATTTTTGCTCTTTACAGCTGATCTTATAATCAGGGTAAAATTAAAGGCCCATTTACCCAGCTTCTTCCACACACAGCTCTGCTGGTGCCCCTCAATCCTGACTCGCAGCCTCCCCGGAAAGTGCCTAATTGAATTGGATGCCATGAAAATAAGAGAAACTGGGCGTCTACATTGCTTTGGTGAATTGCTGGTGTCAGTAAAGGAAGAGAGGAGATTAGCCAGCGCCACTAGATCAAATGCCCCTAGCACAAATTCAGTGTGGCCACAGCAAGACTTGAACTCACACCACCCAATTGCCAGAATGAGAGTTTGAACCACTGAGTAATGGAACCATAAACATCTGTTGTTGGCAGAATATCACAGCAAACAGGTGATGGGCTGACATACATTGCACATGCTGACATCTAAGTGATACGTTATTCTTTCTCTGCAGGATAAGAGTGATTCTCTGAAGGAAGAAGAACCCCTATTGGATGTCTGCTCTTTTTATGAGGGGCAGAAATGTTCCTGTGGAATTTTAATAACGAAAGGAGAGTGAGATGGGAAAGGACACAGTGGAAGAGACTGGCAGATGAGCAGAGTAAATTACTTCTTCTTGGGACCAAAAGTATGTCTGGAGTTTTCAAAGTGAACAGGTTGGGTTGGGTTGGAGTTATATCTTGCTCCCCCATTTGCTGTAGGAAAGGAAAAGAAGGTGGTCCATGGAAAGGGACATTCAAAGTGATGCATTAAGGGACACAAGACCAAGACACACTACATGAAGGAACAAAGGGCATGGCCAACACTCTGACTCACACAAACAAGAGGCACAACCGCACACAACACAAACTCACGGCCAAAAGATAATATAAACAGACACAGAAGGAAAAGGAGGCATGCAAAATGCACTCAAGCAAGAAGCACATATGCAAAAAACACACGCACAAGAAATACAACATGAGAAACACAAGACTCCCACAAACAAGGGATTCGAAATACACAGTATATGAACAAACAGAAGGCAAAACATGAAACATGCAAGACTGACTCATACAAATACACACATGAGCCCATACATGGAAAGATCACACATACACACACACACAAAGAGTTTTGGGATTTCCTTATTGTTCCTTGATTACCAGTAGAAAGGGGCTTATACTGGTAAAGCTTATTCCTTCTGTGATAAAATTATTTTCCATACCTAGAAGAAATCATTGGGATAGGCAATATTTAGGTAGACGCGATCAGGTTTATTTATTTATTTTGGCTTGTGGATCTCCTCTGTGCTAATCCCAGATGCTTTTGTTTGCTTGTAACCTTTAAGCTGAACCCCCAAGAAAGCTATTTTGGGTGCTTAATATAATTTTTGGATTTGCTCTTTTAAAATCTAGCAAAAGCCTAAGTTCCAGATGTGTTTTATTTCTTTCTGTTTTTAATAAAAGTTACCTTTTTTAAGAACAGGATTTGGATTTTTGTGTCCTAAGAGGTTTGTGTATATGCTGTTTGATTAGCTGGAGGCAACAGCTAATTTCCTTTGTTTTCTTTCTCAGCTCTTCCCCAGAGGGGGTGGTGAAAGGGCTTGAGGGTACCCCACAGGGAGGAATTTCCCAGTGCTCCTTCCTGGGTTCAAGGGGGTATTTTGCATTTGGGTTGTGGCAGCATTTACCAAGCCAAGGTCAGAGAAAAGCTGTAACCTTGGGAGTTTAATACAAGCCTGGAGTGGCCAGTATTAATTTTTAGAATTCTTGTGGGCCCCCACCTTCTGCACTCGAAGTGCCAGAGTGGGGATTCAGTCCTTCAGTGGAAAGGAATCAGCTATACTTGTATAAAGTCTGGTTTTACTGTTATATCTGAATCCACAGTAATAGAAGTACTGGCATAATAGCAAAATCAGTACAGATACTGCTCTCTGTTTATCCATCCCCAAACACACCCATCTCTCTCTCTTTCTCTCCACCAGTCCCTCCCTGTACACCCCCACATTCCTCTTTATCTACTAACATTTGTGACCATCCCACTGTAGGAGTCTCTGAAGACTAGTAGTTATTCTTGGTCCGTGAGAAGTTGTTAGTGCCATGAGAATTCCTATTTTCGATGGCACTGCCAAGCTAGGGAAGAGGCCACCAGGTATAATTAACATATAGATTGGGAGTCAAGGGTCCATCTTTCCTTGCATTCTTAAAAGCTTCCAAACAAGCTAATGTCCTAGTTTCACTAAGGAGGTCAAGTTCCACGTCCAGCCAATAGTTCTTCTATTCAGAGGAAGTAACCAGGGGCACATCCATTTTATACTTGATTCTGGCCAACGGGGGGGAATTGATTGCGAATGTGAAGGTGGAAGGCAATGTGGGTGAAAGTGATCATGAAATGGTAGATTTCATGGTTCTCAGGTGTGGAAACAGGGTTAAAGGATTTAAATATAGGCCTCTTAGTTGTAAGAAACAGAGCAACTGTCATGCTAAGTCTTAGCCTAATATTGCAGGACCTGTAGAAGCAGGGCTCACGTCAGAAGCAGGTGGGAAGACAGCAGAGTACAGTCAGTGTGACCCAGCCTTGAGATAGTGATGTTTTGAGAACAGAAGTGAGAAAATACAGGAATGGGCAGGACATAACATAAACAAACTGCAGATGTTTTTAATTAATGCATGACACTAAAATGTATAAATGCTTATGTGATATTGCTTGTACTTTGAAGAAACTGAGGCAGAGATGCCCGCTCTCAGCTGTATTCTTCCCTTGCAATTGCTCAGATAAATCTGTCTCTGATTTTGTTGCTTCCAACCTGAGAGTGGAGTTTGTTTTCTTCTACACAGGAAAGGAAGGAGTGAGATAAGACAATGGAAACTTGGAGAACTGGTAGGTAAGTTCCCATGGGAAGAAATTCTATGAGATACAGGATTTCAGAAGAGCTGGCAGTTTCTCAAGGAAACAAACTATCCCAGTGTGGAGGAATGCTAGGAAGAATAATAACTGGCCAATATGGCGCCATTGGGAGCTCTTTAATGACATGAAAAAAAAAAAGAATATTACAAATTAGTGGAAAAATGAATGAATTGCTAAGGAGGCATACAAAAGAATAGCACAAGCATGTAAGGACAAAATCTGAAAGGCTCATGTACAAAATAAGTTACATCTAACAGGGGACATAAAAGGCAATAAGAAGAGGTTCTTTAAATAATTAGGAGCTGTTAGGGGGCTTATTCCTTCACCCACTTACTTCCCTGGTCCTTCTCGCATGAACAGAGAGCAACAATACCCGAAGTCCAAAGGTGCAAACAATTCAATGTTTATTGGGGTGAACTTCCAGCAAGCATGATTCCAGTTTCCTTCCTTAGTATCCTCCTTCCCAGCTCTGACACCACAGAGCCTTACTCCTGTGTCCCTGTTCCCATTCCTGCCCTTAGCCAAACATGATTCCAATTTCCTTACCCCCATTCCCTGTTCCCATCTCCCCCACCCACACACCCACCCCCATTCCCTGTTCCCATTTCCCCCACACACATTCCCACCCCCACACCCACTCACTTCCTGATTGACTGCAGACTATATAGTAAAACTTGAGTTCTGCTTTGCTATACTTTAACCAATCATTTTACTGAAATTTAACTAACCAATCCTAATATATTGTAACATGATTATGTAACCAATTATATCCCACCACCTTAATTAGTTTACACCCAGCAAAATTAATTATACAGCAGACAGAAACAATCACAGAACCAGACAGAGATTATACAGACAAACAATAGCAAAGTGGGAACTATAATGACAAAACAATACAGAAGTGAGGATTTCACATCCCAGCTATTGATAAGTGAGTTCTTGCCAGACTGGATGCTATCAAACTAAGTTTCCTTTTACATTTTCTAGGCACTTCCCTTTCTCTGGAGGTGATAGGCATTATCAGGACAGGATTGTATTCCTAACAGCCCAATAGCACCTTCTTTCAATGTGACGGGTTTGGAATGTGAGGATGTGACCGGTCGCTTCCCAGCTTATGGCTGCCTCTGTTGCTTAGCCAAAGGCCTTAGCCTAAGCACAGGGCCTCAAACTGTAACAGTAAGACAAGGACATTACACTGGCAGACAGTGATTTTGATTCTTTCTTTTACACCTCTAGAACTAGTCAAGTGATCAGAATACACCTAAATTCTTAAAGTATAGGCCTTTGCAGACAGGCCTGAATATCTATATCCTAACAGGAGCAAGCAAAAAATGAAGGAAATTGTAGGTCTTCTACTTAGCAGGGAAGGGGAGCTAATGTCTGATGACATCAAAAAGGCAAAGAGGTTTAATCAGTCTTCCTTAGAATGGTTAATGATGACCAGATACTCAACTTAATTAATATTTACAAGAAGTAGAAAGGAACACAAGCCCAAATGGGGAAAAAAACAGGTTAAACAATATTTAGGTAAGTTACAGGTATTATATTTGGCAGGGCCTGATTAAATGAATCCTAGAGTACTTAAGGAACTATCTGAAGCTATCTCAGAACTGTTAGCAAGGATCTGCAATAACTCACGGAGGATGGGTGAGGTCCCAGAACATTGGACAATGGAAAATGTAGTAACTATTGTTTTAAAAAAGGGAACAAAGAGGACCCAGGGAATTATAGACCAGTCAGCCTAACTTTGATACCTGGAAAGATACTGGAATAAATTATTAAACAATCAATTTGTAAGCACCTAGAGGATAATAGAGTTAAAAGGAATAGCCAGTATGGATTGGTCAAGAACAAATCATGCCAAACCAACCTAATTTCCTTCTTTGACCAGGGCTACTGCCCTAGGGGAAGCAGTAGACGTGATAGATCTTGATATTAGTAAGGATTTTGTCACAGTCCCACATGACTGTCTCATAAGCAAACTAGGGAAATAGGGTATAAATTAAATTAATATAAGGCAGGTGCAAAACTCGTTGAAAGACTGTACTCAAAGAGTAGTTATCAATGGTTCACTGTCACACTGGGTGGGCATATCTAGTGAGACCTTCAGGGGTCAGTCCTGGGTCTGCTACTACTCAATATTTTTATTAATGACCTGGGTAATGGAGTGGAGAGTATGCTTATAACATTTGCAGATTACACTAAGCTGGGAGGGGCTGAAGTGCTTATAATTCAAAACAACCTTGACAAATTGGAGAATTGGCCTGAAATCAACGAGATGAAAGTCAATAAAGACAAGTGCAGTGTACTTCATTTAGAAAGGGAAAATCAACTCCAAAATTAGAAAATGGGGAATAACTGGCTAGTTGCCAGTACGATTGCTGAAAAGGATTGGGGAACTATAGTAGACCACAAATGGAATATGAGTCAACAATGTGATACAATTGCTGACAAGGCAAATATCATTCCGGGGTGTATTAACAGGCATGTTATTGACGCTGGAGGGAATTGACCCACTCTACTTGGCACTGGGGAGGGCTCAGTTACAGCACTGTGTCCAATTCTGAATGCTGCACCTTAGGAAAGATGCAGATAAATTGGAGAGAATCCAGAGGAGAACAACAAAAATGTCAAAAGGGTTAGAAAAACTGACCTATGAGGACAAGTTAAAAAAAGTGGACCTATTTAATCTTAAGAGGAAAAGACTGGAGGGTGGGGTGGAGCTTACTTGCCTAATGTATGCCCTATTTGTCTTGCTTCAATTTACAGCCATTGGATTGAGTTATATCTTTGTTTGCTAGATTGAAGAGCCCTTTACCAAATATTTGTTCCCCATGTATGCACTTATCAATTGGATTCAAGTCACCAGTTAACCTTCTCTTTCTTAAGCTAAATTAATCGCGTTCCTTCAGTCGATAACTATAAGGCATGTTTTCTATCCTGTAATCATTCTTGTGACTCTTCTATGAACCATCTCCAATGTATCTACATATTTCTTGAACTGGCCATTAGGGGTGGACATAGTATTCCACCAGCCATTGCACTAGTGCCAAACACAGAAGTAAAATAACCTCTTCACTCCTACTCACATTAGACCTGTTGACCACAGTGTTGCACGGGGAGCTCATGTTTAGCTGATTAGCCACTACAACCCCCATGCCTCAGCATATCATTGTTCTACCAAAGCAGAGTCACTGAATATTAATGACTTCTGGTTGTCCTTCTTCCTGACAGATTTTGAGAGATACATGACCAGTTCTTGCTACCAAATGGCTGATTCAACACATGGTGAAGGTTGCAGTTGGACACAGAGTTCATACAATCACTCAGAAGTCATAAGGTTCACATTGATTCCACAAGCTGTCACCTGGGCAATTATGGAATAACTTTCCCCAGCGGGAAGTTGCTGTCAGTTAAAATTGTCTCATGCATTCAAACAAGGTAGGGGCTGCTTGTTAGATTAAAATATTCCAAGGCTACAGGGCACCCTGATGATGCTGTTTTCTGATCTCCTGCATAAGAAAGACTAGAGAACCTCCCCCAGGGATTCTGCATCAAGCCCAAGAGCTTCTGCCTGAACTTGAGCATAACTTTTAGAAAGACACTAAAATGATAGAGGAACCTCTAGCTCCTTTGGTAAATTGTTCCAATGGCTAATTTCCTTTCCTGTTAAAAATGTGTGCCTTCTCTGTACATTGAATTTATCCAGCTGGAATTTATCCAGCTCCCAACCACTGGATCTCAGTCTGCCTTTGCGAGACTAAAGTATCCCTTACTCTCAATAACCACCTGTCCATACAGGTATTAGTAGACTGTGATAACTCACCTCTCAGCTTTCTCTTTGTTATGCCAAGAGAAGAGAACAAGCTGCTGCTTAAACATCTAGCTATAATGTGTAAAATGATATCTAGGAGGAATTGCAATGTGGGGTGGGGGGAACAAATGCCAGAGGTCTCAGGTTGCCACTAGCAAAATGTCCTTGGAGTGTCTCAAAAGTGTGGGGACAATTTTCCAAAAAAGTATTACGCTCTGTTCAGGATAATTCTATATTCATCTCATTCTGGTGAAGATAAATAAATTTGGTCACCAAACTAATACCAAAAAACCCAACAAACCGCAGTTTGATGCAGATCTAGGTTGTGAAGAGAGCTGTTGGCTAGTTTGCTTGGTTTTTTTTCCGTACAAAAAATGTTGATTTTGCAGCAAAGAATAAAAAAAAATGCATTTCACAAAAAACCATACACAGACACAAAACCACTCGTCGTGAAATGAGCATGCGGTGGGCGGGCAGACCTGCTTTTTTGCACACAGAGCTTTGCCGATTCCCATCAGGGTTGACCCACAGCCTCCTACTACTCAACACCTTCCCTCTCCCAGCTCCGCTCGTGCCCCGCAAGCCCCGGCCTACAGCACGGTGCCCTCCCCTCCCCAAGCGGTGCTGAACTTTAATGATGGACCACGCTGCCTCTGGAGCCAGTTTAACAGGTTCAGGTGTGACACTGGGGTCCATTGTGCAAGAGCAACTGTATCTAGGGCATCCGGAACAGCCCATTGTGTACCCATGGTGCTGAATGGGGCACTGCACACTGGCTGGATGGTGGCTCTTTTCACCTTGTGCTCCCTTGAGGTCTTCTCAAGCTGAACAGCACTGACCCAGAGGTCATTGACTGGCTCAAGAAGAAAGAATTTGTAAGCAATGAAAATTAGGGGAAACTGAGCATCTAAATCTCTTTTGTGATTTGAAGGTTGCAGACAGCACACACACTACAGTACAGTGCAGTTTACAACCAATAAATTAATCCAGTATAAAAGCTGGACGTCAGAGACAAATACAGGGTAGGTAATAGGTAAAAAAATAGCTGAGGTTCTAAAGCTGAAGTGCAAGAAACCTACAGGCTTGGGCCTGCTGGATACTTAGCTTAGCCAAATTAAGCTTTAGGATAAATTGGCTATATTACAAAGATAAGTTAGTGACTAATACATTTTCTGAGCTTGTGTCTACATTTGTATGCTGAAGTTTTGAAAAATAACTGCTGAGTTTGGATAATGTGCCTAGGAGAGATCAGTAGACACCACAAGATGGCCACTGGGACTGGTAAGTATCCGAGTGTGTGTGTGTGTGTGTGTGTATGTTTGCTTGCTGAGGAAGTATCCGAGCGTGTGTTTGCTGGGAGGGCAGTGAGAGAGCCTGAGTGAGTGTCTGATTGGCTGCTAGCCTGCAGGGGGCGGGCATTAGGGTGTCTGTGTGTTTGCGTCAGGGAAGCCTGGCTGTTTAAAAATAGCCAGAGCCTGGCGAACCAGCTGAGCGGCAGCGAACCAGCTGAGCAGCGGGGACAGCAGAGCAGCTCACAGCAGGAGTTTGCCTGGGAGTTCGCCTGCAGTGAGCCCAGTGAGGCTTACATCTTGCAAACGTCTCTGAGGAAGCTCATAGTAGGTAGGTGATATGGAAGGGGGGGGTTCAGCTGTTGTGGCCTGCACTGGATGTGCCATGTTTGTCTTTCTTCCACAGGACAGAAGCGACTTTGTCTGTACAAAGTGCAAGCTGGTCTCCATATTGGAAGAGAAGATTGAAGGTCTGGAGCAACAGGTAACGACCCTGCATTGTATACGAGAAACTGAGGATTTTCTGGACAAAACTCAGGATAGGCTTCTAGGGGCACAAAGCTCTAAAGATATAGAGCAGGTTGCACAGAGGAGCCAAGAGGCCAATGAGGAAGCTTGGCAACATGTGACCTCCAGAAGAGGTAAGCGGAATGTCCGGGTTCCAGTAACACAGACACAGGTAACTAACCGCTTTCATGTTCTCTCCACAGGTACCATTGCGGAGAGTGGACCAGATGATATGTCTGGGGGGAGAAAGCAGAAGGAGACTCCGCTGGTTGGAAGGCATGAGATGCGATGTCCTGAGGTTGGGGGTTCCACGACCACCACTCCCAAGAGGAGAAGGCGGGTGGTGGTGGTCGGGGACTCTCTCCTCCGGGGGACTGAGTCATCTATCTGCCGCCCTGACCGGGAAAACCGAGAAGTCTGCTGCTTGCCAGGGGCTAAGATTCGCGATGTGACGGAGAGACTGCCGAGACTCATCAAGCCCTCGGATCGCTACCCCTTCCTGCTTCGCCACGTGGGCACCAATGATACTGCCAAGAATGACCTTGAGCGGATCACTGCGGACTACGTGGCTCTGGGAAGAAGGATAAAGGAGTTGGAGGCGCAAGTGGTGTTCTCGTCCATCCTCCCCGTGGAAGGAAAAGGCCTGGGTAGGGACCGTCGAATCGTGGAAGTCAACGAATGGCTACGCAGGTGGTGTCGGAGAGAAGGCTTTGGATTCTTTGACCATGGGATGGTGTTCCATGAAGGAGGAGTGCTGGGCAGAGACGGGCTCCATCTTACAAAGAGAGGGAAGAGCATCTTTGCCAGCAGGCTGGCTAACCTAGTGAGGAGGGCTTTAAACTAGGTTCACCGGGGGAAGGAGACCAAAGCCCTGAGGTAAGTGGGAAAGCGGGATACCGGGAGGAAGCACAGGCAGGAATGTCTGTGAGGGGAGGGCTCCTGCCTCATACTGGGAATGAGGGGCGATCAACAGGTTATCTCAAGTGCTTATATACAAATGCACAAAGCCTTGGAAACAAGCAGGGAGAACTGGAGGTCCTGGTGATGTCAAGGAACTATGACGTGATTGGAATAACAGAGACTTGGTGGGATAACTCACATGACTGGAGTACAGTCATGGATGGTTATAAACTGTTCAGGAAGGACAGGCAGGGCAGAAAAGGTGGGGGAGTAGCACTGTATGTAAGGGAGCAGTATGACTGCTCAGAGCTCCAGTACGAAACTGTGGAAAAACCTGAGTGTCTCTGGATTAAGTTTAGAAGTGTGTGCAACAAGAGTGATGTAGTGGTGGGAGTCTGCTATAGACCACCGGACCAGGGGGATGAGGGGGATGAGGCTTTCTTCCGGCAACTCACGGAAGCTACTAGATCGCATGCCCTGATTCTCATGGGTGACTTTAATTTTCCTGATATCTGCTGGGAGAGCAATACAGCGGTGCATAGACAATTCAGGAAGTTTTTGGAAAGCGTAGGGGACAATTTCCTGGTGCAAGTGCTAGGGGAGCCAACTAGGGGGGGCGCTTTTCTTGACCTGCTGCTCACAAACCGGGTAGAATTAGTGGGGGAAGCAAAAGTGGATGGGAATCTGGGAGGCAGTGACCATGAGTTGGTTGAGTTCAGGATCCTGACGCAGGGAAGAAAGGTAAGCAGCAGGATATGGACCCTGGACTTCAGGAAAGCAGACTTCGACTCCCTCAGGGAACAGATGGCCAGGATCCCCTGGGGGACTAACATGAAGGGGAAGGGAGTCCAGGAGAGCTGGCTGTATTTCAAGGAATCCCTGTTGAGGTTACAGGGACAAACCATCCCGATGAGTCGAAAGAATAGTAAATATGGCAGGCGACCAGCTTGGCTTAATGGTGAAATCCTAGCGGATCTTAAACATAAAAAAGAAGCTTACAAGAAGTGGAAGGTTGGACATATGACCAGGGAAGAGTATAAAAATATTGCTCGGGCATGTAGGAAAAATATCAGGAAGGCCAAATCGCACCTGGAGCTGCAGCTAGCAAGAGATGTCAAGAGTAACAAGAAGGGTTTCTTCAGGTATGTTGGCAACAAGAAGAAAGCCAAGGAAAGTGTGGGCCCCTTACTGAATGAGGGAGGCAACCTAGTGACAGAGGATGTGGAAAAAGCTAATGTACTCAATGCTTTTTTTGCCTCTGTCTTCACTAACAAGGTCAGCTCCCAGACTGCTGCGCTGGGCATCACAAAATGGGGAAGAGATGGCCAGCCCTCTGTGGAGATAGAGGTGGTTAGGGACTATTTAGAAAAGCTGGACGTGCACAAGTCCATGGGGCCGGACGAGTTGCATCCGAGAGTGCTGAAGGAATTGGCGGCTGTGATTGCAGAGCCCTTGGCCATTATCTTTGAAAACTCGTGGCGAACGGGGGAAGTCCCGGATGACTGGAAAAAGGCTAATGTAGTGCCCATCTTTAAAAAAGGGAAGAAGAAGGATCCTGGGAACTACAGGCCAGTCAGCCTCACCTCAGTCCCTGGAAAAATCATGGAGCAGGTCCTCAAAGAATCAATCCTGAAGCACTTACATGAGAGGAAAGTGATCAGGAACAGTCAGCATGGATTCACCAAGGGAAGGTCATGCCTGACTAATCTAATTGCCTTTTATGATGAGATTACTGGTTCTGTGGATGAAGGGAAAGCAGTGGATGTATTGTTTCTTGACTTTAGCAAAGCTTTTGACACGGTCTCCCACAGTATTCTTGTCAGCAAGTTAAGGAAGTATGGGCTGGATGAATGCACTATAAGGTGGGTAGAAAGCTGGCTAGATTGTCGGGCTCAACGGGTAGTGATCAATGGCTCCATGTCTAGTTGGCAGCCGGTGTCAAGTGGAGTGCCCCAGGGGTCGGTCCTGGGGCCGGTTTTGTTCAATATCTTCATAAATGATCTGGAGGATGGTGTGGATTGCACTCTCAGCAAATTTGCGGATGATACTAAACTGGGAGGAGTGGTAGATACGCTGGAGGGGAGGGATAGGATACAGAAGGACCTAGACAAATTGGAGGATTGGGCCAAAAGAAATCTGATGAGGTTCAATAAGGATAAGTGCAGGGTCCTGCACTTAGGACGGAAGAATCCAATGCACAGCTACAGACTAGGGACCGAATGGCTAGGCAGCAGTTCTGCGGAAAAGGACCTAGGGGTGACAGTGGACGAGAAGCTGGATATGAGTCAGCAGTGTGCCCTTGTTGCCAAGAAGGCCAATGGCATTTTGGGATGTATAAGTAGGGGCATAGCGAGCAGATCGAGGGACGTGATCGTTCCCCTCTATTCGACACTGGTGAGGCCTCATCTGGAGTACTGTGTCCAGTTTTGGGCCCCACACTACAAGAAGGATGTGGATGAATTGGAGAGAGTCCAGCGAAGGGCAACAAAAATGATTAGGGGTCTAGAGCACATGACTTATGAGGAGAGGCTGAGGGAGCTGGGATTGTTTAGTCTGCAGAAGAGAAGAATGAGGGGGATTTGATAGCTGCTTTCAACTACCTGAAAGGGGGTTCCAAAGAGGATGGCTCTAGACTGTTCTCAATGGTAGCAGATGACAGAACGAGGAGTAATGGTCTCAAGTTGCAATGGGGGAGGTTTAGATTGGATATTAGGAAAAACTTTTTCACTAAGAGGGTGGTGAAACACTGGAATGCGTTACCTAGGGAGGTGGTAGAATCTCCTTCCTTAGAGGTTTTTAAGGTCAGGCTTGACAAAGCCCTGGCTGGGATGATTTAACTGGGAATTGGTCCTGCTTCGAGCAGGGGGTTGGACTAGATGACCTTCTGGGGTCCCTTCCAACCCTGATATTCTATGATTCTATGATTCTATGATTCACTGGTAACCAAAATGTTAGAGACTTCCTTAAGGAAGCAAATGTTACTATGGTGATAAGATTATGTAAATGTTAATAAGTTGAAAGAAGAACTATCTGAGTGGCCTATCAGGTGAAGAGTCCCCCAGTAATATCAGGGCCACAACTCCTAAAGATGGACAGGAGGGGTTTAAACCTCATGCATATTAATGAGCTTTGGTGGGTGTACGTACATGTAAGAGGCAGATGGATGGAGGGCGTCGATTCCTGAAAGTCATCTTTTGCTGACCCTCAACTGGCGCCAGCTGGATCTGTGAGTATGAAAGAAGTGGAAATACTAGTGTTGGACATTTTTGCTTTCTAACCATTGCGATCTCTGTGACAGTTATATAAATTGGGGTTTTTATGTGATAAGACTTTTAATAAAGGTACATCTGATTAAATGTGCTCATTGTTTCTCGCATGCTCTTCAAGTCTCCAATAGTAATGCTAGCCCACGTGGTGGTGTTCACCCTAATCTTTTAAATCCTGGTGTAGCCATGGAGACTGGACTTTTGTCTAATGCTAGAGTTTAAAAGGGGTTATCAGTATTGTTCAATACCATAACCAATAACGGCTACAACAGGAAGAAAGGAGCTTAGCCAACTTCCAGGAGATCTAACTCCACCAGCACAAATTAAAAATGGCACCAAAATGACTTGAACTCGCAACCCCCTAATTACCAAATCTACTTAACTACTACTTTAACCACTGAATTAGCAATAACAAAGGCTGATGTAATGACATATATGCCAAAACCTGGCATCTAAGTGTAACCCTTCTGCCTGTCAGAGCTGGCAGCGGGTTCAGTATCTAGGGGTTCCATTCCAATAACACAATGCAAAACCGGCTCCAGCCTCCACCCAGTGACCTGGGACAAATATATTCTACCCCCGCTGGGCGCCTCCGAGAGGCAATACTTCCCCTCTCGCAAGCACATAGTCTGAGTGTAGCAAAAAGCCTTTTAATAACAGAGAGAAACAATGTGGCATTATGTTGGGGAAACACCACCCATAGGATTCATAATACAACCCATGAGCAAAACCCACCCCAAGCAAATTGGGGCATGTCCTTTCCCTTTGGTTCTTGAGTCCAGCAACCCAAAATCACCCAAAGTCCAAAAGTTCAAAGACCCAAAAGTCTCTGTCCTTGGTTAGGGCAGCCCCAGACTTCAAAAGTTTATCTGCAGAGTTTTACCTCCCAACCTGGGTGGAGAGGGGGGGTTAAGGGGCACCTTGCATGGTCCAACGCTGATAGTCCCACCTCTCTATGGGGCTCTGCTCCGCCAGCTGTCCCGCAAACTGCTCTGCTCCACGAGCCACTCCGCTCACCATCCCAAAAACTGCTCTGCCATATAGCTTCAGGCTCCCCCACTACTTAACACATCACTCAATGATTTCAGCTTGTAGTAGGAGAGCCTCAGTGCTGGTGCACTATTAGCCCAAAGTGAATTCAGCTCAGCAGCCTGTAACTAGACTCCTAATTGAATAAAAATTAGCTCTGATATTCCACAGTAGAGAAAGAAGGAAGTGCAATTAACATGTAAGGCCCTCACCAGGGAGCCTATACCACCAGGTATTAATACCTATTTCCAGCCTCTCTCAATTCACAGAGTTTTGGAACCCATGTCCCTTGCCTAGCAAGTGCTACTTAGTTGATGGTGAGTCCCTCCATCATAACAAAAGGCCAAGTACAGTTCCACTGTCCTTGATTCCCATAATCAGGGTAATAACAATTTATTCTTCCTGCCCCAATAACAGAGACACTGGGGATCCCACAGCAGCCAAAGTGACCATTTGAGCAGCTATGCTCTCATTCTAGGCGGGGTGGGTGTGCCTGTGCAAATGAGATCAGCCCCTGAAGTTCTTTTCCACAACTTGCCACACCTCACCACCAGATGTCAGGGTGGAGCTCATCCTGACTCTGCTTACATAAGTGATACCTTATTCTTTTCCTTCAGGATAAGAGTAATTATCTGAAGGAAGAAGAACTACCATTGGATGCCATTGGGTGTCTACCCTATTTTTGATGAACGGAAATGTGCCCCTGTAATTTTAAAAATGAAGGAGAGAGAGATGGGGAAGGACAAACTGAGAGAGAGAGAGAGAGAAGACTTGAGATTTCATAGGGAACAAGTTGGGTTGGAAGTTGGGTTGAAGTTTTGGCTTGCTCTCCTGTGTACTTAACCTCCTGCAGGGTAATTCACAGTCTTCGCAAACCAGAAGTTTTTTTTTCCCCTAAAAGTAAATGGGGGGGGGGGGGAGGGGTGTTCTACCCAGTTGCCTGGAGACAAAAGTGGCAGGGGTTTTTTTTTTTTAGGATTTTGATTTTTTTTCCCACAGGTTTGAAAGGAATTTTTTTTCCTTTGGGCTGCTGGTAAGCAGGTTTCCAAGTAGTTGGAGGTTTTTTGCTTTGATTTGGGGCCAGAGCAGAGACAAAGGCTGACAATCACTATCAGAGAAGAGGTATCCTATTCCAGCACAGCAAAATTTTACAGCCAAGTTTTGTTTGTTTATTTCTAAACCTCAGGTGTAAAGTTAGTTAAAAACAGAGAGGTTAGGATGACAGAATCCATGGCTCAAAAAGAGCTGGAATTAGCCAGATTTCAGGCTGAGGAAAAACAAAAGGAACATGAAAGACAGATAGAACTCATGCAGCTGGAGAAGGAGGTACAGGAGGCTGCCCACAGGAGGGAAATGGAGGCAAGGGCCAAAGAACTGGAGAAGAAGGAAAAAGAGAGGAAGCATGTGGAGGAGATGGAGAAGATAAAGGCTCAGCAGAATATACCAACAAACCCTAGCAATCCTTCTCCAGGTACCAATTCCCATCCCAGAAAGTTCCCCACCTACAAGGTAGGCAATGATACAGAGGCCTTCTTAGAAAACTTCGAAAGGGCCTGCCTTGGGTACAACATCTCTACCGACCAATACATGGTAGAGCTGAGGCCGCAGATCAGTGGACCCTTAGCTGAGGTGGCAGCTGAAATGCCTAAAGAACACATGAACAAATATGAACTGTTTAAATCCAAGGCAAGAGTCAGAACGGGGCTAACCCCCGAGCATTCTCGTCGGCGGTTCAGAGCCCTAAGGTGGAAACCAGACATGTCATTTACCCGACATGCCTACCACATTGTGAAACATTGGGATGCCTGGATATCAGGAGCAGGTGTTGAATCTCCAGTAAATTTGCCCTTCCTAATGCAAATGGAGCAGTTCTTAGAGGGTGTTCCTGAGGAAATAGAAAGATACATCCTAGATGGGAAGCCCAAAACTGTAATCGAGGCAGGAGAGATTGGAGCCAGATGGGTGGAGGTGGCAGAGAAGAAGAAAACTGGTGGCAGTTGGAGAGGAGACCAGAAGGGACAACCCCAGACCACACCCTATTACCGGGGGCCTCCCAAAGCCCCACCTACCTCCCAAAGAACCCTCCAGATCCCTTATCGTCCCACCACCCCGTTCTCCAGCAACCCACCTCGCCCCAGTGACCTGTCAGCTGGACGATGTTTTAAATGTAATGAGCTGGGGCACGTAAAGGCCAACTGCCCCAAGAACCCCAACAGATTACAGTTCAATTGCACCGGAATCACACCAAAGATCCGCAGGCCCAGATACCTCCCAGATACCCTTGGAGGGGAGGGAAACTGAGTGTGGGCAGGAAGAAGGTCACCGCGTGGAGGGACACCGGAGCACAAGTGTCAGCTATCCATGCTTCCTTAGTGGACCCCAATTTAATCAATCCAGAGATGCCAGTGACGATTCAACCCTTCAAGTCCAACTCTTTCGATTTGCCTACAGCCAAGTTGCCTGTCCAGTACCAGGGCTGGTCAGGAACGTGGACTTTTGCAGTCTATGATGATTATCCCATCCCCATGCTGTTGGGGGAAGACTTGGCCAATCATGAGAAGCGGGCTAAGCGGGTGGGAATGGTCACCCGCAGCCAGGCTAAACAAGCCGTGAGGCCTAGCTCTGTTCCCGAAACTTCTATCAGGACCCGGGCAGAGGTGATAGACCCGGACCCCAGGCCAATGTCTGCAACAGCAGTAGTGGATCCAGTCCCAGAGACCCAGACGGAACCAGTCCCAGAACTGGAACCGGCGGAACAACCAGCACCAGACCCATTGCCAGCACTGAATTCAGTACTTGCAACCTCAGCACCAGAGGGCCCCACCGAACCTGAACCGGCAGCAGCCCATAACCCTACACAAGAGGCTCAGCCGGAGCCTGAACCCCAACATACTGTCCCAGCGGAGAGCAGTTCACAGTCAACGGAAACAGTCCCATCCCCTATATCGCTTCCAGAGGGACCAAGCCTAGGTCCACAATCCAATGAGGAACTGATGTCTCCAGCATCAAGGGAACAGTTCCAGACCAAACAGGAAGCAGATGAAAGCCTCCAGAGAGCTTGGATGGTGGCATGGAGCAACCCACCGCCTCTCAGCTCTTCTAATCGATCCAGGTTTGTTGTAGAAAGAGGACTTTTATACAAGGAAACTCTTTCTGGTGGACACCAGGAAGACTGGCATCCTCAGAGAGAGTTTGTAGTTCCAACCAAATACCGGGCCAAGCTCTTGAGCTTAGCCCACGATCACCCTAGTGGCCATGCTGGGGTGAACAGGACCAAAGACCGTTTGGGGAGGTCATTCCACTGGGAGGGAATGGGCAAGGATGTTTCTACCTATGTCCGGTCTTGTGAAGTATGCCAAAGAGTGGGAAAACCCCAAGACCAGGTCAAAGCCCCTCTCCAGCCACTCCCCATCAATGAAGTTCCATTTCAGCGAGTAGCTGTGGATATTCTGGGTCCTTTTCCGAAAAAGACACCCAGAGGAAAACAGTACATACTGACTTTCATGGATTTTGCCACCCGAATGCCGGAAGCAGTAGCTCTAAGCAACACCAGGGCTAAAAGTGTGTGCCAGGCACTAGCAGACATTTTTGCCAGGATAGTTTGGCCCTCCAACATCCTCACAGATGCAGGGATTAATTTCCTGGCAGGAACTATGGAAAACCTCTGGGAAGCTCATGGGGTAAATCACTTGGTTGTCACTCCTTACCACCATCAAACAAATGGCATGGTGGAGAAGTTTAATGGAACTTTGGGGGCCATGATACGTAAATTCATAAATGAGCACTCCAATGATTGGGACCTAGTGTTGCAGCAGTTGCTCTTTGCCTACAGAGCTGTACCACATCCCAGTTTAGGGTTTTCCCCATTTGAACTTGTATATGGCCGTGAGGTTAAGGGGCCATTACATCTGGTGAAGTGGCAATGGGAGGGATTTACACCTTCTCCAGGAACTAACATTCTGGACTTTGTAACCAACCTACAAAACACCCTCCAAACCTCTTTAGCCCTTGCTAAAGAAAACTTACAGGATGCACAAAAAGAGCTAAAAGCCTGGTATGATAAACATGCCAGAGAGTGTTCCTTCAAAGTAGGGGACCAGGTCGTGGTCTTAAAGGCGCTCCAGGCCCATAAAATGGAAGCATCGTGGGAAGGGCCATTCATGGTCCAGGAGCGCCTGGGAGCTGTTAATTATCTCATAGCATTCCCCACCTCCAACCGAAAGCCTAAGGTGTACCATATTAATTCTCTAAAGCCCTTTTATTCCAGAGAATTAAAGTTTTGTCAGTTTACAGCCCAGAGAGGAGACGACGCTGAGTGGCCTGAAGGTGTCTACTACGAAGGGAAAAGTGCTGGTGGTGTGGAAGAGGTGAACCTCTCCCTGACCCTTGGGAGTATGCAGCGACAGCAGATCAAGGAGCTGTGCACTAGCTATGCGCCAACGTTCTCAGCCACCCCAGGACTGACTGAACGGGCATACCACTCCATTGACACAGGTAATGCTCACCCAATTAAAGTCCAACCTTACCGGGTGTCTCCTCAAGCTAAAACTGCTATAGAATGGGAGATCCAGGATATGTTACAGATGGATGTAATCCGCCCCTCTGGAAGTGCATGGGCATCTCCAGTGGTTCTAGTTCCCAAACCAGATGGGGAGATACATTTTTGCATGGACTACAGTAAGCTAAATGCTGTAACTCACCCAGACAACTATCCAATGCCACGCACAGATGAACTATTAGAGAAAGTGGGACGGGCCCAGTTCATCTCTACCTTGGATTTAACCAAGGGGTACTGGCAGGTACCGCTAGATGAATCCACCAAGGAAAGGTCAGCCTTCACCACACATCTTGGGCTGTATGAATTTAATGTCCTCCCTTTTGGGCTGCGAAATGCACCCGCCACCTTCCAAAGACTTGTAGATGGTCTCCAAGCGGGATTAGGAGAATATGCAGTCGCCTACCGTGACGATGTGGCCATATTTTCAGATTCCTGGGCAGACCACCTGGAACATCTACAAAAAGTCCTTGAGCGCATAAGGGAGGCAGGACTAACTGTTAAGGCTAAGAAGTGTCAAATAGGCCTCAACAGAGTGACTTACCTTGGACACCAGGTGGGTCAAGGAACTATCAGCCCCCTACAGGCCAAAGTGGATGCTATCCAAAAGTGGCCTGTCTCAACGTCAAAGAAACAGGTTCAATCCTTCTTAGGCTTGGCCGGTTATTACAGACGATTTGTACCACAATACAGCCAAATCACTGCCCCACTGACAGACCTAACCAAAAAGAAACAGCCAAATGCCGTTCAGTGGACCGAAAAGTGTCAGAAGGCCTTTAACCAGCTTAAAGCGACACTCATGTCTGACCCTGTACTAAGGGCCCCAGACTTTGACAAACCGTTCCTAGTAACCACAGATGCGTCCGAGCGTGGTGTGGGAGCAGTTTTAATGCAGAAAGGACCTGATCAAGAATTCCACCCTGTAGTGTTTCTCAACAAAAAACTGTCTGAGAGGGAAAGCAACTGGTCAGTCAGTGAAAAAGAATGTTACGCCATTGTCTACGCCCTGGAAAAGCTACGCCCATATGTTTGGGGACGGCGTTTCCACCTGCAAACCGACCAGGCTGCGCTACAGTGGCTTCATACTGCCATGGGAAATAACAAAAAACTTCTTCGGTGGAGTTTAGCTCTCCAAGATTTTGATTTTGACATCCAACACATCTCAGGAGCTTCTAACAAAGTGGCTGATGCACGCTCCCGTGAAAGTTTCCCAGAATCAACTGGTTAAAATCGTCCTTGAGATGTGGAAAATATTGTTAGTCTTTATGTACTTGGTAGCATATTTAGAGATGCATGTGTCTCATTAACTCTGTTTTTCCTAGAGCTCCAGGAAGAAATCCCAGCAGCGTTTCACCCTAGCTGAGATTTGGGGAGCGTGTCATAAATATAAAGGGAAGGGTAAACCCCTTTAAAATCCCTCCTGGCCAGAGGAAAAATCCTCTCACCTCTAAAGGGTTAAGAAGCTAAAGGTAACCTCGCTGGCACCTGACCAAAATGACCAATGAGGAGACAAGATACTTTCAAAAGCTGGGAGGAGGGAGAAAAACAAAGGGTCTGTGTCTCTCTGTCTGATGCTTTTGCCGGGGATAGACCAGGAATGGAGTCTTAGAACTTTTAGTAAGTAATCTAGCTAGGTATGTGTTAGATTATGATTTCTTTAAATGGCTGAGAAAAGAACTGTGCTGAACAGAATGACTATCCCTGTCTGTGTGTCTTTTTTGTAACTTAAGGTTTTGCCTAGAGGGATTCTCTATGTTTTGAATCTAATTATCCTGTAAGGTATCTACCATCCTGATTTTACAGAGGTGATTCCTTTACTTCTATTAAAAGTCTTCTTGTAAGAAAACTGAATGCTTTTTCATTGTTCTAATATCCAAGGGTTTGGGTCTGTGGTCACCTATGCAAATTGGTGAGGATTTTTACCAAACCTTCCCCAGGAAGTGGGGTGCAAGGGTTGGGAGGATTTTTGGGGGAAAGACGTGTCCAAACTACGTTTCCCAGTAAACCCAGTTAAAGTTTGGTGGTGGCAGTGGAAATTCCAAGGGCAAAGGGTAAAATTAATTTGTACCTTGGGGAAGTTTTAACCTAAGCTGGTAAAAGTAAGCTTAGGAGGTTTTCATGCAGGTCCCCACATCTGTACCCTAGAGTTCAGAGTGGGGAAGGAACCTTGACAGACACTCAGAGCAACGCACTCGGATACACGCACAAGACACAAAGGAAATAATATTGGAGACCAACAACACTCTGAATGACACAAGTGAGAGGCACAACCACACAAAGCACAAACACACTGACAACAGATACAAACACACACACAAGCTGGAAGAGGAGACTCGCAAAATGCATCCAACCAAGGGGCATATACCCAGAAAACACAGACACGCACAAGAAACCCTATGAAACACACAAGACTCACACAAACAAGGGATTTAACTGCACAAAACACACATACAAGGCAAAACATGAAACACAAGACTCAGACAAACACAAACACTCAGACAAGCCCAAGCAGGAGACATGGAATGAGGTGCCTCACAAAAGCAAACATTTAAGATTTTCCTTTTTGGCATGTGAATACTAGTGGAAAGGTGCTTATATGGGTAAAGCTTGTTGCCATCAATAGAAAGGAATATGTTATACTGGTATAATGCCTGGTTATGTTGGTATACCTGAATCCAGGGGCTGCAAGTGTATAATAGCTAAATCAATATAAAAACTACTCTCTGTTTATCCAGTCCCATATCCAATCATCTGTTTCTCTACCCATTTATCCCTACAAACATCTCCCGCTCTCTCTCTCTCTCTCCATTCATCTATCTCTGTACACACCCTTCTCTCTCTCTCTCTACTTACATTCGTGGCCATCCCATAGAAGGAGTCTCTGAAGACTGCCCCTACTCGTAGCTGCCAGATATGAATGGGGAAGGCCCTTGCTCCTGCCCACCAAACACAAAGGCCATTCATGCAAACAAAGCTGGAGCAGCGATTCTGTCCTCAGCTCACCCCCTTGTGCTCAGGGACTGCAGCATGTGCTACAGCTCTAGGCAGCTGTGTGCACGCTGGGACACCCTGGTAAGTGGTAGTGTTGGAGATAAGGGATTTTTTTTCACTTTCTTTTCACTTTCTTTGCTTCTAGGGTTGTAAATCAAATCCCTTCATGTTAGTTTCATGCATTTGATTTGTTTTTGCATTTTTCATTGATTTTTGTCTTGTTTTCTGTTTGCCTTCATTTCACTTCACATGGATGCTCCAGGAGCGTGGGACGTTGTTATTGCCTTGAGCATTCCTGGCATGTAGGCTGATGGAGCTGCCAAACAGGGGTTGAGGCCACCAGATATAATGCTCTGGGATATTAGTTGGAAACACGCATCCCTTTTGCAACACTGAGAAATCAAACCCACTGCCAGGCCCAGAGGTGCTGGGGTTATGACCTGCCAGGCCCAGAGTTACTCAGTAGTAACTGCATCGTGAAATGTTACCGAGTTGCTATTGTGGTAGGAACCTTGAAATGGCGTGGCTTTTCTACGCTGTGGTTCCCAGCTTTAGCACTGCATCTATTTGAACATTTACCAGCTGCTGCTTCAAGTACAAAGGAAGTTTGGGTATGATTTGAACTTGGCATGGTATGAGTAACTCCCATTGGAATGTCTGGGAGAGTTTATATCTGGTATTCAGACGTCACGGTGCTGAGCACCGAGGGCTGAGATAGATCTGGGTTTAGAAAGAAAGAAAGAAAGAAAGATCATCAATGTAATTAGCAACCTCAATATGTTGTTCTAATAGCCTGACTGTGTGTGTGTGTCCACCCTCCGGCGGCTGGCTTTAGCAATTCCTACAGCTGACTATTTAGGCACAGCGCAAGTCACTGCTCCTTTTAGCCGCTGTGGAGGGAGCTTTGGCTGCTGGTGCTGAAAGTCCCTGCTGGTGGCAGCAGAGCATGTGTGTGTTTACGCAGGCCCAGACTGTGAGATGTGATTGGTTTGGAAATTTGTTACATGCACTCACACGCAGAACAGGGTTCATCCTCTCCAGCAGGGGGCAGTAGGGAAACACACACACACACACACACACACACACACACACACAGGGCAGGGCCCATCCCCTCAAGTAGGGGGCGCAGGGAGACACACACACACAGCAGGACTCATTCTCCAGCCGGGGTGACACGTACACACACACCTGGTACTGTTCCCACAACCGCTCCCCAGAAGGTGCAGGCATGTTCTATTCTAACACCCTGTTGAAGTGATCCTAGGGCATTGTACCTTGCTGTGACGTCATGATCCATGGAGTATGACCCCCAATAGCTCTTTGCACTTCCCAGGATGGGGGCCGGGCCGCGGGGGAGGCAGGACAGTGCAGCTGACATGCAGAACACAGGTTAAGCTAATGCAGAAAGCACCACCAGAGTGACTGAGTCACTTGCGGCAGGTCTGTAGTGAAGATAAACTCTGGATGAGGGCTTGGAATCCTAGGGGTTAATTCTGAGATGTTCCTTGGTACAAAACTCCCCCAGCAGTACAACGAGGGAAGGCCCCAGTGAGATGTAAACTCATGACCCCTGGTTTATACAGCCGGGGAGCTGCTAAACACACAGACAATCATTGTCCTCAAATGCACATACCTCAGCAAGGAGGAAGGCGTTGCCGTGTAGCATCAATGGAAATATTTTTCCGTGGTTGATGCGTGTACAGGGAAATGACATTCACTGACATCTACTGATAAAGATCAAGCCTAAGTAGAGGTTGCAGGGGTGGGGTTGGTAGGGAGTCCATATGAATAGATAGCTGGAAAGATAGATGAGTATAGGTTTAAGGGGTGGGGTAGGTAGGGTGTTTGTACAGATAGATATGATAGCTAGGGTAGGGATACGCAGAGTGGTGTGTGCATGGAGATAGCTCAGTCATCCCCAAACTTTTTTGTCTGCACCCCTCTACCCCCCGCCCCTTACCTGGTCCATACCCCCACAGGAGTCGCAATCACGAGCCGGGGCTAAGAGTAGGGACATGGTTGGGAGCGGGGCTGGTGCTGCATCTGAGGCCTTGGCTGGGAGGAGGGCTACAGTTGGAGCAGGGAGCCGCAACGGAGCAGGGGGCCACGAGTGGGGCTGGGAGCCAGTGGCCATGGCCGGGGCGGGACGTGTGGCTGGGCCCTGGGATGGGGATGGAGTAGAGCTGGGGGCCCCGCTGCATCCCCCTGAATGTTCCTCCGTGTTGCCCCATAGTTTGGGGACCACTGGGATAGATAGATGGTCACTGAGTATGTGAGAGAGAGAGACAGATAAAGCACAGGCATGAGGATAACTCTGTAACTTGGTGGGTAGAGATCTGACCCAAGAGCCCTCCTGCTCCAATGACTCCTTCATTATTTAATCCAAAGTGGGACAGCTTCAAATGGAGAGACTGAGGGAATCCCATGTTAGAATAGCCCATGGCCCAGCAGGCTAAAAATTTATCCAAATTGTAATCAGAACTGTCAAAAGTGTATAAAAGTACATCAGATTGCACAATAGCCAATCACAAACAATAACAAATGTGGATGGAAAAAGGTAGGGGAAGTTACTTTCAGTAAAGAATGTTACAAACAGGTGCAAGAGAACTAGAGACTAAATTAGTCAACACAGAAAAGGTCACACCATTATAATTCAAGGACTCTGTTGAAACCATGCTTAGGAAAAACAGAACATGTGACACTGGAAATTAATGAACCAGAATGGTTGTGTTGGATGCTAGGTCTAATTAGGAGACCAAGTAACGAGGGGATGGGCTATACCACCTATCCCTCCCTTTGCGGGTCTTTCAAGAGAGTTTTGGGAGAAAGGACGTAAGAAAAGACAGAGGCTACAGAAGAGAGATTCATCATTGGGGCTGCCTCCCACACCGCCTCCTGGGACCCCAGGCTGTCTCCACCCTGCTCCTGAGAGATGTCCTCACCAGAGAGAGGGACCCAGAGGGCATCACTACCCCTACCAGCTCTCGCTGAGCCCCAAACACCACCTGGGACGAAATGAGATCAGGGTTTAACAACAGCAACAATGAGAACAGCTCCAGCCCACCTCAATTAACTTCTTCCCTTTTGCTCCCAAGGTCCATTGTCACCATCTCCGATACCTTCTAAGGGATTATCGGACAAAGGGGTTTTTCCTTATAAAACTGTCTCCAGCTCAAGGGAAAGGGAACAAGTTAAAATGAAGCCTGGCTCAATACTGTATGTTTCAAAGGCTTTAACTGTTTTCCCTTCTTTTCTGTATCATGGAATCGTAGGACTGGGAGGGACCTCGAGAGGTCTTCTAGTCCAGTCGCCTGCACTCAGGGCAGGTTAATAATAGGTAAAAAGGGTTTTGAATGGAGCATTTACCATGGCACTCAGTAGGCTGAGGTCTCTGGGTACCAAACCCAGGAGCTTGTTTAATCTTGCTGGACAGTGACTGAGTTTTGTTAACACCTTTGATCCGTATGTTCCAGCTAAATTAACACCACACCTGAGAATAGACAGGACCCTGTTCGAATCTCTTCTCCCCCTCAGCTGGAAGGGGATTTGAACATGAACTTCCGCATCCCAAGGCAGTACCCTGACCACTGGGTTACAAGGTAGATTTAGCTCCTGCACTCTTCCAGGTTCTTGCCAGAAACACAACTAACTCCAGGTGAAGGCTCACGGCTAAGACTCCCGAGCAAAAGGTGATGCCTGGGTTCAGGCGCTGACCTCCCTGAGAGTGGGCAGGCTCAGGTGATGCCCCTCATCTTTGCTAGGCTTCATTTTAACTTGTTCCCTTTCCCATTGGCTAATTCAGGTGAGGCACTGCCCAGTCGGTTTGTCAATCCCATTCCCAGGCACCACCCTCAGTCTCCCCACTCATGGTAGAGGGAGCCAGGGCACCCAACAGGCCTTGGAATCCCCGGGAGTTCCTGGGTGCTAACGAGTTAGGTGCTGAAACACACAGCATCAGAATGCCAGAGTCCCTTTGTGAATCTAGCCTCTATCTATCCTCATGCACACCCCTCAATTGACAGATACATCTACCCCATACACCCTCTCTATCTATCTATCTATCTATCTATCTATCTATCTATCTATCTATCTATCTATCTATCTATCACCATCCCCTTTTTCTACCCAGTTGTGTTACTGATCTCACTGTCTAGATCCGGCCACGACCTCCCCTCCGTCAGGTTCCTAACTACTCCTGCTGGCAGGCAATGTTAGCTGAACTCTCTCCTTTGCCCTGGGACAGCAGCCAGGCCCTGCACACCTGGAGGAGGAGCCGTGTGAGGGGAGCAGCCCAGCACAGAGGGCCCAGCCCTAGGTGGTGGATGAGGAGGGAGACGCTGGCTTGCTGCTTCTCCAGAGCTGGGGACTGTGGAAAGAGGCCTGCAGAAGGAGCAGTGCATGGGGGTCCCACAGCTTCCCAGATTAGGGCTCCAGCTTTTGCAGGTGAGCTGGGAGCTCCTGCCTTGTGGGCAGAGGCTGAGGGGCTGCATGACCCTAACCCCAGCTCCAGGAGGGCACTAGGGGGACTGGGAGGACTGTGTGAAATGCATCCCAGCCACTTCTGGAGAGGCTGGAAGCAGCTTGGCAGAAGCTTGTCCGTAGCCAGCTAGGAAAAAGCTGCAAGAACACAATGGGAGCAGCAGCTTAGGGACCTGGGGAAGGCCCTGACAAGCAGGGACAGGTAGGGGTGGCCCAGGGAAGCAGCAGGATATTGAAGGGACAATCCTTCACTGCCCAAAACAGGGTCCCTGGGCTGGAGCCTGGAGGAGGGGTCTGGGTTCCCCTAGCACTCCCCAGACCCGCGGAAGAAGGGCAGGCTGCCAGGGGCACCAACGACAAGCCCCTGACAGGGGGTGAGGGCCCGGCATCGAGGCCACCAGACATGGGGTTTCCCCGTGGTTTGGGCTGGACTCTGGATCACAGGAGCGGCACCCCCAGGTTCTATGCAGGGCTCCTGGCTGCCGGACCCACGCCTCGGGCTCTGCGCCCACCTCTAGCTGTGGCCACAGCCTCGGCCCCCTTAGCCCTGTCCATGTCCCTCCCTCCTGGAGCAACGGCCTTGCTCCTGACGCCAGCTCTGTGGGGGGCATGGGGTGAAGACAGGAGAAGGGGTGGTGAGGTAAAAAGGAGGATTTGCAGTTTTGCTGGCTTTACCCCCAGTATAACAAGGGTTACACTGCCACCACTACTGGATTACTCCGAAAGGGGAGAGAGCGACTCGGCCAGAGCAGCAGGTCACAGCCTGGCTGGCGGGTCAGAGGGCTGCAGTGGGGAGAAGCCCTGCGATGCTGTGCCCAGCCACGAGGGGGGGCCTGGATGGGGAGTCTCTTTGCTGCGGGGGCACTTGCTGGGGAAGCCCCCCAAGCCCTGGAGAAGCATTCCAGCTCCCAGCAGGCTCTGGGGCGCGGGGACTTTCCGTGGTCAGTGCCAGAGCTGGGAACAGAACCCAGCTCCCAGCCCCCTTGGCCCAATCAGCAGCAAAAAGAGGTATAATGCGGGGATCGCAGGCTGGAGGAGTGTGGGGCATCAGGGAGGAGTCCTGGCATTGGGGGAGGAGGATGGTGCGGGGACTTTACCCCCCATTCTAGCACCCACAGCTCCTTCCCTGGCATCACCCCAGGAGCCCCGTGAATCTGTCTGCAGTGCAGAGACCTCACGTGACACCCCCCAGGAAAGAATCACATCACAGCTGAGCACTGTGCTAGGAGCTGGGCCCGGGGAACCCAGCAGTCAAAGACCACTGGCTTAGGGGTTATTGCCCTGCTCTTGTAACCCAGGAGTTGTGAGTTCATGTGTTCTTCAATGAATGAATGAATTAAACGTCCATTTCACCTGTTGCTGATTTTATCCCCTCCACCCTTGGCCAAGCCCTGAGCAAGAATTCTGACCCAAATTGCTTTGTGATCCCCCCCACCAATAGTGACCAATTAATCAATTAATTTGCTTTATTAATATTCCTACAGGGAGCTGGCCCAGGGGCTTTCCCCGTCTCCTGGGTAAGTAAAAATTGCCCCTACAAGGCAGAAGGTTGAATCTCTCCATTTTATATTTGAACCCTGCTCCCAGCAGCTTTTTGGTGATGAAGCCCTGAGCTGTGGTTTGCCTAGAGGAGCTGATGATGAATTCCCACCAGCAGGAGGTGCTAAAGATCCACCGGCCATGCAAGGAGAGTGCCATGTGGTGACAATTAGAGGTCACGTGCCAGCCATGCTGCATTCTTCCCATATGGCTTGTTGATCTAGGAGATGATATTCTCCTTTTGGGTCAGAGCCATCCTGGGTGCAAATGCTGCAGCAGATGGCTTCTTAACCAATTGCACTGTCAAGAGGACAGTTATCACTAAGGATAAGATTTTGTCACAGAGGTCATGAAATCAATGACTTCAAGAGACCTCTGTGACATTTTAGCTTCAGCCCCTGGGCGGTGGGGCTGGAGCTGTCAGCCAGAGGCATCCCCCTGCAGCTCCCAGCCACCACTGGTTGGATCCCACAGCTCCAAGTTGCTGCTAGCGGCAGGGGGGACCCCGCTGTCAGCCATCATGGGTGGGTGAAACCTTGGAGCCCCAGCCTCACTCTGCCAGGAGGAAGCAGGTGGTAGTGAGCCAGGGATGCCTGACTGCAGAGTGATTTATCAGGAAGGAGCAAGACCACAGGGGAAACCCTGGCTGCCAGACTCACTGGTCTAGGCGTGTGGCTCTTACAGCCAGCGTGTGAGGTCCCTGATGGATGCAGGTTTTTTGCAAATAGGAACAATTATTGCAAATTGTGGTGAGGAAGAGGCAGGGAGACAAAGACAGAGAGAGGAGCAGAGGGTTGTGGGCAAAGGAGCCCAGGGAGAGAGTGATTTAGAAAGTCCTGGGAGGATGCTACTTTGGGGGTGTCAGACCTGGAGGGGGTTCAGGACTGGGGTGTCAAGGGGCAATAGGAGTTGTGGTGCATTACAGCATCCTGCTTTTTTGATGGCACCGTCCTCTCAAACGCAACATTTCTCCCCTTCACACAATGCTGTGGGAGTGGCTGATAGATGAGGGATTTGACCCCAGGCCACCTTAAACTACTCAGCTGCCCTGTTATAGGCACCACCCCCTCTTCTTGTCTCTGGTGATCTAAGGGCGGGTATCATGGAGTCACAGGCTTAGTGCTCTGGAACCACTTTGAGTGAAGTACAGACAGGACTCTGGGGCAGCGGGTCTCCCCTCAGGGCACCTGTCACCAGGGCAAGGAGCCTGCTGAGCTTCAGCATTTCCTGGGTCTGACCTCAGACCGTCCAGCCCCCTGGTCACCCTGTGAGCTCCCTGCAGCCGGTCCCCCCTGGATGGGACACTGGGGAAACCTTACAGGCCCTCAAAGTGCCCTGCCCCCCAACTTCACAGTCAGCAGTGACTCCCAACCGGTGTGTGACACAGAAGGCTTATTAGTCGTCAGGAACAAAGTGTAGAACAGAGCTTGTTAGCACAGAAAGCAGGAACATTTAGCAAAGTCCACCATGGGGGATCCAGAGCCCTGGGCGCCCCCCACCGACTCCCAAAGCAGGAGACTACCCAGTTCCCAGCCTCAGCCACACCCAGCTGCCCTGCCTCCAGGCTTTGTTTCTTTCCCAGGCAAAGAGGTCACCTGGGCTCTTTATTCTCCAACCCCTTCAGCTGACCCCTTGCAGAGAACGGGGCTTGGCTGTCAGTTGCCAGGATACAGAGTGCCCTGGAAGAGAGGCCGCAGTCACACCGCCCCAATAGGGGTCTCTGCAATGATCACACACCCTTATCCCATCACTAGATACTTGAGTAATAGGGGAAACTGAGGCACACACTCAGTATACAGAGAGAACATTAAGAACATTCCCAGTCTATCACAGTGGATTTCTCATTTCATAGAATCATAGAATCATAGAATATCAGGGTTGGAAGGGACAGCAGGAGGTCATCTAGTCCAACCTCCTGCTCAAAGCAGGACCAATCCCCAACTAAATCATCCCAGCCAGGGCTTTGTCAAGCCTGACCTTAAAAACCTCAAAGGAATGAGATTCCACCACCTCCCTTGCTAACCCATTCCAGTGCTTCACCACCCTTCTAATGAAAAAGTTTTTCCTAATATCCAACCTAAACCTCCCCCATTGCAACTTGAGACCATTACTCCTTCTTCTGCCATCTGCTACCACTGAGAACAGTCTAGATCCATCCTCTTTGGAACCCCCTTTCAGGTAGTTGAAAGCAGCTATCAAATCCTCCCTCATTCTTCTCTTCCGCAGACTAAACAATCCCAGTTTCCTCAGCCTCTCCTCATAAGTCATGTGTTCTAGTCCCCTAATCATTTTTGTTGCCCTCAGCTGGGCATTTTCCAATTTTTCCACATCCTTCTTGTAGTGTGGGGCGCAAAACTGGACACAGTACTCCAGATGAGGCCTCACCGATGTCGAATAGAGGGGAACGATCACGTCCCTCGATCTGCTGGCAATGCCCCTACTTATACGGTCCAAAATGCCATTGGCCTTCTTGGCAACAAGGGCACACTGCTGACTCATATCCAGCGTCTCGTCCACTGTAATCCCTATGTCCTTTTCTGCAGAACTGCTGCCTAGCCATTCGGTCTCTAGTCTGTAGCGGTGCATGGGATTCTTCCGTCCTAAGTGCAGGACTCTGCACTTGTCCTTATTGAACCTCATCAGATTTCTTTTGGCCCAATCCTCTAATTTGTCTAGGTCCTTCTGTATCCTATCCCTGCCCTCCAGCGCATCTACCTCTCCTCCCAGGTTAGTGTCATCTGCAAATTTGCTGAGAGTGCAATCCACACCATCCTCCAGATCATTTATGAAGATATTGAACAAAACCGGCCCCAGGACCGACCCCTGGGGCACTCCACTTGACACCGGCTGCCAACTAGACATGGAGCCATTGATCACTACCCGTTGAGCCTGACAATCTAGCCAGCTTTCTATCCACCTTCTAGTCCATTCATCCAGCCCATTTGGGGTGTATCTGGTGAGGGGCTTACACCACTGAGGAGTCTCAGTACTGACAATGACTCAGTTTAATGCTTTTTCTCTTGGGGATGGATCAGGGGGTGCCCCGCTGCACTTACCCAGCTTTCAGCAATGATTTTGAGCATAGCACAGACCAGGTTCCACCCAGCTCAGTCCCTGACACAAGCCAGTCCCAGTTGCTTCAGGGAAGAAATTCGCCAACGAGAGGAATAATAGGAAAACTTCTTCAGAGACAAAGTTTGCTCCTGACCTTCTTAAATTAGTGACTGCCCAGAAGTATGAAGACTTGTCTGTTGTGTCAGTTCCAAATTTGGGATGAGAGAAGAACAAAAGGTTAGAGCAAGTGAGGCTGGGAAGCAGAAATCCTCATTTCTAACTCAGACCCTGGGAGGGGAGAGGGGTGCGGTGGGTTAAAACAGGGCTGATGAAGACTCAGAACTCCTGGGCTCTTGTCCCAGCTATTGGAGGGGAATGGGGTCTAGTGGGTTAGAGCAGGGTCAGTGGTAACAGTCGGGATTCCTTGGTTCTATTCCCAACCTTTTGGAAAAGGCTGAGATAGGGCTTCAAAGCACAGAGAACCTCCCTGGAAAATGACAACACATTTACAGCATGCACCTTACGTATTTAGTGGTTCATGATCTCACTATCCCGAATCTCATACAACAAGCCAGTGATTGCTTTCAAGGCATCACGTTCTGTGGAGTTTAGGCAGCACATAGAATTGCTGAAAAAGGCAAAATTTCCAAAACAATGAAGAGAAGAATGACAGTGGACACACTGAATACACACTACCAGAAAGGTGGAATTGGTGGATATTTCTTCATTAAAGTACTGGTTTATAGATGCCGACTATCTGGCAGCAGGTACCACAAGATAGGAAAGCTATACTATATAATAGCCACTAGGGCAGAGGTGGGCAAACTATGGCCCAGGGGCCACATCCAGCCCTTCAGATGTTTTAATCTAGCCCTTGAGCTCCTGGTGGGGAGCAGGGTCGGGGGCTTGCCCCATTCCTGCACGTGCCATGGCAACCATGGCCAATGGGAGCTGCAGGGACAGGGCCTGCGGACAGGGCAGTGCACAGAGCTGCCTGGTCACTCCTCCATGTAGGAGCCAGAGTGGGGACATGCTGCTGCTTCCAGGAGCTGCTTGAGGTAAGCGCCACCCAGAGCCTGCACCCCTGAGCCTCTCCCCATGCCCCAACCCCCTGCCCCAGCCCTAATCCCCGTCCCGCCCTCAGAACCCCTTGGTCCCAGCCTGGAGCCCCCCTCCCACACCCTGAACTCCTCATTTCTGGCCTCACCCCAAAGCCCACACCCCCAGCTGGAGACCTCAACCCCTCCTACATCCCAACCCCCAATTTTGTGAGCATTCATGGCCTGCCATACAATTTCCATACCCAGATGTGGCCCTCGGGCCAAAAAGTTTTTCCACCCCTGCATTAGGGGCAGCAGAGGGGTGGGGGTGGGAGGGTGGGGAAGGGGCAGCTATGCTATATAATGGGCACTAGGGGGCAGCAGTGGGTGGGGGAGGGGAAGGGATAGTTATACTGTATAATGGACACTACGGGCAGCAGGAGGTGAGGGATAGAAACATCTGGACAATACGACCAGTGTTTACAGGCAGTTGAGGAGCCGGGGTCCGTGACTGGTGTGGGAGGGAAAGAGTCAGGTTAGAGGAAGAAGGAGGCTCCCCTGCCTGCCCTCCATGCCCAGGCTTGGCCCTTTATCTTCTCCACATAGAGCAGAGGGAGCCCGTTCCAGCAGGTGATGATGAGTTTCCGGGAAATGGCTATTTTGCTGTAGGAGAATCTTAGTGGGTTGTATCTGCAGGTGGTGGTGGGGAAGAAATTCATGCTCCTTCATAGGCCACCAAAAATGGGTGTCCTGTCCCCAAATCAGATGCTGTTGATGGCTGTGATGGGCATGTCGATGAAGGTGCGGACCAGGTTCCAATATATTCCCTGATCCCTCACCATCCCATTGCAGTAGGCACTGGGGTTGGATCTTGGGCTTGGTGAGAAGTCCATGTGGCACTTTTTGAATATGTTGTTCAGACTGACCCAAGGTGTCCCTCTGACCAGAGCCAGAAAGACAAGGGCAGCAGGAGCGCAGGGCAGGGTCCCCTCAGGGTCATGGCCATGTCTGTCACTGGACTGACCAGCACTAGGAGAGGGGGGAGATGGATGGAGAGAGCGCGGGGTGGGGATCTGCCTCCTCCATGGAACCTCCTGGGACCAAGCCAGTCCCATCATCCCCTCCCACTTCACTCTGCTCCCAAAGCTCCTTCCCATTTTATGATCCCTTCCCACCCAGCCCTGCCCCCAGAATCATTCCCATTATTCCAATCCCATTGTGCCCAGTGCAACACGGCTCCCTTCTCTATCCCACTGTTCCCATTCCCCTTCCAGACCCATGGATAGAACCCAGGTATCCTGTGTCTTAGACTCTGACCAAGATGAGCCCCTCTGACCAAGATGAGCCAGGTGCACTACAGAGCCCAGCTGAGATCAGCCCCCACCTCTTCTAACCCACTATTCCCCATTCCCCACCCAGAGCTGGAAAGTAAATCCAGGAGTCCTGACTCCCCTCCTCTCTTCTGTAACCACGGATCATGCTGCCTCCCAGAAACAAACCCTGCAGTTGCAGCCCCATGTGACACTGGCCTCTCCTCACTCCTGGCTGGTGGAAACTCCTGCAGCTCACTCAAGTCCTTCTTTCTTCGCTTTCATTGGAGCGATGGATCCCAGCCTCTGAGCTGACCCTCACCCTTATCTTCCTGCAGGTCTTGGAGCGGGTTGTATAGAATGAAGCCACACTCAGATGGAGGAGTGGGAGGAGAAATCATTTTGCCACAACAGCTGGCAATTAAAAGTAGTGGCCCAGCAGGCTGGGTGTGGGTGGGGAGCAAACAGCACATGTCCTGCTAGAGACCTGGGCTGCACAGAAATATCTAAGGTGGCACCTTCCCAGCAAGTGAAGGTGGGATTGTAGCGTGAGTAGGCAGAGCTGAGCCAGCTTTCATCTACCCAGTGTGGATAACAATAGCAGGTGGCACAGACTTCATCCTGGGGTAGCTGCCCCAGTACCAGTCCGCCAGGGACCCTGGGTACCTACTCTGGTTACCAGCCTGTGCTGTAGTCCAGTGCAGCATGTCCCCACTGCTGTTGTTACCCGTGCTAGGTAGATTAACGCCAGCATAGAAATGCCCACCCATGCAGCAATCACACTTTTGTTTGAGCTGTAGATGTATCCTGAGTCCTGACCCACCGGAACCTTCCTAATCCTAATTCCTAACCTAGAAACTCATAGTTCTGCCGATGCCCCCCAGTCTGGACCCACAGCCCCTGCTATCCCAGCCCTGGGCTCTGTGGCAGTCAATGAGATGGAATACATGGGCCCAAAGAGTCAACAGTGTAATGTGAAACTGTTGCTGCCCAAGACTAAACATTGTTAACGAGATAACTGGCTCTGTGGATGAGGGGAAAGTGGTGGACGTGTTGTTCCTTGACTTTAGCAAAGCTTTTGACACGGTCTCCCACAGTATCTTGCCAGTAAGTTAAAGAAGTATGGGCTGGATGAATGGACTATAAGGTGGATAGAAAGTTGGCTAGATTGTTGAGCTCAACGGGTCGTGATCAATGACTCCATGTCTAGTTGGCAGCCGGTATCAAGTGGAGTGCCCCAGGGGTCGGTCCTGGGGCCGGTTTTGTTCAATATCTTCATTAATGATCTGGAGGATCTTTTTGTAGATCCTTAATAATGTGTTGGAGGGGTTTTAGTTGGGGGCTGAATGTGATGGCTGGTGGCATTCTGTTATTTTATTCCTAACAAAGAAAATAACAGAACGCCACTAGCCATCACCTTCAGCCCCCAACTAAAACCCCTCCAACACATTATTAAGGATCTACAACCTATCCTGAAGGATGACCCAGCACTCTCACAAATCTTGGGAGACAGGCCAGTCCTTGCCTACAGACAGCCCCCCAGCCTGAAGCAAATACTCACCAGCAACCACATACCACACAACAGAACCACTAACCCAGGAACCTATCCTTGCAACAAAGCCCGTTGCCAACTGTGCCCACATATCTATTCAGGAGACACCATCACAGGGCCTAATCACATCAGCCACACTATCAGAGGCTCGTTCACCTGCACATCCACCAATGTGATATATGCCATCATGTGCCAGCAATGCCCCTCTGCCATGTACATTGGTCAAACTGGACAGTCTCTACGTAAAAGAATAAATGGACACAAATCAGATGTCAAGAATTATAACATTCATAAACCAGTTGGAGAACACTTCAATCTCTCTGGTCACTCGATTACAGACCTAAAAGTGGCAATTCTTCAACAAAAAAACTTCAAAACCAGACTCCAGCGAGAGACTGTTGAATTGGAATTCATTTGCAAATTGGATACAATTAACTTAGGCTTGAATAGAGACTGGGAGTGGCTAAGTCATTATGCAAGGTAACCTATTTCCCTTTGTTCCCCCCCCCCCCCCAACGTTCTTGTTAAACCCTGGATTTGTGCTGGAAATGGCCCACCTTGATTATCATACACATTGTAAGGAGAGTGATCACTTTAGATAAGCTATTACCAACAGGAGAGTGGGTTTGTGTGTGTGTGGGGGGGAGAAAACCTGGATTTGTGCTGGAAATGGCCCAACTTGATTATCATACACATTGTAAGGAGAGTGATCACTTTAGATAAGCTATTACCAGCAGGAGAGTGGGGTGGGGGGAGGTATTTTTTCATGCTTTGTGTGTATAAAAAGATCTTCTACACTTTCCACAGTATGCATCCGATGAAGTGAGCTGTAGCTCACAAAAGCTTATGCTCAAATAAATTGGTTAGTCTCTAAGGTGCCAAAAATGATTAGGGGACTAGAACACATGACTTATGAGGAGAGGCTGAGGGAACTGGGATTGTTTAGTCTGCGGAAGAGAAGAATGAGGGGGGATTTGATAGCTGCTTTCAACTACCTGAAAGGGGGTTCCAAAGAGGATGGATCTAGACGGTTCTCAGTGGTAGCTGATGACAGAACGAGGAGTAATGGTCTCAAGTTGCAGTGGGGGAGGTTTAGGTTGGATATTAGTGTTAGGTGAGAAAAGCTAAACAGGAGGCAGTTATGTCAACCGAACCAAAGTCAGGCTAAGAGAGGCTGCTGGGAAAGTCTCTGAAAGTAGAATGAAGGAATATTTGTTTAAGTTACAGAGAGTGAGAAAAAAGGGGAGGCCTGCATTCCTGCATTCTTGTACTAGATGTGCTGGGAACAGTGCTTGAGATACAGAGGCGCTGTTTTCCACTCCCTGCTTTTGTGTTATGTCTGTTTTAACTCCTCGTCTCCTGGTTGACACCCATACCGGTAAGAAAGTTAGTGAAGCACTACGATTTGCTAAAAGTTATCTACAATAAGGGGGGTAGATGTGCATGCATAAAGAGAAAGAGGATTTTAACTAATGTAGGGGAGGGGTGGGCTGCTTTATGAATAAATCTGTGATGTGACGGAACTGTCCATAAAAACCTATGAGTTTTACTTAGAGGCTGGCTTGTTCTCTTTGGAGATGGGCTGCTCTCTATTGTTGTGTGCACTCTTCAGTAAAGAGCTTTGTGTTCGGACCTTGCTGGTGTTGCCTGTCTCTCTCCGGTCAGATAACGAACCGTGCCGTCTGGGGTTCGAGTCCTCGACATTAGGAAAAACTTTTTCACTAGGAGGGTGGTGAAACACTGGAATGCGTTACCTAGGGAGGTGGTGGAATCTCCTTCCTTAGATATTTTTAAGGTCAGGCTTGACAAAGCCCTGGCTGGGATGATTTAGTTGGGGATTGGTCCTGCTTTGAGCAGGGGGTTGGACTAGATGACCTCCTGAGGTCCCTTCCAACCCTGATATTCTATGATTCTAAGGTTCACGTTTTGGTATCCAGAGCCCTCGGCCTGCTCAGTCTCATGGCAAACACACCATTAACAATCCTTTTCACTTTTCATAAAAAATATAGAAAAGAAGAAAAAAACCCTTCAATGTTTTATTAAGTGTACAGAAAACTTGGACAAACAGCTCAACCCTTTGAACTGTAAATTATTTAGGCTTTTATTTTAACTACATCCCTTGCTCCCTTTCCTTGTAGTTGGGGAAGGTTTCAGAAGGAAGCCATATCAGTGTGACAGTCTCATAAATGCTATAAAAGATGGTAATAACTGTCCTTTGGGGACAAAGAGAAGCAGTTAATTGTGACGGGCTGGAGCTGTCGTTGTTACAGTCCGATACTCTTTCCTTGAAGACAAAACACGACAGACACACACAAAAGAGGGGAAAGAGAAGAACGGCAAAGAGAGAAAATGACGCTTCTGTCTCTGGTATGACTCTCCCTCGCAGTCTCAGAGATGAAGAAACACAGGCCTGGCCCGCAGTTTTATGAGCCGCTCCTGAAAGGGAGTGATGGGTGGAATGGCCCAGCCCTTATTATTTTATTCACCAGTTAGGCCTTATTTCCCACACACTGATTTTGGTCCTTTGATTTCCAGCTACTCACTTCTCCTATTGTGGCCACGAGGATCATTGCCATGAGCATTCTTAGCTGGAGAATTGATGGAGCCACCAAACTGGAGATGAGGCCACCAGATGTTATTACCATGCAAACGAAGAGCCTTAAAAAGATTTCTGAACGAACTAATTTCCTAGTTTTGCCCAGCAGGTCCCTATTACAATCCTTCACTTCTTCCATTTAAATTTATCAACTCATCTTCTCCCTTTTGGTGGGGATTTGGGACCGGAGCAGGTAGGCTGGGAATCAGGACTCCTGGGTGCCTTCTCCTGTTCTGGCAGGGGAGTGTGGTCTAGTGTGTCAGAGCAGTGAGGCTAGGAGTCAGGACTTGTGGGTTCTATTCCTGACTCTCAGAGGGGGTGACTGTAATGCTTTGAGCAAGGGGAACTGGGAGCCAGACTCCTGGGTTCTTTCTCCATTGCCACAGTTGGCTGTGCATTGAGGGCTGTGCATTAAGGGCAGCTTGAAGGGTCCCTCCAGAATACTGTCAAGCACTAAACACATGGGCTGGATCCAGCTGACTTCAGAATGAAGGGGTAGTATTGTGCTAGATTATCTCAGTGGGTTCATCCCTGGCCTTATAAACAATGTGTTATGAGTTCAAATCTCCCTAGGGCTTCAGCCCAATGGCTAGCAGTGGTACGGGAGAAATCTGCTCAGTGCTAAGGTATGCTTTATTGTCCACATGAGGTTGGATCCAGCTCTCAGGTGTCATACACAGAGTCCTCTTGAGCTGCGTTCCCTTCCTCAAGGTCGATGGGACATTCGGATGTAGAAGAAAGGTGATATTGGACCAAAGTTCTTCAAACTCTGTCAACCTCAGGGGAATTGTAGATACTCAACAAACCCCTCTTTAGGTACCAAATGCTAACTGTTTCATTGATAGCAATATAATTTCACAGATAGGAATAATAAGAAAAATGCTACCTGAGAACTTATTAGAGTTAGGTTTAAGGATATGTGCTTTGTGTTTTTTGACATGTGATGTCGACAGAGTGTGTTTTGACTGTTAGAAAGACGTACTTTTTTGAAACGTATCAACTACTGTCACTAAATAATTATTGGCTGACCCCCTCAGAATTTCCCACAACTGTGAAAATTAAAACTGAAAAATTGCTTACAAATAAATATTGATATTATCTTCCTGCAGGACACTCTCCATCTGCTCCTGCCTTGCAGGGCTGCGTAGAGCTGGCGCAGGGTCTCTCTGGCTTTGAATCTCCAGCCAATACTCCAGGAGAAGACCACGTCTTGGCAGTGGGGACTCTGGAGTCCAATTGCCCAGGCCCTGAAACTAGTGCAGGTTCTCTGGAGTTTCCCCATGATCCCAGAGTCCCACTCTAGCTTTGGGTCTGTAGTGAGGTGGAGTGATCTCCCATTGAGCCAGAGGAAGAGGGATCCCTCTCTGAACTCAGGTGGGCGGAGCCAGGCTGTGCTCGCCCCTCCCACTGGAAGTCAGGAGGTGGGACAAAAAGTGTAAAGGACAGGTTCTGGAGCTCAGTTGTGCTGCAGCCGCTGGAGGAGACAGGTGCCTCCTGCCCACTCCCAAGCCAGAAGACCATAGCAGAGCCTGGCCGAGCTGAGGACTGGCTAGAGCTCCTGGAGCTGCCTGCTGACCAAAGCTCTGAGGAGTCGCTGGGACTGCTGCTGGCCTTCTACCCCAAATTGAAATTGAGGACCCCCATGGAACCCAGTACACCCTGAGGCGTGGTAGGAAGTGAACCAAGGACAGCTGACCTCAGTCTGACTGCATTGCTACCAGAAACCTGGTCAGCATATTGCGGCTGGATTCCCTGCTGACCCAGTGGTGGAACACTCTGCCGCTGTCAGGGTTCTGTGCTGGGACCCGGTGGAGTCGGGTGGGCCCGGGTTCCCCCACCCCCTGCCACCTCACCCCGGCGTGGCAGCATCCCCGCTCTAGGCGAAGATTCCTGCTTTTGTTGGAGCTAGAATGTCCAGCCCTTTTGTTGCTCTGTCCTGATTTCAGGTCAGAGCCATAGACTGTTTGTTGCCCAGCCCTAACTGAGGGCCTGGGCTCAGAAACTCTTTTTGCTGCAGGCTGGAGTCATAGATTGGTTGGTGCCTCAGTGTCCCTGGAGGACCTGGGGCCCAGAGACTTATTTGTGGATTGGCCCAGACTGTGGGCCAGAGCCATAGACTGTTCAGCGCTGTGCTAATTCGCTGACTGTGGGCTATGTCCAGTGACATAGTGAGGTGGAGTGGCCTCCACTGACCCGGAGGGAGAGGGACCACCACTAACCCACTACAGGGACTCTCTGGTTTCTTATTTCCCTCTTCAGGACACTGTAAGCAAGTAACATACAGACTCTGCGAGGGAATTTCCAACACACACACTTTACCTGTAGGGGAATCACGAAAGACAGAGCTACATAAAAACAACAAAACCTGCCCCGAAACCCTTCCCTCTAGTGCTCTCACCCCTCTGAGGTCCCTTTGGGGTTTGTACTGTTGTTTCAGGAGTCCCTGGTCCTTCCTCCACCTATTTCCTCCAACTCAGCCTTCAGATTCTACTCAGGGTCTTTCTCTCTCCCTCTAGCTTGTTCAGGGCTGGTGATCAAGACATTCTGCTTCTCACAGAACATCAGAGCATGTCCCTTTTTAATAGCACCTCATAACATCTCTGTCTTTGTTCCTTCTTTTGTGCTGGGGATTTTCCATTGCTTCAACCCACCCACCCCAATGCTACAGACAACCTGGGAGAACCAGCTTGCTTTAGCTTATAGCTTCATAGATTCCAAGGCCAGCAGGGACCATTGTGATCATCTGGTCTGGCCTATTGAATAGCACAGGCCAGAGAACCTCTCCAAAGAAATTCATAGAATCACAGAAGATTAGGGTTGGAAGAGACCTCAGGAGGTCATCTAGTCCAACCCCCTGCTCAAAGCAGGACCAACACCAACTAAATCATCCCAGCCAGGGCTTTGTCAAGCTGGGCCTTAAAAACCTCTAAAGGGTGGAGATTCCACCACCTCCCTAGGTAACCCATTCCAGTGCCTTCTACACCAAAGAACTTGAGGACCCCCATGGAACCCAGTGCACCCCGAGGGTTGGTAGGAAGTGGCCCAGGGATAGCTAACCCCAGTCTGACTGCATTGCTTTCAGAAACCCGGTCAGCATGTTGAGCTGGAGAAGAGTTCAATTTCTTGAGCAGATCTTTTAGAAATACTTCAAATCGTGATTTCAGAATCGCCATGATGGTGAATCTACTACAATCCTTGGTAACTTGTTCCAGTGGTTAATTACCCTCATTGTTAAAAATTGTTGCCTTATTTGCTCTATAAATGGCTTATTCGTCTAACTTCAACTGCCAGCTATTGGATTGTGTTACACCTTTCTTTGCTAGATGGATATATTTGCTCTCACACCACCCCTTAATCTTCTCTTTGTTAAGTTAAATAAATTGAGCTCCTTGCAGCTATAAGCTCATGTTTTCTAATCCTTTAATCATTCTTGTGACTCTTCTCTGAACCCTCTCTGATTTATCAACATCCTTCCTGAATTGTGGACTCCAGAACTGAACACAGGATTCCACCATAGGTACCTCTCCACTCCTACTCCAGAGTCTCCTGTTTATGAATTCAAGGATCACATAAGCATTTTTGGCCACAGCATCATACTGGGCGCTCACGTTCATCTGATTATGGAATGCAGCCCACACTCCTTAGCATATGCATTGCTCTACAAGTACTGAGTCAATCAGTAATAATGATTTTTTGTTGTCCTGCTTCCAGACAGGGAGTGGGAGGTACGTGATCAGCCATTGCTGGCTAATGCAGGGGTAGTCAATTATTTTTTATCATGGTCCAAATTTCTTTGTCAAGGTCCAGGCTCCACAGAAAAATTTTAAACATTGCAATAACAATAATGATAAAAAATAAATTAAAAGATTGCATGTTCTATTCAAAAGCATCTGGCGGTCCATATTTGGCCCGCGGTCCTCCTGTTGACTACCCATGGGCTAATGGCTGATTCAATACACACTTGGTGCTGAAACTGTCCTTCGAGTTAATGCAGTCAGTCAGAATTCATAAGGGTTACATGGAAGGGTGCCACAAACAGTCAGCTGGGCAGTTATGTTTCCCCTACCAGGAAGGAAAAAAACTTTCCCCGACCAGGAAGTTTCGGACAGTTGGAGACTGTCTTTTGTCTTGAAGCAGCATAATGGGATGGGTGTTAGAGTAATATATAGCGTAATAGAGAGTAGCCCCCAAGGCTACAAGGGACCATATTGATGCTTTATTCTGATCTCCTGCATAAGAAAGACCAGAGACCCTCAGCCAGTGATTCTGCATCAAGCCCAGAGCTTCTGGCTGAGCCTGAGAATAGCTTTTAGAAAGATATTGAGTGTGGCTCCAGAGTCTCCAAGTAATGCAGAATCCACCATGTCCCTTGGTAAGTTGTTCCCATGATTAATTCTGTTCCCTGTTTAAAAAATTGTGCCTTTCTCCCTACTTGGAATTTATCTAACTTTCTCTCCCAGCCATTGGATCTCACCTTGCCTTTGTGAGTCCTCTACTAGCAGAAGTCTCTCCATGTAGCTACTTACAGATGGTGATCAAGTTCCCCCTCAACCTTCTCTTTGTTAAGCCAGGAGGACAGAACAAGCTGCTCCTTAAACATCTAACTACAATGTGTACAAAGAAGTCTAGGAGGAATTGCAGTTGGGGGACCAAATGCCGGAGGTCTCAGGCTGCCTCTAGCAAAACGTCATTGATGTTTCTTACAGTTATACATGACAACTTTCCTAAAGAAAAAGCATCACACTGAGCATGATAATTCTATATTCTACGTCTGTATTCTGATGAATAGAAATGAAGTTGGTCACCAAACTAAAATAGAAGAGCTGCAGTTTGATGCAGAGAAGTGACATCTAGGTTAGGAAGAGAGCTGCTGGGGAAATGTTTGTTCCATGCCAAATTTCGACTTTTCAGCTAAAAAGGAACATGTCACAAAACATGAAGGAAAGAATCACTTCTCCAGAAATGATTGTACTGACCTGCTTGTGCACACTCGGAGCTGTGTCAGTTCCCCTCAGTCCTGACCCACAGCCCGTTGGTATCCTAGCCCCAGGTCCTGACTTCCAGCATGTCCTCACCTGATGCCACACTAACCTGTCTGCCAGAAGCAACCCTGCAACCTAACGATGGACCATACCACCTCTGCAGCCAGCTTAACAGGCTCAGGTGAGGTGTGGCTCTCTGTGACATGACCAACTCTCCCTATGGCATCCAGGGATGCACACTCTGCATTAGTGCTACTGTGGAGGATGCTGCTCACGTGCAGGATGGTTGCTTTTTTCGTCTGGGGCTCCCCATAGCTCTTCTCCAGCTGAACACCACTGAATTAAAGGCTATTGACTGGCTCCAGGCTATGTAGCTGATTTCTTAATTTGGTCTTGCGTTTTTGATGCACACACCATCTCCACATATATAGATATAGATATAGGTATGGATGATGAAAACTGCTTCTTCTGTTATGACTAGCAGGCCATCATGTTTTTGAAAGCAGAGTGGAAAGAGGGAGAGAGAGATATACATCCAAGCACACCGAAGACTCAGATTTTGTAAGGCACCTACCTGAAGAATTTGGATGCCATGAAAATTAGTTGAAAACTGGGTGTCTAAATCCTTTTGGTGATTTGAAGGTGGCAGTCGCAGCACATGTATCTCTTGGGCTGCAGTGCTGTCAGTACAGGAAGAGAGGAGATTAGTCAGCTTCCAGTGGATCAGACTTTCCCAACACATATTAAAAGTGAATAAGGAAGTGTTATTTATCCCTTCATGTAACACAAGAAACAAGGATCGTCCAACAAAATTAAGAAGCAGCAGGTTTAAAACAAACATAAGGAAGAACCTTTCCACAGAACATACTGTCAACCCATGGAACTCACTGCCAGGGTATGTTGTGAATGTCAAACATATAACTGGGTTCAAAAAATAATTAGGTAAGTTCATAGACAATAGATCCATAAATGGCTTTTGGACAAGATGGGCAGAGATGCAACTCCATGCTCTGGGTGTCCCTAAACCTCTAACTGCTGGAAGCCGAGACTGCTTGACAGTGGATGGATCACTCCATGATTGCCCTGATTTGTTCATTCTCTCTGAAGCACCTGACATTGGCCTCTGTTAGAAGACTGGATACTGAGCTAGATGGACCTTTGGTCCAACCCAGCACAGCCATCCGTATGTTCTTCAAAATGACACCAGTAAGATTTAAGCTCCCAAAACCTGATTGCCAAGACTAGTACTCTGAGCACTGGAGCCATATCTTAGCACTAAAATAGCATGTCAGGGGGTGATGGGCTGACATACATTCCACATCCTGGCATCTCTCCCATTACTTCATAGCTAGATGAGAAGATGTGTTTCAGAAATTTGTGGATTTGGAATGAGAAAATATCTTTTCTATTGTAAGATGGCAGCCCAGCATGGAACAGACTAAGAATTGTTGATTTAGAAGAAACCTTCAGTGATGATACAGAATTGAGACCTACACTGGAATACTTTGTCCATTGCTGGTGTCCACATTTTTAAAGGATGTTGAAAAATTGCAGTGGGTACAGAAAAGAGCCACAAAAATAATTCAAAGGGTGGAGAAAATGCTGGAGAAAATGCCTGACAGTGAGAGACTTCAAGAATTTGATCAGTTTAGCTTATCAAAGAAAAGATCAGGACAGGACTTGATAAACCATATCACTATCTTCATGGGGAGAAAATACCAGCTACTAAAGGGTTCTTTAATCTAGTGGAGAAAGACAGAACAAAAATGAAAAGCTCAAAGCTTATACCAGACACACTCAAGTCAGAAATAAGACACACATTTTTGTTAGTGAAGGTGGTTAACTGGAACAAATGTGCAAGGGAAGTGATGGATTTTTCATCTCTTGAAATACTGTCTTGGGGTAGCTGTTGAACATTGGAGAACCTGGCACCATGATCTGAGACCTGGCTTGAGCTCTACCTGTGAGCAAAAATAGGTCGCTTCAATCAGTCAACTTGAAAATAAATTTTAACTCTGGGGACTGTGTCTTGGGAACCCGTTAATGACCCAAAATTTGGACTCCTAATAGAACCCCATGCCCACACCGGACACACAGTATTTCAAGGCAATCCGAGTATATGTGTGGATTTTAGAGCACTTAGAAGAGTTCAGGTTTAAATAGAAAGCTGGACTTAACCAGAATGATAACAGAGTTGTCACTCTGTTGTAATTAATCAATCTAGCTCATCTGAGGAATTTATAGTGGTCTGGTCTTACAGTGTCTAGGTCCATGCATTCCCTGGGTGAGTGAACCCTACCCTTGCTCCCATGCACAGTTCCGTGTTTACAGTTATGAATTGTTCCTCTCCAGATCTCCAAGCCAGCTGCTGAACCAGGTTATTAAAGGAGCTGACCTGTTCTGAGCCTTGACCTGACCCTAGGCTTTTCCTGGGCATGTGTGTGAGAGAGATACATAAATCCTGCACATCAGGACACCAGAAACAAACTCACAGCCAGTTTGCAATTGCAGTAAAATCTTCTATTGCAGCCAGAGCAGCAAATTTCCCTTTGAACCAAATCCCAGCAAGAATACCAAGGGAAGTGTAGCGAACTCAATACTGAGGCAAAAATGGTTATCAATAAAATTATGGGTTATTTAGAATGTTAAGTCATAACAAACTTGTCTGCAGCTTTACTGAATTTTGGAGATCTTCACAATTATTTTTATCCATGATACATGTAGGCTATAATAACTTACATGCTTATGTTTTTGGTTGCTCTGGTTAATTAAAGAAGTTGCAGGAGGATTTCACTTTCTATCTTATGTTCACAGCATAGACACAGAGATGGTAGATAAGGAACATACAATAGTCTTGATGGAAGGTTGCTGTGGTACACAACTTCACATATTAGAATCCAGAATCCTAACACACAAGAACCCAAAAGCAGAGAGAGACAAAGCAGGCTGCTCCCCAAGGCACAACTCACCCCATCTTAATCTAGGATGGGTCTCTGCAGATTGACTGTGCTGAAGACCCAGATAGCATGCTTTCCTCCAGACCCTTCGCCTGCAAGCAGGAAAGCTTAAGCTGCATATGAAGTTTAGTCACTAGGTGGCACTGTGCAAAGAATACCACAGAACATATTTACTGAGTGCTGGAGACAGTCTCCATTTCCTATTGCAATTACGTTGTGGTTGTTGCTGGCGTCCATTTTGCCTCTCTCTCTCTGTGACTAACCTGTCATTGTGGCAGAGTCCTGTGGCACCTTATAGACGAACAGATGTATTGGAGCATAAGCTTTCGTGGATGAATACCCATTTCTTCAGATGCATGTAGTGGAAATTTCCAGAGGCAGGTATAAATATGCAAGCAAAAATCAGGCTGGGGTAACGAAGTTAGTTCAATCAGGGAGAATGAGGCCCTCTTCTAGCAGTGGAGGTGTAAACACCAAGGGAGGAGAAACTGCTTTTGTAGTTGGTGAGCCAGTCCCAGTCTTTGTTTAATCCTGAGCTGATGGTGTCAAATTTGCAAATGAACTGAAGCTCAGCAGTTTCTCTTTGAAGTCTGGTCCTGAAGTTTTTTTGCTGAAGGATGGCTACCTTGAAATCTGCTATTGTGTGTCCAGGGAGGTTGAAGTGTTCTCCTATAGGTTTCTGTATATTGCCATTTCTAACATCTGATTTGTGTCCATTTATCCTTTTACGTAGGGACTGTCCAGTTTGGCCGATGTACATAGCAGAGTGGCACTGCTGGCACATGATGGCGTATATTACATTGGTGGACGTGCAGGTGAATGAACCGGTGATGGTGTGGCTGATCTGGTTAGCTCATGTGATGATGGAAATTTCCACTATATGCATCTGAAGAAGTGGTTATTCACCCACGAAAGCTTCTGCTCCAATACATCTGTTAGCCTGTAAGGTGCCACAGGACTTTTTGCCGCTTTCACAGATCCAGACTAACATGGCTACCCGTCTGATACTTAACCTGTCATAGTGTTACAAGAAAAAGAACAGAAATGTCAGAATTTCATCAAAATGCCAAAGTTTCATGCCCCAGAGATCTTCAGCTTTGACAGACCACAGACATGACTGAATGGAAGGAGCAGTTTGCACATTTTCCCATTGCAACTAAAATACATGAGCAGCATGGGAAGGTTCAAGTTAATCCAGTAGTCTATGCCATGGGCAGGGAAGCTGAACATATCTTTGAAATCCTTTGCCTTTGGAGAGGAGAGCCACAAGAACAATTTTGCTGTGGGGCTGACTAAGTTTGATGAGAAATGTATACCTCAGTGTAATGTGGTTTATGACCGAGTGTGTTTTTGCCAGCACAGCCAATGCCTGGGGAGTCTGGCACAAAACTGATTTTGAAGACAAAAAGGAAGAGCACATTAAAGACAGAGTAGTGGTGGGCATTTTTGACAGAGAACTGTCAGAGGAGCTGCAAATGAAGAGGGACTGAACCCTCAGACAACAGTAGAAATGGCAAGACAATTGGAAATGATTAAAAAACAAAATAGAGACCAATGACTGCCAAAATGAAACACATCAGAAGTGACGTACAAACAGAGTCACATTAGGAGATACAGCACAGCTTCAAAACTCAATTGCAGTAAATCCCACAAGGCAATATAGGGTAAGCCCCAGGCAAGAGAACACTTTTCCAACTAGATACACCAGATGTGGAGCCAAATGTCATAAATGCTGAAAATGTGGACATCTTGCTGCTCTCTGACACACAAAGGCAGTACAGGAGGTGACCACTGAGAGTCAAGAGACATAGTTATTGGCTCTGTCATGTGTAATGAGAAAGAGACAGAGCCAGGCTGGAGGGTGGAACTGAATATTTGTGGAACGACTGTTAATTTTAAACTAGATTTGGGTGAGGGTGTAACAGTCATATCGTCAGGGACTTATAATTAGTAGATAGGGTCATAGTTAGCCTCGGAAGTGTTGTGAACTGCATGCCTTTAATTTTAATACATATGGGATTAGAGGATAGGAGGCAGACAACCTCCTCAGTTGCAGTGTGATTGCCACGATGAGAAAAGTGGATAAGTGAGAAAAGTGGATAAAGATGATGGAATGTTTGGTGATACTGGACTTTTAGAAGGAGATCCAGCAGAAAAAATCTTAAGAGCCAATGCTACCATATTGTGTACATATCCCCCACAGAATTCCTATCCCGTTACTTCCTAAAGTAGAAACTGAGTTAAAGAGAATGGAAAAAAATGGCATTATTGAGAAAAATCTCTGAGCAAACTGCATGATGTGCCCCAGTGGTACCTGGTTATGAAGAAAAATGGGAAAATACAAATTTGTATAGATCTTGCAAGACTCAATTAAGCAATAGTGAGAGAAAAATAGATCCTCCCAACACTAGAAAACTTTCTCTGGAAAGTGGAAAGAGCTCCAAGCTAGATGATTCAAGAGGTTTCTGTCACATTCCTTTAGTTAAACAGATTACTCAACTGACAGCGTTCATTATTGTATGCAGTATAATTGTAGCTGTGTCAGTCCCAGGATATTAGAGACAAGGTGGATCTGGGTGAGGTAGGAAGAAGAGCTCTGCATGGGTCAATAGTTTGTCTCTCTCACCAACAAGAATATGGCCCAATAAAAGTTATTACCTCACCCACCTTGTCTCTTAGACATTCATTACACCACTAGGGAAATATTACTTTCAAAGATGACCTTTCAGGTATACCAGCCCTTCTGAAATGTTCCAAAGGAAGACGGTAGAGCTGATAAAGAACATAAATGGGGATGTTGTTTTTATGGATGACAATTTAGAATATGGCAAAGAGTCCTGTGGCACCTTATAGACTAACAGACGTATTGGAGCATAAGCTTTCGTGGGTGAATACGAAGTGGGTAGTCACCCACGAAAGCTTATGCTCCAATACGTCTGTTAGTCTATAAAGTGCAACAGGACTCTTTGCCGCTTTTACAGATCCAGATTAACACGGCTACCCTTCTGAATTTAGAATATGGGTCATCAGTGGAAGAACATGGCAAAGTTGAAGTTCTGTACTTAATGAGTCCGAACTCAAGCTCAATAAAGAAAACTGTGTTTTCTGCCTACACCAAATTAACTTTTTGATACAGATAACAAACAAAGATGGAATTAGTCCTAGCACTGAGAAAGTAAAAGCATTTAGAAAATTGAAAGCACCAAGAAATGTACCAGAATTTAGATGCATATCGAGGATGGTAAATTAATACCTACAAAATCTATCTACAGTGTCAAAACCACAGAATAAACTATTAAATTCCAGTGCATTCTGGGTATGGGGGCAAAAATCAGAAGACTCCTTTCAAAAAGGTAAAAGAACTTATCTCGACTGCTCCAGTTTTAAAGATCTACAGTGTAAACAAACTCACCATGGTCAGGGCCGAAGCCAGTAGCTATGGCCTTGGTGGTTTGTTGTTGCAGATACATGGATCTGAGCGCAAGCTACTTGCATTCTGCTCGTGTACATTTACAGAAGCAGGAAAATGATAGGCCCAGTTTGAAAAGCAGTGGCTGGCAAGAGAACGGGGATGTGAGAACTTCACCATGCATCTGTGTGGGCTGGATTCCTTTAAACTGGTAAATGACCATAAGCCTCTTGTAACCTTTATCAATGGAAAAGATCAAGCTCCACCAAGATACCAATGTCTTTTCATTAGGCAAATGTAGTTTAACCCAGTTGCTGAATATATTCCTGGTAAAAGTCTGGTAATAGCAGTGACACAATCCTGGAGCCCTGCATCACACTCAGACACCTGTGGGCTCGAGGAGGATGGAAAGACTTACATGGATGCTAAGGAACTTTACAGAACAATGTCAGGAAGGTGACTGTACCTGCTACAGAAAGCAGCCTTGGCAGAAGCAACTTGATGAAGTTTTTGGTTACATTTGGCCAGAATGGCCAAAGTCTGTGAAGAACACGATGGTCGTGGCAAGAGACTTCTCTTCTGTATGCAGATTATTACGTGAATCCAATGGACTAATGTTCAAAGGTGATTGCATTGCCATCCCAAGGGCTTTGAGAGGAGAAATTCTAGAGCTCATAGCCAAAGGACATCAAGGACTAACTAAATGCTGTGAAGGTGGCATCAGTCAGGGTAGTGGCTTAGAATTAGCAAGGATCTTCACGTGAACAGAACTAACGGAGCAACGCAATGCAAAGAGCCTCTGATAACAAGACCTGGGCCACACAGACTCTAGGAGGGCTATCAGAAAAGGCGGCAATGTGATGAAGAGTTTAGAATGCATTAGAATGTTTTGCCACGGGGTGGCACTGTGTGAGGAATACGGCGGCACATTTTCACCAGATGGTGGAACCATTTCTTTTCACTCAAAATCGTGGTTGATGCTGGCTTCTATTTTGCCTCTGCCTCTGTGGGGCTAACTGACAACCTCCTTCCCCTGTCAGAGTCCCCTTCTTGAGTCAGGAGGGGAAGGAGCTTTTCTTGGGGTGCCCCTGCCTTGATAAAGTGAGCTGCTCTCCTATTTCATTTTATTACTTCTTAATCTCAATAATGTCTTAATGGCTAAATACTTAATCTTAAAATAATGTTCCGATTTTGGATTCTGGAATTATATTTTGGTATGTGGCCTGAGAGTTGCCCAAAAAAACTAGCATCCCTCCTACAGCTCTGCAAAGCTTGGTTAATCCCAACTCATGGGTGTATCCCAATTCATCTCTCTATCTGCAAACATCTTTCCCATCACACAAAAAGGTACCTGAGTCTGCTTATTGTATCTTTCCATCTACTGAGGTTGCTATATGTTGCTTACATATATTGTGGTGGGCTGATGGCCAGCAGAGATGAGTCAGGGTTGCCACAATGGAATAGGCCATGGGGCCATCTAGCCTGGAAATGCACCATGCCTGGCTCTCGCTATCTCAGAGGAAGATGCCAGAGCACCACCTAGTGGAAGTTCTGGGAGAACCTGCCTGTGGGGTGATTTATCTCTAAGCACCATAACTTAGTGGTGGAGCAAGGAGAAATTAGATCACTTCTGCATCATTTTTAATGCCACTCAGCATGTTCTTATTATCCCTATATAAGGTCCTGTGGCTTTGGAATCCAGGTCCATGGGCAGGGGGTGGATCCTAGGAGTCATCATACACCAATACAGCAAATAGCAGCTGGGGCTGGGCCCCAAGAACCCCAATTGGGGCACAAGTCCCACCCCTAAGCTCTGATTGGGAGAGATCCAAAGCTTCTGATTGGTGAACAGCCCCTTTTTAAGACAGAGGAGGAAACAGGCATGTGCTTGATTGGTGGTTTGAAAAGTGTGAATTGGGAGTGCTTTGTTCCAGGTGAGCCTCGAGTGGGCCTAACTGTATAAAAGCCAGTCAGCAGCGAACCAGCTGAGAAGCGAAGAGCAGAGCGGCTAACAGAGGGAGTTCACCTGGGGAGAGCCCACTGAGGCTTACATCTTGCCGGCTTCTCTGAGTAGTTACTCCAGCTCCTGAGTGAGCTCGTAGAAGGAAGTTAATATGGATGGGCAGTGTTCAGCTGTTGTGACCTGCACTGGATGTGCCATGTTTGTCTTTCTTCCACAGGACAGAAGTGACTTTGTCTGTACAAAGTGCAAGCTGGTCTCCATATTGGAAGAGAAGGTTCAAGGTCTGGAGGAATAAGTATCGACCCTGCATTGCATAAGCGAAACTGAAGATTTCCTGGACAGACATCAGGATATGCTTCTACGGGCACAATGTTCTGAAGATTCAGGGCAGGCTGCGCAGCGGGGACAGGAGGATGTGATGAAATTTGGCAGCTTGTGACCTCCAGAAGAAGAAAGGGGAGCGTCCATGTACCAGCAGTGCAGATACAGGTAAGCAAACTTTTTTAAGTTCTTTCCACAGGTACTAATGCGGAGAGTAGACTAGATGATACATCTAAGGGAAGGGAACAGAAGCAGACTTCACCGATTGGAAGGCATGAGATGCACTGTCCTAGGGATGGAGGTTCCACGACCACCGCTCCCAAGAGAAAGAGGTGGGTTGTCATAAATATAAAGGGAAGAGTAAACCCCTTTAAAATCCCTCCTGGCAAAATATAGGTATCCTATTACAGCACAGCAAAATTTTACAAACCAAGTTTTTTTTGTTTGTTTTTGTTTTCTGTCTAACTCTCGGGTGTAAAGTTAGTTAAAAACAGAGAGGTTAGGATGACAGATTCCATGGCTCAAAAAAAACTGGAATTAGCCAGATTTGAGGCTGAGGAAAAACAAAAGCAACATGAAAGACACGTAGAACTCATGCTGATGGAAATGGAGGCAAAGGACAAAGAAATGGAGGCAAAGGACAAAAAAAGGGAAGCAGCAAAAGAGGCAGAACAACACCAAGCGGCTTCTCACAAGAGAGCTATGGAGGCAAAGGAAAAAGAACTGGAGGCAAGGGCCAAAGAACTGGAGGAGAAGGAAAAAGAGAGGAAACATGAACTGAAGATAGAGAAGGCAAGGGCTCCGCAGAATATACCAACAAACCCAAACAATCCTTCTCCAGGTACCACTTCCCATCCCCAAAAGTTCCCCACCTACAAGGCAGGCGATGATACCGAGGCCTTCTTAGAAAACTTTGAAAGGGCCTGCCTTGGGTACAGCTTCCCTACAGACCAATACATGATAGAGCTGAGGCCACAGCTCAGTGGACCCTTAGCTGAGGTGGCAGCTGAAATGCCTAAGGACCACATGAACGAGTATGAACTGTTTAAAACAAAGGCGAGAGTCAGAATTGGGCTAACACCTGAGCATTCCCATCGGCGATTCAGAGCCCTAAGGTGGAAACCAGACGTGTCATTTACCCAACATGCCTAGCACATTGGGATGCCTGGATATCAGGAGCAAGTGTTAAATCTCCAGCAGATTTGCCCTTCCTAATGCAAATGGAAAAGTTCTTAGAGGGTGTTCCTGAGGAAATAGAAAGATACATCCTAGATGGGAAGCCCAGAACTGTAATTGAGGCGGGGGAGATTGGAGCCAAACGGGTAGAGGTGGCAGAGAAGAAAAAAACTGGTTGCAGTTGGAGCGGATACCAGAAGGGACAACCCCAGACCACACCCTATTACCGGGGGCCGCCCAAGGCCCCACCTACCCCCCAAGGAACCCTCCAGACACTTTATCGTCCCGTTCTCCACACCGTTCTCCAGTAACCCACCTTGCCCCAGTGACCCGTCAGCTGGATGATGTTTTAAATGTAACCAGCCGGGGTAAGTAAAGGCCAGCTGCCCAAAGAACCCCAACAGATTACAGTTCATTGCACCGGAATCACACCAGAAGTCCTCAGGCCCGAATACCTCCCAGATACCCTTGGAGCGGAGGGAAACTGTGAGTGTGGGCAGGAAGAAGGTCACCACATAGAGGGACACCGGAGCACAAGTGTCGGCTATCCATGCTTCCTTAGTGGACCCCAATTTAATCAACCCAGAGATCCAAGTGACAATTCAACCCTTCAAGTCCAACTCTTTCAATTTGCCGACAACCAAGTTGCCTGTCCAATACAAGGGCTGGTCAGGAACGTGGACTTTTGCAGTCTATGATGATTATCCCATCTCCATGCTGTTGGGGGAAGACTTGGCCAATCATGTGAAGCGGGCCAAGAGGGTGGGAATGGTCACCCGCAGCCAGGCTAAACAAGCTGTGACGCCTAGCTCTGTTCCCGAAACTTCTACCAGGACCCGGTCAGAGGTGATGGCCTCGGACCCCAGGCCAATGTCTGCAACAGCAGTAGTGGATCCAGTCCCAGAGACCCAAACGGAACCAGTCCCAGAACCGGAACCGGCGGAACAACCAGCACCAGACCCATTGACAGCACTGAATCCAGTACTTGTAACCCCAACATCAGAGGGCCCCACCGAACCTGAACCGGCAGCAGCCCATAATCCTACACAAGAGGCTCAGCCGGAGCCTGAACCTCAACATAGTGTCCTAGCGGAGAGCGGTTCACAGTCAACGGAATCAGCCCCATCCCCTACATCGCTTCCAGAGGGACCAAGCCTAGATCCACAATCCAATGAGGAACTGATGTCTCCAGCATCAAGGGAACAGTTCCACACCGAACAGGAAGCCGATGAAAGCCTCCAGAGACCTTGGACAGCCGCATGGAGCAACCCACCGCTTCTCAGCTCTTCTAATCAATCCAGATTTGTTGTACAAAGAGGACTTTTATACAAGGAAACTCTTTCTGGTGGACACCAGAAACACTGGCACCCTAAGAAACAGTTGGTAGTTCCAACTAAGTACCGGGCCAAGCTCTACCTATGTCCGGTCTTGTGAAGTATGCCAAAGAGTGGGAAAACCCCAAGACCAGGTCAAAGCGCCTCTCCAGCCACTTCCCATCATTGAAATTCCATTTCAGTGAGTAGCTGTGAATATTCTGGGTCCTTTTCCGAAAAAGACACCCAGAGGAAAGCAGTACATACTGACTTTCATGGATTTTGCCACCCAAATGCCGGAAGCAGTAGGTCTAAGCAACACCAGGGCTAAAAGTGTGTGCCAGGCACTAGCAGACATTTTTGCCAGGGTAGGTTGGCCCTTCGACATCCTCACAGATGCAGGAACTAATTTCCTGGCAGGAACTATGGAAAGCCTTTGGGAAGCTCATGGGGTAAATCACTTGGTTGCCACTCCTTACCACCATCAAACAAATGGCATGGTGGAGAAGTTTAATGGAACTTTGGGGGCCATGATATGTAAATTCGTAAATGAGCACTCCAATGACTGGGACCTAGTGTTGCAGCAGTTGCTCTTTGCCTACAGAGCTGTACCACATCCTAGTTTAGGGTTTTCACCATTTGCACTTGTATATGGCCACGAGGTTAAGGGGCCACGAGGTTACAGTTGTTGAAGCAGCAATGGGAGGGATTTACACCTTCTCCAGGAACTAACATTCTGGACTTTCTAACCAACCTACCAAACACCCTCCAAACCTCTTTAGCCCTTGCTAAAGAAAACTTACAGCATGCTGAAAAAGAGCAAAAAGCCTGGTATGATAAACATGCCAGAGAGCGTTCCTTCAAAGTAGGGGACCAGGTCATGGTCTTAAAGGCGCTCCAGGCCCATAAAATGGAAGCGTCGTGGGAAGGGCGATTCACGGTCCACGAGCGCCTGGGAGCTGTTAATTATCTCATAGCATTCCCCACCTCCAACCAAAAGCCTAAGGTGTACCATATTAATTCTCTAAAGCCCTTTTATTCCAGAGAATTAAAGGTTTATCAGTTTACAGCCCAGGGAGGAGATGACGCTGAGTGGCCTGAAGGTGTCTACTACGAAAGGAAAAGTGCTGGTGGCATGGAAGAGGTGAACTTCTCCATGACCCTTGGGTGTATGCAGTGACAGCAGATCAAGGAGCTGTGCACTAGCTAAGCGCCAGTGTTCTCAGCCACCCCAGGACTGAATGAATGGACATATCACTGCATTGACACAGGTAATGCTCACCCAATTAAAGTCCAACCTTTCCGGGTGTCTCCTCAAGCCAAAACTGCTATAGAATGGGAGATCCAGAATATGTTACACATGGGTGTAATCCGCCCCTCTGGAAGTGCATGGGTATCTCCAGTGGTTCTAGTTCCCAAACGAGATGGGGAGATACGTTTTTGCTTGGACTACCATAAGCTAAATGCTGTAACTTGCCCAGACAACTATCCAATGCGATGCACAGATGAACTATTAGAGAAACTGGGACAGGCCCAGTTCATCTCTACCTTGGACTTAACCAAGGGGTACTGGCAGGTACCGTTAGATGAATCCGCCAAGGAAAGGTCAGCCTTCACCACACATCTCAGGCTGTATGAATTTAATGTACTCCATTTTGGGCTGCGGAATGCACCCTCCACCTTCCAAAGACTTGTAGATGGTCTCCTAGCGGGATTAGGAGAATATGCAGTCACCTACCTTGACGATGTGGCCATATTTTCAGATACCTGGGCAGAACACCTGGAACATCTACAAAAAGTCCTTGAGCGCATAAGGGAGGCAGGACTAACTGTTAAGGCTAAGAAGTGTCAAATAGGCCTAAACAGAGTGACTTACCTTGGACACCAGGTGGGTCAAGGAACTATCAACCCCCTACAGGCCAAAGTGGATGCTATCCAAAAGTGGCCTGTCCCAAAGTCAAAGAAACAGGTTCAATCCTTCTTAGGCTTGGCCGGTTATTACAGGCGATTTATACCACAATACAGCCAAATCGCCGCCCCACTGACAGACCTAACCAAAAAGAAACAGCCAAATGCCGTTCAGTGGACCGAAGAGTGTCAGAAGGCCTTTAACCAGCTTAAAGCGACACTCATGTCTGACCCTGTACTAAGGGCCCCAGACTTTGACAAACCGTTCCTAGTAACCACAGATGCGTCCAAGCGTGGTGTGGGAGCAGTTTTAATGCAGAAAGGACTGGATAAAGAATTCCACCCTGTAGTGTTTCTCAGCAAAAAACTGTCTGAGAGGGAAAGCAAGGGTCAGTCAGTGAAAAAGAATGTTACGCCATTGTCTGCGCTCTGGAAAAACTACGCCCATATGTTTGGGGACGGCGTTTCCACCTGCAAACCAACCACGCTCCGCTACAGTGGCTTCATACCACCAAGGGAAATAACAAAAACCTTATTCGGTGGAGTTTAGCTCTCCAAGATTTTGATTTCGACATCGAACACAGCTCAGGAACTTCTAACAAAGTAACTGATGCACTCTCCCATGAAAGTTTCCCAGAATCAACTGGTTAAAATCGTCCTTGAGATGTGGAAAATATTATTAGTCTTTATGTACTTGGTAGTATATTTAGAGGTGCATGTGTCTTATTAACTCTGTTTTTTCCTAGAGCTCCAGGAAGAAATCCCAGCCAGCATTTCACCCTAGCTGTGATTTGAGGGGGGCGTGTCATAAATATAAAGGGAAGGGTAAAATCCCTCCTGGCCAGAAGAAAAATCCTCTCACCTGTAAAGGGTTAAGAAGCTAGGATAACCTCACTGGCACCTGACCAAAATGACCAATGAGGAAACAAGATACTTTCGAAAGCTGGAGGGAGGGAAAAACAAAGGGTCTGTGTCTGTCTGTATGATGCTTTGGCCGGGGACAGAACAGGAATGGAGTCTTAGAACTTAGTAAGTAATCTAGCTAGATATGCGTTAGATTATGATTTCTTTAAATGGCTGAGAAAATAAGCTGTGCTGAATACAATGGATATTCCTGTCTATGTGTCTTTTTTGCCTAGAGGGATTCTCTATGTTTTTAATCTAATTACCCTGTAAGGTATTTACCATCCTGATTTTACAGAGGTGATTCTTTTTATTGTTACTTCTATAAAAATTCTTCTTTTCAAGAACTGAATGCTTTTTTCATTGTTCTTAAGATCCAAGGGTTTGGGTCTGTGGTCACCTACGCAAATTGGTGAGGATTTTTGCCAAACCTTCCCCAGGAAGTGGGGTGTAAGGGTTGGGAGGATTTTGGGGGAAAAGATGTTTCCAAACAACACTTTCCTAATAAAAATAAACCCAGATAAATGTTTGGTGGTGGCAGTGGAAGTGGAAGGGCAAAGGGTAAAATAGTTTGTACCTTGGGGAAGTTTTAACCTAAGCTGGTAAAAGTAAGCTTAGGAGGTTTTCATGCAGGTCCCCACATCTGTACCCTAGAGTTCAGAGTGGGGAAGGAACCTTGACATGGGTGGTGGTCGGGGACTCTCTCCTCAGGGGGACTGAGTCATCTATCTGCCGCCCCGACCGGGAAAACCAAGAAGTCTGCTGCTTGCCAAGAGCTAGGATTCACGATGTGACAGAGAGACTGCCGAGACTCATCAAGCCCTCGGATCGCTACCCCTTCCTGCTTCTCCACGTGGGCACCAAAGATGCTGCCAAGAATGACCTTGAGCGGATCACTGCGGACTACGTGGCTCTGGGAAGAAGGATAAAGGAGTCTGAGGTGCAAGTGGTGTTCTCGTCCGTCCTCCCTGTGGAAGGAAAAGGCCTGGGTAGAGACCGTTGAATCGTGGAAGTCAACGAATGGCTACGCGGGTGGTGTCGGAGAGAAGGCTTTGGATTCTTTGATCATGGGATGGTGTTCCAAGAAGGAGGAGTGCTAGGCAGAGACGGGCTCCACCTAACAAAGAGAGGGAAGAGCATCTTCAGAAGCAGGCTGGCTAACCTAGTGAGGAGGGCTTTAAACTAGGTTCACCCGGGGAAGGAGACTAAAGCCCAGAGGTAAGTGGGGACGTGGGATACCGGAAGGAAACACGAGCAGGAGAACGCGAAAGGGGAGGGCTCCTGCCTCATACTAAGAAAGCAGGACAAACAGCAAGTTATCTCAAGTGCCTATACACAAATGCAAGAAGCCTGGGAAACAAGCAGGGAGAACTGCAAGTCCTGGCATAGTCAAGAAATTATGATGTGATTGCAATAACAGAGACTAGGTGGGATAACTCACATGACTGGAGTACTGTCATGGATGGATATAAACTGTTCAGGAAGGACAGGCAGGGCAGAAAAGGTCGGGGAGTTGCCTTTTATGTAAAAGAGCAGTATGAGTGCTCAGAACTCCGGTATGAAACGGCAAAAAACCTGAGAGTCTCTGGATTAAATTTATAAGTGTGAGCAACAAGGGTAATGTCGTGGTGGGAGTCTGCTATAGACCACCGGACCAGGGAGATGAGGTGGACAAGGCTTTCTTCCGGCAACTCGCAGAAGTTACTAGATCGCAGGCCCTGGTTCTCATGGGAGACTTCAATCACCCTGATATCTGCTGGGAGAGCAATACAGCGGTGCACAGACAATCCAGGAAGTTTTTGAAAGTGTAGGGGACAATTTCCTGGTGCAAGTGCTGGAGGAACCAACTAGGGGCAGAGCTCTTCTTTACCTGCTGCTCACAAACCGGGAAGAATTATAGGGGAAGCAAAAGTGGATGGGAACCTGGGAGGCAGTGACCATGAGATGGTCGAGTTCAGGATCTTGAAACAAGGAAGAAGGGAGAGCAGCAGAATACGGACCCTGGACTTCAGAAAAGCAGACTTTGACTCCCTCAAAGAAATGATGGGCAGGATTCCCTGGGAGAATAACATGAGGGGGAAAGGAGTTCAGGAGAGCTGGCTGTATTTTAAAGAATCCTTACTGAGGTTATAGGGACAAACCATCCTGATGAGTAGAAAGAATAGTAAATATGGCAGGCGACCAGCTTGGCTTAACAGTGAAATCCTTGCTGATCTTAAACACAAAAAAGAAGTTTACAAGAAGTGGAAGCTTGGACAAATGAACAGGGAGGAGTATAAAAATATTGCTCGGGCATGCAGGAGTGAAATCAGGAAGGCCAAATCACACCTGGAGGTGCAGCTAGCAAGAGATGTTAAGAGTAACAAGAAGGGTTTCTTCAGGTATGTTAGCCACAAGACGGAAGTCAAGGAAAGTGTGGGCCCCTTACTGAATGAGGGAGGCAACCTAGTGACAGAGGATGTGGAAAAAGCTAATGTACTCAATGCTTTTTTTGCCTCTGTCTTCACGAACAAGGTCAGCTCCCAGACTACTGCACTGGGCAGCACAGCATGGGGAGGAGGTGACCAGCCCTCTGTGAAGAAAGAAGTGGTTCGGGACTATTTAGAAAAGCTGGACAAGCACAAGTCCATGGGGCCGGATGCGCTGCATCCGAGAGAGCTGAAGGAGTTGGCGGATGTGATTGCAGAGCCATTTGCCATTGTCTGTGAAAACTCATGGCGATCGGGGGAGGTCCTGGACGACTGGAAAAAGGCTAATGTAGTGCCCATCTTTAAAAAAGGGAAGAAGGAGGATCCGGGGAACTACAGGCCAGTCAGCCTCACCTCAGTCCCTGGAAAAATCATGGAGCAGGTCCTCAAGGAATCAATTCTGAAGCACTTAGAGGAGAGGAAAGTGATCAGGAACAGTCAGCATGGATTCATCAAGGGCAAGTCATGCCTGACTAATCTAATTGCCTTCTATGACGAGATAACTGGCTCTGTGGACGAGGGGAAAGCAGTGGACGTGTTGTTCCTTGACTTTAGCAAAGCTTTTGACACGGTCTCCCACAGTATCTTGTCAGTAAGTTAAAGAAGTATGGGCTGGATGAATGGACTATAAGGTGGATAGAAAGCTGGCTAGATTGTCGGGCTCAACGGGTAGTGATCAATGGCTCCATGTCTAGCTGGCAGCCGGTATCAAGTGGAGTGCCCCAAGGGTCGGTCCTGAGGCCAGTTTTGTTCAATATCTTCATTAATGATCTGGAGGATGGTGTGGATTGCACCCTCAGCAAGTTTGCAGATGACGCTAAACTGGGAGGAGAGGTAGATACGCTGGAGGGTAGGGATAGGATACAGAGGGACCTAGACAAATGAGAGGATTGGGCGAAAAGAAATCTGATGAGGTTCAACAAGGATAAGTGCAGAGTCCTGCACTTAGGACGGAAGAATTCAATGCACCGCTACAGACTAGGGACCGAATGGCTCGGCAGCAGTTCTGCAGAAAAGGACCTAGGGGTTACAGGAGATGAGAAGCTGGATATGAGTCAACAGTGTGCCCTTGTTGCCAAGAAGGCCAATGGCATTTTGGGATGTATAAGTAGGGGCATTGCCAGCAGATCGAGGGACGTGATTGTTCCCCTCTATTCGACATTGGTGAGGCCTCATCTGGAGTACTGTGTCCAGTTTTGGGCCCCACACTACAAGAAGGATGTGGAAAAATTGGAAAGAGTCCAGCGGAGGGCAACAAAAATGATTAGGGGACTGGAACACATGACTTATGAGGAGAGGCTGAGGGAACGGGGATTATTTAGTCTGCAGAAGAGAAGAATGAGGGGGGATTTGATAGCTGCTTTCAACTACCTGAAAGGGGGTTCCAGAGAGGATGGATCTAGACTGTTCTCAGTGGTAGCTGATGACAGAACAAGGAGCAATAGTCTCAAGTTGCAGTGGGGGAGGCCTATTAGGAAACACTTTTTCACTAGGAGGGTGGTGAAACACTGGAATCGGTTACCTAGGGAGGTGGTGGAATCTCCTTCCTTAGAAGTTTTTAAGGTCAGGCTTGACAAAGCCCTGGCTGGGATGATTTAGTTGGGGATCGGTCCTGCTTTGAGCAGGGGGTTGGACTAGATGACCTCCTGAGGTCCCTTCCAACCCTGATATTCTATGATTCTATGAACACAGAAGTCCTGGCTCCCAGGCCCTCTAACCACACAACCCCAGTAACTCTACCCCATTACTGGTGCCCTGGGTACCCCGTAACCACAACCCTCTGCTCCAGTCAGTCCCTGCCCAGGTTCCCTGTCAAAGTCCCTGGGCATCAAGAGGGGCAGCGACCCAGCCAGGGGAGGGGCAGTCCTGGCTGCTAGAGACACCCATACCCAGCAGAGCCAGAAAGAGCCAGTCCTGCCTTCCCAGTGCCACCTCAGCCCCAGGGCCTGTGGGAAGGGTGAGGGCTGGAGGGGATGTGGGGCTCAGTCGTCTCTCCTGGGTGTGTGTCCCAGCCCTGCAGTGTGTGTGAGAGAGAGAGCAAGAGAAAGAGAGACCGAACCAGAATGTGTATGACCAGGAGTGTGTCTGTGCAGTGTGTGTTTGTGCGTGCAAAGTGCATGTGTATACACTAGGGTGTCCGGGTGTCCGCTGACCAGGCTGTTGACTGTCTGGTTGGCAGTGCCGCACAGTGGGGCTGGCAGTCTCCCTGCTAGCCTCCCTGCCATATGGCTCCCAGGAAGCAGCCAGCATGTCTCCCCTCCGGCTCGTACCTGTACGGGCAGCCCGGGGGCTCCTCACACTGCCCCTGCCCAAGCACCGCCCCCTCAGCTCACACTGGCCAGGAACCACGCCCAGGAGAGACGACTCCTGGGAACCAGGGCCAATGGGAGATGCGGGGGTGGCACCTTCAGACAGGGCAGCACACAGAGCTGCCTGACTATGCCTCCACATAGGAGCCAGAAAGGGGACATGCTGCTGCTTCCGGGAGCTCCTTGAGGTAAGTGCCACTCGCAGCCTGCACCCCTGAGCCCCTCCTGCACCCCAACCTCCTGCCCCAGCCCCAATTCCCCTCTCACCCTCCAAAACCCTCAGTCCCAGTCCAGAGCACCCTTCTACACCCCAAACCTCTCATCCCCAGCCCCACCCCAGAGCCTGCATCCCCAGCCAGAGCCCTCACTCCCTCTGCTGCGCCCCTGCCCCAGCCCTGATCCCCCTCCTGTACCCCAAATCCCTCATCACCGGCCCCACATAGGAGCCCACACCCCCAGCTTGATCCCTCACCCCCTCCCCCACACTCCCTGCCCCAGGAGGGATCTGGGACAGACCAGGGTGGCTGGATACATTGTCCAGTCTGACTCTCTGTTTCTTCTCTGTCTTCTCCCCCTGAACAACCCTGACCCCGCATATAACAACTGGGAGGAGCTGGCTCCAGGGCCAGTTCCTAGCCACCCTTCTCCACTGGCCCCCGAGCCCCATCCTGCACCCTGAACCCCTGATTTCTGGTCCCACCCCAGAGCCCGCAACCCCAGCCAGAGCCCTCACCCCCTCCCACACCCCAGCCCCCTGAGCCAGCCCAGTGAAAATGAGCAAGTGAGTGAGGGTGGGGAGAGTGAGCGACGGGGGAGGGGGATGGAGTGAGTGGGGGCGGGGTCTTGGAGAAGGGGCAGGGCAGGGGGCGAGGAAAGGGTGTTCAGTTTTGTGCAAGTAGAAATTTGGCAACCCTAGTATGCATGTGTACTTGGGGTGTGTGTGTGTGTGTGTCCGAGTCAGTGTGTTGTCAGTGTTTGTGTGTCACTCTGTCACTCTGTGCCAGGGGCTGATCTAGGGCTTTCTCACCAGCTGAACATGTCGCCATCTGATCCCCTGATGTGTCCTGTTGCAGTAGGGGAACCCAGGCTGACTGGGCCCAGAGGGGATCTGGGGCAGGCCGGGTTGGCTGGGCCAAGGAGGGATCTGGGACAGACCAGGATGGCTAGATACATTGTCCAGTCTGACTCTCTGTTTCTTCTGTCTTCTCCCCCTGAACAACCCGGACCCCGCATATAACGAGCGGGGAGGGGCTGGCTCCAGGGCCTGTTCCCAGCCACGCTTCTTCACTGGCAGCAGCCATGGGGTCCTGCCAGGACCCTCTGTGCCGGATCCTGTCCCATTCCCCCTGGAGTGTCCCCTGGTGCTCACAGGCTTGGGGCTTTGACACCCCCACAGTCCCAGGGCAGGCCCAGATCTGGCCCTATGGGGGCTGCCCATGACCCCGTCAGCCTGGACTGGCCCCATCCCATCCCAGGCAGGGAGCGACGCCCGAGTGTCTGTTCCGCGCTGCCCAGGCCTGCTGGCTCCTCGGGTGTCGGTTGGGATGTCGCAGGTGTCGGACAGGATCCCCTCTAGCACTCTGTGGTCTGGGGCAGGCTGCTGTCACCATGACGGCTGCGAAAACCCCGCACACACAAGGGAAGCTTTCACAATCCTGGAGCCCTTACCCTCCAGGGGCTCCTCACATCTCCTCCCAATCTCTTCCCTTCCAGGGTCTCCATGTGCCCCCCCCATTGCCCCCTTCCCACACCAGGGTCCCCCATTCCCTACTTATGCCTGGTGCTGTGTGCACCTCTGTTCCCACTTTGCCCCATACCCAGGGGTGATGCCTTCTCAGGGTGCCCAGGGCCATGAGCCACCGCCTGCCCTTATTGGGAATGTCTGTGCCAGCTGGGGGCAGGTCCCCAACTCCACCAGTGACAAGCGACACAAACCTGCCCCTCTCGGCGTACGCGGGCACCCTCCGCAGGTGAGCAGAAGCCAGAAGATGGGGCCTGGCTGGCAGGGGATGGATCACTGGTACCGGCCACTCTCAGAGACAGGCCACTGGCCCATTGGTCTGACCCGGGATGGCCATTCTTCTGGAGCAACAGGCACATGCCAACCCCCGAGCATCCCCCTGCGGTGCCCAGCCCCGGCTCCCCGGCACACACGGCATTCACAGACTCGCTGCTGGCAGAGGGACGGGGCCCCAGCTCCCAGGTTCCTCTCCGGTCACCACCCCCCTGGACGCACAGCACTGGCCTGGGGTGCAGTGAAATCCAGGGGAAATTTATTTAACAGCCATTGGTGAACTCACAAGGGAAAATACTGGCAGCAAATGGCTACATGGGAACTAAACCCAGAGTCCATCTGGTAGAGCCCAGAGCGAGCTAAGAGGACACGTTCCGGGCTGATGAAGTTTGCCCACCCGCAGCCTTTGTAGTGATCTCCAGCCAAGCTGGCTGGGACCCTCCTTTCAGAGACAGGCCAAGCTGAGGTGTGTCCCCCCTGGGTAGGAACAGAGTGTGTCTCAGTCCCCCCATGACACCCCCTGACCACATTGTTCGTACCCTAAACAGGGCACCCCTCCCCCTGCGGGTTTTGTTTCTTCCTGGAGTTTTTCCTTGTCACTCCACACCCCACAGCTCAGCGTCAGGCTCAGCAAGGCAAACAGGCCTCATTGAGAGCCTGAAAATGCCGCCAAACCTCCAAACACACCAACTCATTCTGCATTGGCAGGAAAGTGTTTTATTGCAAGAAGCAGCAAGGAAACAAAACTCAGTGAGAGCTTCCAGGGCCCCGCCTGGGACAATCTTCTCCCCACAACCTGCCCCTGATACCCCCTGGATGCAGGGTGGGAGGGGGCAGCTGTACTGTATGATGGGCACCCAGTGAGGTGGGCTCTGGGCTTGGGCTGAGAGTCCCAGTGCCAGTCAGAGGGGCTGGGTGTCCGGATTTTCACTCGTGTGGATGGAAACTGGGCACCCAGCGTGGGAACCCCCACCTTTCGCAGGCCCCAAGCTGCCGGCCTGTGGGATTAGGGGAGATGCTGAATGTCCCTGTGGACACTCATCATGGGTGCTGCCCAGGAGGGGCAGGGATGGGACAGGAGAGCCCCAAGAACAGAAGGCTTCCCAGGAGCAAAAGGGGCAGCAGGGGACCCCCTGCGCATGGCCAGCACCTGGGCTCTACTGGACTCTGTCAAAGTGCATGTGCCTTCCCTGGCTGCAGGTCAGGCTGATCCTGCTGGTGTGGGCTCTGCCTTGGTATGTACAGCGCCCGGGTGGGAGCCGGGCTCCACCCAGTAGGTGGTGAGGCGGAAGGCTGCCTTACTGTCACAGTGGTAGCATCTGTCACATGTCCCACCGTGGCCGCAGATGGCCTGGAGGTGGCTGGCAGGGGCATGGATGAACGTGTGGGTGGATTTGCAGAAGGGAGTGGTCAGGTTCCAGAGCGGCATAAGGAGGGTGCAGTAGCGATGGTCATTAGTGGTGCTGGTCTTGGGGAAATCAACATGTTCTCTCACGAACCACTGGAAGCTGTTGGGCAGTCTGAAGTGGGCCAGGCACGTGTCCAGCAGGAGGATGGTCAGGAATAGCAAGCAGTGGGGTCCCCTCAGGCCCATTGCCGTGTCTGTCACTGGATGGACCTGCACTGGGGAGAGGGGGGAGATGGATGGAGACAGGATGGTGGGGATCTGCCTCCTCCATGGAACCTCCAAGGCCTCAACCCCTCCCCTTGCCAGCCCATTCTACCCCTAAAGCCTCATTACCCCATTCGAGATCAGGGCCCCATTGTGCCGGGTGCTGCAGAGACCCTGACTGAGATCAGGGCCCCTTTCAGCTTTGACAGGTTTCGGAGTAGCCTCCGTGTTAGTCTGTATTCGCAAAAAGAAAAGGAGTACTTTTCTTTTTTCAGCTTTGAGTGTCCCAGACACAGAATGAAATGCAGGCAGAGCTCGCCCTACACAGGAAGCAGGGAAGGAAAAGTTTCTTCTCCCCCTGTTACAGGTGTGGAAACTGAGCAGAGAGAAGTTCCAGTTAAGTCCTTCAGCTCCCTCTGGGGGGCCAACTCCCATGGACACACCCCAGGATTTGGCCTGCATGTGGGGTGGGGGTGGAGGGGGGGCCCTTGGAAATCCTCATCCTAAAAAGCAGGGAATGAAACCCAGGGCTCCTAAACCCCTGTGGAGAACCACACCTAGCAGAGCATCCAGCCATGAACTGAACTGTCAGCATTACTGCTTTGTCTATAATGCATCCATTGTCCTGACTCCCAGCCCCCCGCCACCCTCCTCAAAGCACTAGACCCCACTCCTCTGCCGGAACCTGGGATAGAACCCAGGAGTCCGAGTTCCAGCTGTTCTCCAATCTGCCTTTCACCCTCTTGCCAAGAATGTGGTCTCAGCTGCCCTGGGGATCAGTCCAGAGTCACCCCCTGAGTGCAGTGAGTCAGGGTCCGCTTCTGCTTCCAGCCCCCCCCCAGGTCAATCCGCAGTGACCCTTCCTCTGCATTTCCCCCCTAACTGGGCTCCATTCTCAGCTCACCCAAATCCTGGGGTTCCTGTCAGAGATGAGTGTCCCTGAGTCTCCTTCTCCAGGTGGGGCAGGGAGTTAGGGAGGAAGTGGGCACAGGGCAGGATGCTGAGACACTGAGAACCCCCCAGCCCCAGTGCCTGTTGCACCTCCCCCTGTGATCCTCAGCCCAGTGGTTCCCCAAGGATGGGAATGGAACCCAGGAGTCCTGACTCTGAGCCCCCACTGCTCTAACCCACTAGATCCCACTCCCCTCCCAGACTGGGGATGGAACCAGGAGTTCTGACCCAGGTTCCCCAGTGAATCTACCCTGCTACAGGTTTATCCCCTTATTGGGTGCCCTGGGTACCCCATAACCAAAATCCCCTGCCCCAATCAGTTCCTGCCCAGGTCCTTGCTCCGGTCCCTGGGCATAGCAAGGGCAGCAACCCAGCCAGGGGATGGGCAGGCCTGGCTGCTGGAGACACCCATCCCCAGTGGAGCCAGTGGGAGACAGGTCCTACCCCCCAGTGCCCTCTGAGCCCCAGGGCCTGGGGTTAGGGCAAGGGCTGGAGGGAACATGAATGACCAGGAACTGCCTGCGGCTTCTTGGCATCTCTTCTGGGTTTGTGTCATGCTCCCTGCAGTGTGTAGGAGTGTGTTTGTCTGACAAGTCTGTATGTGTTGTGTGTATATCTGTGAGCAGTGTGTATATCTGTGCAGGGTACGTGTGTGTGTGTGTGCACGTTTGCAAAGCACGTGTGTATGCATGTGTGAATGCACGTGTCTCTGTGTGTTTGTGTGTGTGTGTGTGCTCTCGTGTTTGTGTCACTCTGTGGTCGGGGGTGCATTGGTCCCTGTGTCTGTCTGATCTGGGCCTTTCTCACCATCTGACCTTGTCACCATCTGATCCCTTGATGTGTCCTATTGGAGTAGAAGGACTGGGCTGGCTGGGCCAAGGGGGGATCCAGGACAGGCCAGTCTGGCTGGGCCAGGGGAATCCAGGGTGGGACATGCTGGCTTGGCCCAGGGGTCTCTGGGGCAGGCCGGGCCCAGGGGGATCTGGGGCAGACCAGGCTGGGTGGATAAACTGTCCAGTCTGACACTCTGTTTCTTCTGGTTTTCCCCCTGACCAGCCCGGACCCCACAGACAACAACCGGGGAGGGTCTGAGTCCAGGGGCTGGTTCCCAGCCACCTCTCTCCACTGGCACCGGCTATGAGGGCCCTGTCCCATTCACCGTGCAGTGTCCCCCGGTGCTCACGGGCTCAGGGCTTTGACACCTCCTAGTCCCAGGGCAGGCCCAGATCTGGCCCTAACGGGGCTGCCCCCAACTCCATCAGCCTGGACCAGGCCCAGCCCATCCCAGGCAGGGAGCAAGGCCCGAGGACCTGTCATAGAATCATAGAATATCAGGATTGGAAGGGACCTCAGGAGGTCATCTAGTCCAACCCCCTGCTCAAAGCAGGACCAATCTGCAATTTTTGCCCCAGATCCCTAAATGGCCCCCTCAAGGATTGAACTCACAACCCTGGGTTTAGCAGGCCAGTGCTCAAACCACTGAGCTATCCCTCCCCGGTCCTGCATTGCCCAGCCCCTGTGGCTCGCCGGGGCTCGGTTGGTGGTTGGGACGTTGCTCGATTCCTGCCTGTGGTCTGGGGCAGGCTGCTCTCCCCGGGACGGTGGGGAAAACCCTGCACACACAGGGGAAGTTTCCCAACCCGGGATTGGGCAATGGGCTAACGGTTGGTGACTCCACCAGGCCACAGGATGTGCCAATGGCTGCTCGTTCCCCGCTGTTATCCATAGAGCCCTGCTCCCATGTGGGGTGTCGTTATGGTTGTGGAGGAGGGAATGATTCGAGGTTAACACCCACATACCCATCTAGACACACACCCAGACATCCCCATCCACGTATGCCACACACCAGTACACACACACCCAACTACATACCCACCCTCAGCCCCACCCAAACACAAACACACACACACACATGCAGCGAGAGGAGCAGAGACCCTAGCCACAGGGTAGGGCAGGCCTGGCTGCTAGAAATGCAGCAGCCCTCGGTCCAGTTAGCCTGGCCTCTCCCTTCCCCTTGGCCCAGGTCGGCCCACTGGCCCAGTTTGTCCATCCTCTCCCTGCCTGGTTCATGAACTGTAAGCTGATAACACAAGGACACAGTGTCCCTAACACTGCACGGGCTCTTTACTCAGGGAACTAGTTACAGAGACGCTGGACCAGCAGCTGGGTATGCCAGCCCTGTGCACACAGACTGACTGCCAGGGGCCTCCATCCAACACCTCCCTCCTGCAGCCTAGCTTCTCCAGCCCATTGCCACGTGGGTAGCTGCATCCCACGGCCCAGCCAGACTCATCTCCCACCCCTCCCCCCCGCCCCGATTGGCCCCTCAGCCCAGCCAGCCTGATCTACCCCTGCTGCCCCTGTTAAGGAAAAGTTAGCATATGTGACTCCATTTTGGTTTTGGGCCCACCATTATTTAAAAGCAAGTACATCATGCACCAGGAGGAGTGTTCCTTAGATACTGCATTCCTGTGACACTCCCCCCCTTGTTTCCAGCCTGTCTCGACTCCCGGTTTCTGTTCTTTGTCTGTTCCTAACTCCCTGCCTCCTGGCCTCGATGTGAGCCTCCCATCCTGATAAGAAAGGCTACTGATGCATTGCTTTAGTTGAAGTAATGGTTTAGCACGGGGAATGTACCTAGCAGGGATAGGTGGTAGATAAGGGAAGGGTTTGTCTATTGGCTAAGGTTTCCGATGCACGAGGGCAACATGCTTTGCTAAAAGGTATGTAATCTTTGTATAACCTGCATTTGGGGTCCCCTCCTGACTAGCAGGGGGGCACCACACTCGAGCGTAATAAACTTAGTGTCTCTGGAAACTTTGCAGTTGTGGACTTTGTTCGTGTGACTCAGCCTAGACTCGAACTGTGTGACCTATCAGGTATAATTCGTAGCAGTTCTTGTGCGTGACCTATCAGGTGTAATTTGTAACAGTTTTGGCGACCACGAAGGGACTCTAGGCTCACCCCAACAAGCGAGACTACACTCCTCCTCTCGGACAGCTCCAGCCGGCACAGGGTGAGTTCACCTTTGAGAACTCCGAGGAGCGGGGGTGTGAGCTGTCACTTAGGCGATAAGGTGGCACATTTGGTGTCCTTTTGGTAGCCCATTATGGGTTCTAGGCAGAGTGTAAGTAAGGGGACTGAAATTCTCAAGAATTGGGGGAATATTTCTGGTACCCATGGGTTAGGTAAAAAGAAATCTGTAATCTTGTGCAAAGTTGAGTGGCCAGCACTAACAACTCAAACATCTTTCGAATGGCCACCAGATGGGTCTTTTGCTGGGGAAAAATTAACATCACATAGGAAAAGGCTGGAGGACAAAGCTCCAGCCCAGATGGATTATTGGTATGTATGGGACAACTGGGCTTATGCGCTGCGAAAGGACGTCCTCTTTTCTCCTCCTTTTCTTATTCATCTCAGGGGTCTCCAGCCCCGCTCTGTGCTATGCCTGCTTCTGCCCCTCCTCCGGCTTACCCTCGGCTTTCTGACCTATGCCCAGGACCAGTTGCAAGCCTTAAGACAGGACTTCCAGGCAGAAAAGGAAGCACTGGCTAAGCAAGTACCAATCCTTCAGAGACTTGTCAAAATTTAACCATTTGTGATCAGCATATGCCATAACAACAGTGTGTCTGCCATAAGAGGAAATTAAATAGTTAAACTGCCAAGTTCTGTCCAGGTGACAAGCCTCACGGGAGAGGACTCGGGTAGCCCTTGTGAGTGAGAATATTTAAGAGAAGAGACCAGTAGGGCTGGGGGCTAGTTAAGAAGCCCACCCTCCTTGTTAAATTGGTAGTGGGACAAAGCTGGTGCGCATGGAAGGGACAGTTCAGAGAGAAAAACAGGATCGGGCCCAAGCGGGCAGGCAACAGATAGAGAGATTGGAAAACAGGTTGGAAACTTGGAGGGCATAGTGAAAAAAAGAGGAGTAAATAATTACAGGAATGGGAAACGTAAATCCCTGAATAATACTTGGAATGGTAAAATCTGAGTTGATTGGGTGTCGTTTTGGGAGATAAGCAAGTGATTTAAGAAAGGAAAGTGAGAAGTTAACTCTGTAGTTTCTGGAGGGAATTAATCAGTTGAACTTTGTGAAATACTAGAAAGAAAAAGAATTCTTGGTTTCTTTGCAGCCCTTTTGAGGAAAATGGGCCCTTTTCCAAAGGAATGCAATTATACAGTGCTACTTAATTAATATCTTATTAGGCTCCTAGGGGCTACAATAGGTGGTGTCTTCCTTTTCAGGTCGCTGTGTGTTTGACAGCAGGAGTTAAAAGTAAAAGTCAATCAAAAGTCTGGTAAAGTTTATTGTGCCCTTTTTAAAGTAAGAATCTTTAAGTTGTGGATCCAAAAGCAAGCCAGAAAGCATTTGTTTTAATGTAAATTACCTAACTGATAAGGTAAAAGCCACTAAAACCTGGGCTGCCTATGAAACAAATACAAGAGTAATTCCTCTGTTTTGCCTGCAATTAACAAGGGTATTTGTATAAAAAGGAAATATTTTAAGCAATGACTGACTGCCCAGAAGGGGTAGATCTGTATTCTTTTTGTCTTTCAGAAAATCAGAGAAAACTAATGCCAGCTGAAAAGCAATTCAACATATCATGAATTTGCGGGCACAATAGGAATTATGTTCTGTGTTCTATGTTCTGTCTTGTGTTTGTCTTGTGGCCAGAATTGCTGTGTTTAATTTTTCATAGGACAGTTTAGTTTAAAACTAAATAGAAGGGTTAAATCAAAATGCAGATACTTGTTTTATTCAACTTGGAATACAAAGTGTTTGGATAATATCAGGAAAATGTGATATACTAAAGTTTAATACATTTGCTTAAGTAAGAAAAAGAAATTTCATTGGCCAGATCTTTTAATTGAAAAATTGTTGTTAAAATTCGCACACCAACAGTCTTTGGAAGCAAGGACATGAAAGGTTAACCCACTCCCCATATTACACATGGGATGCTTCTGGCTACCTCAGATTTCTAGCCAGAGGGCTGGGGAGGGAGGAAAGCTATTGGACACCAGAGGTTGTACCAAGTGGATTCCTCAAAAGTGGATGTGCTTGTCCTGGCTTGTTGCTCCAAAGCTCCATAATAAAGTCATTTTCCTAGAAGGGTGTATGTGGCATACATTGAACAATAAGACTAAAGTGCTGTATAATGGGCAATGTATATGTGTTCATTTTTAAACAAAGGTGTGTAAGTAACAAGTAAAAGTTTCCTTTGCAGGTTAATAGAAGCCAAGAAGAGAAAAGAAAAAGAACAAAAAATGAGCTAATTTAACACTGTAGCTGGCAGGCTCGGTCCAAAGATAAGACGCTGGCCTGCCCAAGGACACTACTCACAGCTAGGATTTGGCTGACGGGCAAGAAAGAGGGGGGCTTGAATATGCCCAAGCACCTGTGAAATCTGCAAAACACTGCCAGACAGTAATGATATGTGTTAGGTCTCTGTATTTACAGGTGAAAGAAGTCCTGCTCCAAGGATCCTGAGCAAACCTGCCATTTGTTAAAACCAGGTGACTGGGTCTACATAAAGGTCCATCAACAAAAGGCTACTTTGGCCCCACGCTGGAAAGGCCCTTATTAAGTCCTGCAAACTACCAACACCGCTGTGAAGTGCCAAGGACTGACTGCCTGGACCCATGCTTCTTACTGCAAAAAGACCCCTCCGCCTCGAGATGACTTCACTTCGACTACTGATCAGCCTGTCCCTCCTTCTGGGTTTTTTCTTTCCTCCTTTTGGACAGCAGGGGAAACGACAAGGTGAAGTGCTAGTAACCTCTCCCTTGTCCACTGACAGAGCTAACCTGCATTCAGTATTTGCTAAAGAAACCAAAGCACTACAGGATGATGTGCTAGTAACCTCTCCCCTGTATAATGCAAAACCATGCCTGTTCCAAGAGAGAAGAAGGAATGCCTGCTCTGCTGAAACCACCAAGATCCAAGGATTCCTAACTGCAAAAGACATTAAGAATTGGCCTTGGTGGCAAAGACGGAGCATTGTACACCGGCAGGGAGGGAGTTGCGGGATGTATTCGTAGGAAAGTGGAGTGAAGTGGTGGGGTGGGTTTATTCCAGGAGCTGGAATCTGTGCTTGTGGGCAAGTACCATCAGAATGCACTGTCCTCCCTAATTGTCTTCCGGATGATGAATACCAAAAACGCCTTACAGCCACGAACATTACTCCCACCATCTGCCACCACTCCTTTGCAGGTAAAGGTTCCTGGATCCATCATAGCTACGTTAAGTTGGCGCTGGGATCCACACCTGACCCTAACAAGCCATTGGACAAGCCATTTCACGAATGAACGCCACTACCAACCCATGGACTGAGATTTCCAGCTATTGGAACCTTTACAGCCCACCAGGACTTCTTGTGTTCCTGTTTATTGGACTTACATTGGTAGTGTTGTTTTTTGTATGGTATAGAGGAGGATGCCAACATTGGTATGGTTTGCCTGGGGGGGTCCTCTCCCTATTCCCAAGTCCAGTACAAGGATGGGAGGGCAATAGCTTTTTGAATTTAACCCGTGCCATAAAACAGGGTGTAAATTGAACGCAATGTTGGATTTGTATTCATACTCCCACATATTTGGGTCAGGGGGTCCCGTTGGTAGGGGTACCTATCCCTCTTAATCGAACACTCCAAGCTAAGCTATGGGCAAACACTACATTTAACTGGAATGTTACGATCCTAAGATGGTCTATTGATATGGTGGCCCAGGGTAATTATGCTTTATGTGTGTCACGACGTAAGGGCATGGAAAATACAGTTTTTGTGGGGAATTTTGTGGGGTGCAAGGACACCACCCAGGTCAGCTCTGGTGCAGCAGGCCCCTCCACCTACTCCGGGGTCCCGTGGCCAGTCCCCGAGGGGTCTGGCTGGTATTGGTTATGCAATCACACGGCCTATAAGGTTCTCCCGGCAGGATGGTGTGGTACATGTATCTTAGGGGCTATAGTACCCGCCGTGACAGTACACCAGAACCTGACCCAGGAAGAGATCTGCAATCTAGTATGGAGAAACCGACAAAGTATTCCTTTAAATCCTCTTTCTCAACGGCCCACAGGCTTTCACTCCTTTGTGCTTTGGTTTCTGCCATGGTTAGGAGTAAGCGAGCTAGAAAAAGCCATAGTTAACATTCCAGCTGCTTTGGACTTAATGGCAAATGCTACTGCAGACGCCTTATCTGCCCTTCAAATTGAACTAACTCAGCTATCCCAAACTACATTGCAAAACCGCCTAGCCCTGGATTATCTCCTTGCAAACCAGGGCGGGGTTTGTGCTCTGGTTAACTCAAGCTGTTGTGTATTTGTAAATCAGCACCATAGGGTGGAAACTGACATCTTTTATAAGAAAGGGCTTATATGCTATTTTATATGAATGTTTAATAAGTTTGTTCTTATAACTTAGCATAAGTTACTAGCTTAGCATAAGTAATTAAAGTAGTTGAAGCCTTAGGCCAAGGTCAAGCTGACCTGAGAGGAAGGCTGAAAAAGCAGCTGCAAAACCAGTTGAAACTGCCCATTATCATTGAAAATAAGGAAGAATGCAAGGAGTAGAACTAACTGTCTCCCGGAGCAAATCCAGCACCCAACAACAGACTGTCCACTCAGCAACAGAACTGTCCAATGGAAAAGAGCAGAGACCCCTACTCAAATTAGGGGATTGGATTTTGGACATGGGCGAGGGCGGTGTTACCAACTGAAGAGGGTATAATTGCTTGCAATTTCTGAGGGGCGGGGTTCCCTCTCCAGAGGCACCCAGCTCGAGCTGTATTTCTGTACACCAATAAAAGATGCCTGTATAGACTGGACTCTGAATCTAGAATTCTGTGGGATCCTAGAGTCGAATCAAGCACATAAAGTGGTATGAGAAAGGGCTAATTGTTTTTTTTTCCCTAACAGTTTGGCGACCGCGGCAGGACTCTAGGCGACCATCGTCGGGGCCTGTCGCCTCCAAACATCCACTTGGCGCCAACGGGTGAGTTCACCTGGGATCTTTGGCAGCAGGAGGCACCGAAGGGTGAGCCTTAAATTCCTACATTCTAAATTCCAAATTCTGGTTTCTGGTTAAATTGTACTTGGGAAGGGTGCGTGGCCTGATCAGCATAAGGCGCAGCCCAAGGAGAAAATATAGGATGGGTAATTCTTCAGGCGTAGAAAAGGGGACGCCCTTGTCTGAAGTGCTGGAAAATTGGAGGAGGATTGATGGTACCAAGGGGCTAGGGAAAAAGAAATTGGTACAGCTGTGTCAGAAGGACTGGCCGCTTTTAACCAACGGCGGTAATCCTGCGGAGCAATGGCCAGGCGTAGGGACTTTTGATTTACAAGAATTAACCTTTTTACGCCAACAATTGGAAGATAGGTTTCCTAAACAGATGGATTATTGGTATGTATGGGACAACTGGGCTTATGCGCGTGTGAAAGGACGTCCTCTTTCCTCCTCCTTTTCTTATTCATCTCCGGGGTCTCCAGCCCCGCTCTGTGCTATGCCTGCTTCTGCCCCTCCTCCGGCTTACCCTCGGCTTTCTGACTTATGCCCCTCACCTCCTTGCTTGCCAATTGGCCGTGTGTACTGTCCAGGTGACAAGCCTCACGGGGGAGGACTCGGGTAGCCCTTGTAAGTGAGAATATTTAAGAGAAGAGACCAGGAGGGCTAGGGGCTAGTTAAGAAGCCCACCCTCCTTGTTAAATTGGTAGTGGGACAAAGCTGGTGCTCATGGAAGGGACAGTTCAGAGAGAAAAACAGGATCGGGCCCAAGCGGGCAGGCAACAAATAGAGAGATTGAAAAACAGGTTGGAAACTTGGAGGGCATAGTGAAAAAAAAGGTCGCTGTGTGTTTAACAGCTGGAGTTAAAAGTAAAAGTCAATCAAAAGTCTGGTAAAGTTTATTGTGCCCTTTTTAAAGTAAAAATCTTTAAGCTGTAGATCCAAAAGCAAGCCGGAAAGCATTTGTTTTAATGTAGGTTTCAGAGTAACACCCGTGTTAGTCTGTATTCGCAAAAAGAAAAGGAGTACTTGTGGCACCTTAGAGACTAACCAATTTATTTGAGCATAAGTTTTTGTGAGCTACAGCTCACTGATAAGGTAAAAGCCACTGAAACCTGGGCTGCCTATGAAACAAATACAAGAAAATATAGAATCATAGAATCATAGAATCATAGAATATCAGGGTTGGAAGGGACCCCAGAAGGTCATCTAGTCCAACCCCCTGCTCAAAGCAGGACCAAGTCCCAGTTAAATCATCCCAGCCAGGGCTTTGTCAAGCCTGACCTTAAAAACCTGTAAGGAAGGAGATTCTACCACCTCCCTAGGTAACGCATTCCAGTGTTTCACCACCCTCTTAGTGAAAAAGTTTTTCCTAATATCCAATCTAAACCTCCCCCATTGCAACTTGAGACCATTACTCCTCGTTCTGTCATCTGCTACCATTGAGAACAGTCTAGAGCCATCCTCTTTGGAACCCCCTTTCAGGTAGTTGAAAGCAGCTATCAAATCCCCCCTCATTCTTCTCTTCTGCAGACTAAACAATCCCAGCTCCCTCAGCCTCTCCTCATAAGTCATGTGCTCTAGACCCCTAATCATTTTTGTTGCCCTTCGCTGGACTCTTTCCAATTTATCCACATCCTTCTTGTAGTGTGGGGCCCAAAACTGGACACAGTACTCCAGATGAGGCCTCACCAGTGTCGAATAGAGGGGAACGATCACGTCCCTCGATCTGCTCGCTATGCCCCTACTTATACATCCCAAAATGCCATTGGCCTTCTTGGCAACAAGGGCACACTGCTGACTCATATCCAGCTTCTCGTCCACTGTCACCCCTAGGTCCTTTTCCGCAGAACTGCTGCCTAGCCATTCGGTCCCTAGTCTGTAGCGGTGCATTGGGTTCTTCCGTCCTAAGTGCAGGACCCTGCACTTATCCTTATTGAACCTCATCAGATTTCTTTTGGCCCAATCCTCCAATTTGTCTAGGTCCTTCTGTATCCTATCCCTCCCCTCCAGCGTATCTACCACTCCTCCCAGTTTAGTATCATCCGCAAATTTGCTGAGAGTGCAATCCACACCATCCTCCAGATCATTTATGAAGATATTGAACAAAACCGGCCCCAGGACCGACCCCTGGGGCACTCCACTTGACACCGGCTGCCAACTAGACATGGAGCCATTGATCACTACCCGTTGAGCCCGACAATCTAGCCAGCTTTCTACCCACCTTATAGTGCATTCATCCAGCCCATACTTCCTTAACTTGCTGACAAGAATGCTGTGGGAGACCGTGTCAAAAGCTTTGCTAAAGTCAAGAAACAATACATCCACTGCTTTCCCTTCATCCACAGAACCAGTAATCTCATCATAAAAGGCGATTAGATTAGTCAGGCATGACCTTCCCTTGGTGAATCCATGCTGACTGTTCCTGATCACTTTCCTCTCCTCTAAGTGCTTCAGGATTGATTCTTTGAGGACCTGCTCCATGATTTTTCCAGGGACTGAGGTGAGGCTGACTGGCCTGTAGTTCCCAGGATCCTCCTTCTTCCCTTTTTTAAAGATGGGCACTACATTAGCCTTTTTCCAGTCATCCGGGACTTCCCCCGTTCGCCACGAGTTTTCAAAGATAATGGCCAAGGGCTCTGCAATCACAGCCGCCAATTCCTTCAGCACTCTCGGATGCAATTCGTCCGGCCCCATGGACTTGTGCACGTCCAGCTTTTCTAAATAGTCCCTAACCACCTCTATCTCTACAGAGGGCTGGCCATCTCTTCCCCATTTTGTGATGCCCAGCGCAGCAGTCTGGGAGCTGACCTTGTTAGTGAAAACAGAGGCAAAAAAAGCATTGAGTACATTAGCTTTTTCCACATCCTCTGTCACTAGGTTGCCTCCCTCATTCAGTAAGGGGCCCACACTTTCCTTGGCTTTCTTCTTGTTGCCAACATACCTGAAGAAACCCTTCTTGTTACTCTTGACATCTCTTGCTAGCTGCAGCTCCAGGTGCGATTTGGCCCTCCTGATATCTTTCCTACATGCCCGAGCAATATTTTTATACTCTTCCCTGGTCATATGTCCAACCTTCCACTTCTTGTAAGCTTCTTTTTTATGTTTAAGATCCGCTAGGATTTCACCATTAAGCCAAGCTGGTCGCCTGCCATATTTACTATTCTTTCGACTCATCGGGATGGTTTGTCCCTGTAACCTCAACAGGGATTCCTTGAAATACAGCCAGCTCTCCTGGACTCCCTTCCCCTTCATGTTAGTCCCCCAGGGGATCCTGGCCATCTGTTCCCTGAGGGAGTCGAAGTCTGCTTTCCTGAAGTCCAGGGTCCGTATCCTGCTGCTTACCTTCCTTCCCTGCGTCAGGATCCTGAACTCAACCAACTCATGGTCACTGCCTCCCAGATTCCCATCCACTTTTGCTTCCCCCACTAATTCTACCCGATTTGTGAGCAGCAGGTCAAGAAAAGCGCCCCCCCTAGTTGGCTCCCCTAGCACTTGCACCAGGAAATTGTCCCCTACGCTTTCCAAAAACTTCCTGGATTGTCTATGCACCGCTGTATTGCTCTCCCAGCAGATATCAGGAAAATTAAAGTCACCCATGAGAATCAGGGCATGCGATCTAGTGTGTAATTCCTCTGTTTTGCCTGCAATTAACAAGGGTATTTGTATAAAAAGGAAATATTTTAAGCAATGACTGACTGCCCAGAAGGGGTAGATCTGTGTTCTTTTTGTCTTTCAGAAAATCAGAGAAAACTAATGCCAGCTGAAAAGCAATTCAACATATCATGAATTTACTGGCACAATAGGAATTATGTTCTGTGTTCTATGTTCTGTCTTGTGTTTGTCTTGTGGCCAGAATTGCTGTGTTTAATTTTTCATAGGACAGTTTAATTTAAAACTAAATAAAAGGGTTAAATCAAAATGCAAATACTTGTTTTATTCAACTTGGACTACAAAGTGTTTAAATAATATCAGGAAAATGTAATATACTAAAGTTTAATACATTTGCTTAAGTAAAAAAAAAAGAAATTTTATTGGTCAGATCTTTCAATTAAAAAATTGTTGTTAAAATTTGCACACCAACAGTCTTTGGAAGCAAGGACATGGAAGGTTAACCCACTCCCCATATTATACATGAGATCCTTCTGGCTACCTCAAATTTCTAGCCAGAGGGCTGAAGAGGGAGGAAAGCTATTGGACACCAGAGGTTGTACCAAGTGGATTCCTCAAAAGTGGGTGTGCTAGTCCTGGCTTGTTGCTCCAAAGCTCCGTAATAAAATCATTTTCCTAGAAGGGTGTATGTGGCATACATTGAACAATAAGACTAAAGTGCTGTATAATGGGCAATGTATATGTGTTCATTTTTAAACAAAGGTGTGTAAGTAACAAGTAAAAGTTTCCTTTGCAGGTTAACAGAAGCCAAGAAGAGAAAAGAAAAAGAACAAAAAATGAGCTAATTTAACACTGTAGCTGGCAGGCTCGATCCAAAGATAAGACGCTGGCCTGCCCAAGGACACTACTCACAGCTAGGATTTGGCTAACAGCCAAGAAAGAGGGGGGCTTGAATATGCCCAAGCACCTGTGAAATCTGCAAAACACTGTCAGACAGTAATGAAATGTGTTAGGTCTCTGTATTTACAGGTGAAAGAAGTCCTGCTCCAAGGATCCTGAGCAAACCTGCCATTTGTTAAAACCAGGTGACTGGGTCTACATAAAGGTCCATTAACAAAAGGCTACTTTGGCCCCACGCTGGAAAGGCCCTTATTAAGTCCAGCAAACTACCAACACCGCTGTGAAGTGCCAAGGACTGACTGCCTGGACCCATGCTTCTTACTGCAAAAAGACCCCTCCGCCTCGAGATGACTTCACTTCGACTACTGATCAGCCTGTCCCTCCTTCTGGGTTTTTTCTTTCCTCCTTTTGGACAGCAGGGGAAAGGACAAGGTGAAGTGCTAGTAACCTCTCCCTTGTCCACTGACAGAGCTAACCTGCATTCAGTATTTGCTAAAGAAACCAAAGCACTACAGGATGATGTGCTAGTAACCTCTCCCCTGTATAATGCAAAACCATGCCTGTTCCAAGAGAGAAGAAGGAACGCCTGCTCTGCTGAAACCACCAAGATCCAAGGATTCCTAACTGCAAAAGACATTAAGAATTGGCCTTGGTGGCAAAGACGGAGCATTGTACACTGGCAGGGAGGGAGTTGCGGGATGTATTCTTGCGAATGTGGAGGGAAGTGGTGGGGTGAGTTTATTCCAGGAGCTGGAATCTGTGCTTGTGGGCAAGTACCATCAGAATGCACTGTCCTCCCTAATTGTCTTCCAGATAATGAATACCAAAAACGCCTTACAGCCACGAACATTACTCCCACCATCTGCCACCACTCCTTTGCAGGTAAAGGTTCCTGGATCCATCATAGCTACGTTAAGTTGGCGCTGGGACCCCCACCTGACCCAGACAAGCCATCGGACAAGCCACTTCACGAATGAACGCCACTACCAACCCATGGACTGAGATTTCCAGTTACTGGGACCTTTACAGCCCACCAGGACTTCTTGTGTTCCTGTTTATTGAACTTACATTGGTGGTGTTGTTTTTTGTATGGTATAGAGGAGAATGCCGACATTGGTATGGTTTGCTTGGGGGGTCCTCTCCCTATTCCCAAGTCCAGTACAAGGATGGGAGGGCAATAGCTTTTTGAATTTAACCCGTGCCATAAAACAGGGTGTAAATCGAACACAGTGTTGGATTTGTATTCATACCCCCACATATTTGGGTCAGGGGGTCCCGTTGGTAGGGGTACCTATCCCTCTTAATCAAACAGACTCGCCCTTTTGGGATAAAACATCTTTACAGCAAGCCACCTATCAGGATCGGGAGTATTCAATTGCAATACTAACTAAGGGAGTATTTTGTTTTACCTGGAACCAATCTGACCAGTATGGGCGTCCTGTAGGGAAGAGTTCTTATATTATCACTCAGTGGGCAAATGGGTATTAAATAAAGATCGAGGGTGGAGGCCAGCAATGTGGGAGTAGTGATTCTTCCCCTTTCAAAGAGACTCTTACAAATGACCTCTCCACAATAGGGAGTCGGACAGGTATAACTTGTCGTTCGGTTAATGTCTCTGATATATGAGGCCAATGGTGGGTTTGCAGTAATCCCTATAAAGAGTATAATTTAAATGGTACAACCAAAAACACCCCTACCCGTAGTCAACAAGGAGGATGGGAAGCCCCATTGGGAGCATATAAGCTGTTTGGAAAAGCAGCATGAAACACTGAAGGAATTCCCCTGAGAACCAGTCCTTATTGGGCCCTACAGGGTCATTATTTTGGGTGTGGCCGGAAAGCTTATAAAGTGTTACCAGCTAACTGGACTGGTAGCTGTTATATAGCCCATGGAATTCCCCATCTTTATGTTACTACTACGTTACCTAAAGGCAAAATTAGAAACATCCGGAATACCCCTATTGAATCACGGGGGGACTCTTCAACGGCTAAATGCTGTGTTGAAGGGCAACGCAAAGAATCCCCTCACGACAGGGAAGTTCATAGGGTGTTCCATTCTGGGGAAAGTACCACTACTAACAGGGCCAGCCATGACATGCATAGGCCGTTAAACCGTGAGACTTCAAATGGTACTTAAAAAGGTTGCCTTGGAGTTAAAAGACTCAATTAGTGGTTTGGAATCAGCGGTAAAAACATTAAATAAGAAAGTGCAACAACTCAGAACGTATTCCCTCCAAAACAGGTTGGCCTTAGACTACCTTTTAGCATCCCAGGGAGGGGTCTGCGCTCTCACTGGGTCCCGTTGTTATGTGTATGTAAATAATAATAGCTATAAAGTCTATAAGGAAGTGGTACGGGCAGAGGCCCATGCCCGAGTCGGGGCACAAGCTGCCTACACCGCTCCTGAAAGTGATTGGTTGCAAACTCTATTTTCGGGGTGGGGTTTATCATCATGGCTTAGTAGTTTATTCAGTTTACTACTTAAGATTCTCCTTCCTCTATTAATTGTACTAATAATATTATGCTGTGCAAGTGTCATGTATTAGGGAGCTATTGGAGAATATGTTAATCCGTTCTTTTCAAGGCTATCGCAAAGTGCTTATGCAAAATAAATTGTAGAATAAGTAGGCAAGGATGCCTACAAAATCAAAGGGGGGACTGTTATAAGAAAGGGCTTATATGCTATTTTAAATGAATGTTTAATAAGTTTGTTCTTATAATTTAGCATAAGTTACTAGCTTAGCATAAGTAATTAAAGTAGTTGAAGCCTTAGGCCAAGGTCAAGCTGACCTGAAAGGAAGGCTAAAAAAGCGGCTGCAAAACCAGTTGAAACTGCCCGTTATCATTGAAAATAAAGAAAAATGCAAGGAGTAGAACTAACTGTCTCCCGGAGCAAATCCAGCACCCGACAATGGACTGTCCACTCAGCAACAGAACTGTCCAATGGAAAAGAGCAGAGACCCCTACTCAGATTAGGGGATTGGACTTTGGACATGGGCGAGGGCGGTGTTACCAACCGTAGAGGGTATAATTGCTTGCAATTTCTGAGGGACGGGGTTCCCTCTCCGGAGTAAGGTGTGAGCCATCTCTGTGCACCCCCTTGTGGCCAGGCATGGTGCTCCAAGTGTGACACGCTTTAATCTCTGCTGATTGGGGCAGTAATAGGGTCGCTTTCACAGCCCGGGGCAAGGAAGGACCAACACGTACCAACAAACCAACATGTCCCCCTGTAACTCAGCTTCCGGAGTGGAGTAATGATGAACAGGTCATAAGGTCCTCACCTCGGCTCATATCCAAAACTTAAAGGCCCCAGAACAAAGCCCTGGTTAGGCTGGTCTCCTGGGGCTAGAGTCACAAAGGGACTTAGGTACATCAGAGGTAGTCAGGTGCCTAAATCCCAAAATCAGGCCCCAAAATCAGGCACAAAACCCCCACTCAGCTGCCTCCAAACCCTATAGGCACCTAAACTCACTCAGCACCTAGGGTCCCAGATATTATTGGGACCGTCCCACTATTCAGAGCTTTGACTTATATAGGTACTTAGTACCCCTCCACACACATACTGATTTTCCACACTTGCCATCTGGTCATCATAGCAACACCCAGCACAAGGGGGGCCCCTCTTCTGGTCAGGGTCTGTGCAGTGCCTCACTCTGGGCTGAGCTTGCAAACCTTCAGAAGCACTAGGAGTGGCAAAGGGCTCCCACCAATGGTCTAAGGTAAGAGCGAGAAGTGAAGCACTTTTTCCTGGTGGTGCAGACGTCGCTCTGGTTCCAGGCGATGGAAGCAAATGCACCTGCTCTGGCTACGCAAGCTCTGGCTGATCACAGCCTCACAGGCACTTCCCAGACTCACCCTGGACAAAGGAGGGACTCTCAGCAGCACAAGTGTGCTGGTTCTCAGCAAAAGCGGTGAGCACAGAACCCCCCCGTTAGGGAATCCAAAGATTGTTCCCCGGCTCACATCGTGGTCGGAGAGAGAGGTGAACTGGTGCACGTCTTACCTTCCTGTTCCTGTTTCTTGGCTGATTCCTGCCCCCTGAACTCAGGGTTGCGGTTCCTATTTTTCAGCAGGGGAAAAGGGTGTGTACGTAATGTTTAGGGGGCCCAGATAGCACGTGTGCAAAATCGGGACACTTGTTTTTCCTGGCGGGGGTATAATGGCATATATAAGACACAGGCCCGAATAGCGGGATGGCACCAATAATATCTGGACATCCGGTCATCCTAACAGCATCGGGTGGGTGCAGCTACTCAGGACCTGCTGCTGCCTACCTGCTGGTGGGGCAGGTTTTGGGTTTCCGATCTGTTTTCTCTGGAATGCTTTGACCTTAAGGATAAAGGTGCTTCTTAGAAAGAAGGGAGCGGTAGTTTGACTGTGGTAATTATACACTTCACCCTCTCTGAGGAGCACAGTGAAGCAGGCTGACTTTGCTGGAACGCCTTGTTCCAGCACAGTGTTGCGTAGGTGTCATCAGCAGAGGAGTACAGGGGTCTCCTTGCCAGGGGACTCACCAGCAGAGGGCCGGACGGTGCAGAGGGCAGCAGAGGGTGGGGGTGGGGACGGGGAAGGGGCGGCTATACTGTATAATGGGCACAAGGGGCAACAGAGAGTGGGGGTGGGGAAGGGGTAGCTATACTGTATCATGGGCACTAGGGGCAGCAGAGGGTGGGGGTGGGAAGGGGCGGCTATACTGTATAATGGGCACTAGGGGCACCAGAGGGTGAGGGTGGGGAAGGGGCGGCTATACTGTATAATGGGCACGAGGGCAGCAGAGGGTGGGTGTGGGGAAGGGGCGGCTATACTGTATAATGGGCACGAGGGGCAGCAGAGGGTGGGGGTGGAGAAGGGGCGGCTATACTGTATCATGGGCACTAGGGGCAGCAGAGGGTGGGGTGGGGAAGGGGCGGCTATACTGTATAATGGGCAGCACAGAGTGGACACCTCATGTCGATAATCTGGCCTGGAGCAATAGCTCTGAGACGTGTGAACGGCTCCATTCTGCTCAGTGGTTGTTCCCATTCCCCACCCCCAGTGGCAGTGCTGCAGGGCCTGTTCCATGCACCGATGACGCCTGTTCTCAGCTCCTTCCCCCGCTTTCAGCCCTGTCTGCCTGGTGCCGCTCCCTGCATCACTTTTCTTAGTGCACATCAGAGCACCAGAGCATCCTCACCTGCTAGGGAACCCTCTCGCCTCCGGAAACGGGGGACTTATTGCTGCTCACGGCTGTTGTATCCAAAGTAGGGGCATTAGTCCGGGCAGGGAGCCAGCTGTACAAGGGGACGTCCGCCCTGCAGTCAGGGCAGCTCGTGTAGAGCTGTGGTTGAGCTGGGCCCCTGCAAAGATCAGTGTAGCCACGGCCAGAGAGGTTATCCCCCTGCGTATGTCTTCAGGGTCCCAGCTGGGATTGTGCCAGGGGGCTGCCCATGGCCCCCTGGCTACACTGCTATCTTTAGCGAGAGGGCTCGATCAAAGCTAGTGTCTCCACACGCTGCATCCCGATTGCTCTGTGGACAGATCCCAATTGTACAGTAACTTCGAAGGGCTCGGAGCTAAATGAGGCCTCCTTACATTTCCTGGATGAGTAACTCTAAGAAGTAACCATGACCTGCACAAACCTCATGGCTCGATCACTCGCTCTGTCCATTAAGAGCCAGATTTTTAAAGGTATTTAGGCTTGTAGTAGGATTTTCAAAAGCATGTGGATGCTTCATTCCCATTGATTTCAATGGGTGCATATGAAAATCCCACTAGGCAATAAAATTCCTTTAAAAATCTGCCCCTTCCTGACTTGTTCAATTGCTGATTCGATATAACAGGACTGTCCGTTCGTTCATTGACTGGCTCAGCCCCAGTTGTTTTCCTGATTTGAGCAAAGTGTGTTCTAATATTGGGTTAGTTTCATAGAGCTGAAAAGGAGCCAGCCTTAGCGAGAAGTTTAATTGCTTTTAAAGGCTTCCTTGTTTACCGATTTTTAATAACCCCCATAAAAAGCACTGAAAAGAGCTGGTTTTTCTTTCACATTCATGGCTGGGCCAGTAGCTCTGCGTATTTGAGGGCCCCCGCAGGCTCTCGCTCTTCCTCCAGGGTAATCCACGTGGCTTCGCCATCTCCTTAGACTGGGCCCCTGGGCCTGAAGCCCCCCTGCTGCAACCCATGAGCTCTGCCCAGCAAGTCCATGAGAGACAGCCCCCGACGGAGACTTGGCCGCGCTGCCGGGATGAACGCGCCTAGCCCAGCATTGGCAGTGACGCTCACACGGCGCTGTCAGAACAGTCGGGTTCATGAGTCACCTGGACACAGCCTAGGACGTCCTTAGGGTAGCACAGAGAGATGAAGGGTGAAGTGTAGACCATGCTGGGTAGTCCAGAGCCCTGCCAAGCTGAAGGGAACCCCTTGGTTCAAGCTCTGCCTGACCTCCAGGTGAGGGCCCCGACTCATCCCAGGCCCCAGCTCTCATCCTCCACCTCACACCTCCCAGTCCTTTCTTCTCCTGCTGGGGGGTTGTTCAACTTCCCTGCAGAGAGGTGGGGCAGTCCATGCCCCTCACGGTCCTTGGGTGCTAGGTGTTGGCTCCTCAGATGCTCCACTGAGATGGAGACTAAGGGTCAGATGGCTAGGGGACACCCACACTTATGTGTCTCAGCCTGCCCAGAGAGCCAGCAGTCCCCTTCCACTCATGGTGCAACAACACAGCACATAGGGGAAACTGAGGCACAGCCAGGCCTCATAAACATATTACAGAATATTCCCACATTGTCACATGGTTCAGCGGGCAGACGCCCTGGGAAACGATGGGCAAAGGGAAGAGTTCAAGCAGCTGCTCTTGCGATTCCAGGAGATCTCAGCAAAAGACTCTTCTGGCTGTAGAGAACCCAAGTACCAGGCGCGCCGCCTGTTTTGGGGGCCAGTACAGGGTACCGGGCTGCTTACGGGGCTGTACAAAAGACACTGGATAGGCCCTTGGACAGGAGAGTTATACAGGAGTGTCACTGTACTTTGAATAGTCCAACCCAAAACCTAACGGGACCTGGCAACTTCTAGTAGACCACAGACAACTTGGTGGGACTTAGCTCCAGGGATACACTTGCCAAGGGCTGCGGTGGCAGCTCAGTCCCTGGCAGCTGGTTTTCGAAAAGCTCTGCCCTCGTTCAAACAGGAATCAATTTGGGGCAGCTCGCCATCCTGTGCTCTACAGGAGATCAGACCAGATGATCGCAATGGTCCCGTCTGGCCTTGGAATCTACGCAGCAAAGGAGCTCAGGTTTTCTAAAGCCAAACTCTTCTCTGCCCTGGAGGTCGGGGTTGGACTCCCCAGTTGGGTCCGGGTGATCGGTGTCAATCAGTTAATCACCGACATGGCCCCTGGACGAGATGCTCCTTTGGGGATGCCGATGCCCCTCCAGAGTTCAGCCTCTCCCTGCGCTGGGGTGATGCAGCTGCCAGGGAAGATGATAAATATTCACTGACAAAAAACCGACAGCAATGCAGCGTTCCGGCTGCCCGGCAGTATACGGCGCCCTTCCGGAACACTGCTTGCAGCAAAACCGGCACCTCTGACCTCTGACCTGCCTCCCCGGAGAACGAAACTCTCACGCAGGTTAGGTTTTGATTCCTGCTCCCCCAAAGACCAGCGGGGGGTGCCATGCACTCACAGGGGGTATTCCTCAAAGGAGCGAGACCACCATGCCAGCACCAGAGCTGTGGTTCAATCCCCCAGGTCTGGGCAAAAAAAGAATAAGTTGCAAAAATACATCAACGGTGAGAAAAGCTGGTATTTTTTTCCAGGCAGCCTGTATCTCAGGAACCCCTGGGTCAAGTAACCCCAAATTTGGATCAGCAACCCTAAGGGGTGCGCTTTGGCAGAGGGTGAGAGGGGATGCAGTAGGGGGCATTCCACCCTTAGAATCAGAGCTGACCCAAATGCCCCAGCATGGTGCTGGGGGGCAGAGAGTGGGATGGGTGACTCAGGAAGGGGTGCTGTGCCCTGTTCTGTGCTGCTGTTTGTGCATTTTTCTACAAAGCGCCCAGCCACTCCTGCTCATTAACTCTGCCAAGGGAAGGTCATGCCTGACTAATCTAATCGCCTTTTATGATGAGATTACTGGTTCTGTGGATGAAGGGAAAGCAGTGGATGTATTGTTTCTTGACTTTAGCAAAGCTTTTGACACGGTCTCCCACAGTATTCTTGTCAGCAAGTTAAGGAAGTATGGGCTGGATGAATGCACTATAAGGTGGGTAGAAAGCTGGCTAGATTGTCGGGCTCAACGGGTAGTGATCAATGGCTCCATGTCTAGTTGGCAGCCGGTGTCAAGTGGAGTGCCCCAGGGGTCAGTCCTGGGGCCGGTTTTGTTCAATATCTTCATAAATAATCTGGAGGATGGTGTGGATTGCACTCTCAGCAAATTTGCGGATGATACTAAACTGGGAGGAGTCGTAGATACGCTGGAGGGGAGGGATAGGATACAGAAGGACCTAGACAAATTGGAGGTTTGGGCCAAAAGAAATCTGATGAGGTTCAATAAGGATAAGTGCAGGGTCCTACACTTAGGATGGAAGAATCCAATGCACCGCTACAGACTAGGGACCGAATGGCTAGGTAGCAGTTCTGCGGAAAAGGACCTAGGGGTGACAGTGGACGAGAAGCTGGATATGAGTCAGCAGTGTGCCCTTGTTGCCAAGAAGGCCAATGGCATTTTGGGATGTATAAGTAGGGGCATAGCGAGCAGATCGAGGGACGTGATCGTTCCCCTCTATTCGACACTGGTGAGGCCTCATTTGGAGTACTGTGTCCAGTTTTGGGCCCCACACTACAAGAAGGATGTGGATAAATTGGAGAGAGTCCAGCGAAGGGCAACAAAAATGATTAGGGGTCTAGAGCACATGACTTATGAGGAGAGGCTGAGGGAGCTGGGATTGTTTAGTCTGCAGAAGAGAAGAATGAGGGGGGATTTGATAGCTGCTTTCAACTACCTGAAAGGGGGTTCCAAAGAGGATGGCTCTAGACTGTTCTCAATGGTAGCTGATGACAGAACGAGGAGTAATGGTCTCAAGTTGCAATGGGGGAGGTTTAGTTTGGATATTAGGAAAAACTTTTTCACTAAGAGGGTGGTGAAACACTGGAATGCGTTACCTAGGGAGGTGGTAGAATCTCCTTCCTTAGAGGTTTTTAAGGTCAGGCTTGACAAAGCCCTGGCTGGGATGATTTAACTGGGAATTGGTCCTGCTTCGAGCAGGGGGTTGGACTAGATGACCTTCTGGGGTCCCTTCCAACCCTGATATTCTATGATTCTATGATTCTATGCCCTGGCAATGTGGGTTAATTCTGCTGCCCGGGTTGCATCCCAGAATTGAGGAAATCTGCCTCCCGCGGTGCCATGGGGATGTGACATCCTGACCCGGCACCGGGACGCCACCCAGTGCTACTCACTGCCCCCCCCCAGCACCCCGGAGGGCACTGGGATGGGGACCCACTGGGAGGGGCAGGTCATTGTGATAAGTGTGAGCAGAGTATGTCCCAACCACCCTGCCCTTGGTCAGGGCAAAGCTTCCCCTTTCGATGGGGCGTCACCGCTTCTTGTGGGCCTGGATTATGAACTACTTAACGTCAGATATTTCTCTGCCACCAGTTCCCTCTTCTTTTAACTCCCATGCAGCCAGGGGGAGGCCAGCTCTGCAGACAGCTGGATCAATTCTATGGGGGAAACAGAGGCACCAGGACTAGGGTGAGTGGGAGAGCATGGGAGAAGGGCACTGGTATAATCCAGGTAGGATTGTTCAGCAGTTTAGCTGGTAGAGAGGAATGGTAGGAAATGCACCAAAGAGGAGTTCAGACAAGGCTTTTCTCTCCTATACGTTCCAAAGGTTTGTACAAAGAAGGTGGGTGTTGTTTTACAGGGGGGGAAACTGAGGCAAACAAAACTGAAGCCGCCTACAAGAGGTCAGTGGTTGAGCCTGGATGAGAATCTAGGGCTCATGAATCCCAGCCGGGGTCCCCCCCATCCCTTGTTCAAGGCTACTTGGGATTCTGAGGGAATGGGGAAAGGGTGGTCCCCAAGAAGGGGGGATCCTGAAGGATTGGGGAAAGGGGAGGTCCCTGGGAAGGGGGATGCTGAAGGGATCGGGGGAAGGGGGGTTCTCTGGAAGTGGGATCCTGAGGGGATTGGGGGAAGGGCAGTCCCCGAGAAGGGGAGTGCTGAGGGGATTAGGGGAAGGGGGTCCCCTGGAAGAGGGATCCTGAGGGGATTGGGGGAAGGGCGGTCCCCAGGAAGGGGGATCCTCAGGGGATTGGGGGAAGGGGGGTCCCAAGCGAGGGGGGAACAAAGGTTAAGCCATAGCCCATGCTGCCCATATCCCCCTGAACTACGGAACAATGCTGGCAGCTACGAGTAGGGGCAGTCTTCAGAGACTCCTTCTATGGGATGGCCACAAATGTAAGTAGAGAGAGAGAGAGAGACAGAAGGGTGTGTACAGAGATAGATGAATGAAGAGAGAGAGCGAGAGCGGGAGATGTTTGTAGGGATAAATGGATAGAGAAACAGATGATTGGATATGGGACTGGATAAACAGAGAGTAGTTTTTATATTGATTTAGCTATTATACACTTGCAGCCCCTGGATTCAGGTATACCAACATAACAAGGCATTATACCAGTATAACATATTCCTTTCTATTGGGCAACAAGCTTTACCCATATAAGCACCTTTCCATTAGTATTCACATGCCAAAAAGGAAAATCTTAAATGTTTGCTTTTGTGAGGCACCTCATTCCATGTCTCCTGCTTGGGCTTGTCTGAGTGTTTGTGTTTGTCTGAGTCTTGTGTTTCATGTTTTGCCTTGTATGTGTGTTTTGTGCAGTTAAATCCCTTGTTTGTGTGAGTCTTGTGTGTTTCATAGGGTTTTTTGTGCGTGTCTGTGTTTTCTGGGTATATGCCCCTTGGTTGGATGCATTTTGCGAGTCTCCTCTTCCAGCTTGTGTGTGTGTTTGTATCTGTTGTCAATGTGTTTGTGCTTTGTGTGGTTGTGCCTCTCACTTGTGTCATTCAGAGTGTTGTTGGTCTCCAATATTATTTCCTTTGTGTCTTGTGCATGTATCCGAGTGCATTTCTCTGAGTGTCTGTCAAGGTTCCTTCCCCACTCTGAACTCTAGGGTACAGATGTGGGGACCTGCATGAAAACCTCCTAAGCTTACTTTTACCAGCTTAGGTTAAAACTTCCCCAAGGTACAAATTAATTTTACCCTTTGCCCTTGGAATTTCCACTGCCACCACCAAACTTTAACTGGGTTTACTGGGAAACGTAGTTTGGACACGTCTTTCCCCCCAAAATCCTCCCAACCCTTGCATCCCACTTCCTGGGGAAGGTTTGGTAAAAATCCTCACCCATTTGCATAGGTGACCACAGACCCAAACCCTTGGATCTTAAGAGCAATGAAAAAGCATTCAGTTTTCTTACAAGAAGACTTTTAATAGAAGTAAAGGAATCACCTCTGTAAAATCAGGATGGTAGATACCTTACAGGGTAATTAGATTCAAAACAGAGAATCCCTCCAGGCAAAACCTTCAGTTACAAAAAAGACACACAGACAGGGATAGTCATTCTATTCAGCACAACTCTTTTCTCAGCCATTTAAAGAAATCATAATCTAACACATACCTAGCTAGATTACTTACTAAAAGTTCTAAGACTCCATTGCTGTTCTATCCCCGGCAAAAGCATCATACAGAGAGACACAGACCCTTTGTTTTTCTCCCTCCTCCCAGCTTTTGAAAGTATCTTGTCTCCTCATTGGTCACTTTGGTCAGGTGCCAGCGAGGTTACCTTTAGCTTCTTAACCCTTTAGAGGTGAGAGGATTTTTCCTCTGGCCAGGAGGGATTTTAAAGGGGTTTACCCTTCCCTTTCTATTTATGACACCTGGGAACAGGGATCCTGAGGGGACTGGGGGAACGGGGGTCCCAAGCGAGGGGGAAACAAAGGTTAAGCCATAGCAAAACCTTAAGTTTCAAAAAGACACAAAAACAGGAATATATATGCCATTCAACTAACTTATTTTATCAGCCATTTAAACAAAACAGAATCTAACGCATATCTAACTAGATTGCTTACTAACTCTTTAGAGGAGTTCTGACCTGCATTCCTGCTCTGGTCCTGGCAAAAACATCACACAGACAGAGAGGACCCTTTGTTTCCCCACCCCGCTCCAGCTTTGAAAGTATCTTGTCTGCTCATTGGTCATTTTGGTCAGGTGCCAGGGAGGTTGTCTTAGCTTCTTAACCCATTACAGGTGAAAGGGTTTTTCCTCTGGCCAGGAGGGATTTAAAAGCTGGTTAAAGGCCTTGTGACACTCTTCAGTCCACTGAACTGCATTTGGCTGTTTCTTTTTGGTTAGGTCTGTGAGGGGGGCGGTGATTTGGCTGTATTGCGGTACAAATCGCCTATAACATCCGGCCAAGCCTAAGAAGGATTGGACCTATTTTTTTGACTTTGGGACAGGCCACTTTTGGATAGCATCCACTTTGGCCTGTAGGGGGTTGATAGTTCCTTGACCCACCTGGTGTCCAAGATAAGTCACTCTGTTTAGGCCTATTTGACACTTCTTAGCCTTAACAGTTAGTCCTGCCTCTTTTATGTGCTCGAAGACTTTTTGTAGATGTTTCAGGTGTTCTGCCCAGGAATCTGAAAATATGGCCACATCAAGGTAGGTGACTGCATATTCTCCCAATCCCGCTAGGAGACCATCTTCAAGTCTTTGGAAGGTGGCGGGCGCATTCCGCAACCTGAAAGGGAGTACATTAAATTCATACAGCCCGACATCTGTGATGAAGGATGACCTTTCCTTGGCGGATTCATCTAGCGGTACCTGCCAGTACCCCTTGGTTAAGTCCAAGGTAGAGATGAACTGGGCTATTCCCAGTTTCTTCAATAGTTCATCTCTGAGTGGTATTGGATAGTTGTCTGGGCAAGTTACAGCATTTACCTTACGGTAGTCCATGCAAAAACGTATCTCCCCATCTGGTTTGGGAACTAGAACCACTGGAGATGCCCATGCACTTCCAGAGGGGTGGATTACACCCATCTGTAGCATATCCTGGATCTCCCATTCTATAGCAGCTTTAGCTTGAGGAGACACCCAGTAAGGCTGGGCTCTAATTGGGTGAGCATTACCTGTGTCAATGGAGTGGTATGCCTGTTTAGTCAGTCCTGGGGTGGCTGAGAATGTTGGCGTGTAGCTAGTGTACAGCTCCTTGATCTGCTGTTGCTGCATACGCCCAAGGGTCATGGAGAGGTTCACCACTTCCGCATCACCAGCACTTTTCCCTTCATAGTAGACCCCTTCAGGCTACTCAGCATTATCTCCTCCCTCCTCTCCCTACAGCATTATCTGTAAACTGAAAAACCTTTTAATTCTCTGGAATAAAAGGGCTTTAGAGAATTAATATGGTATACCTTAGGCTTTCGGTTGGAGGTTGGGAATGCTATGAGATAATTAACAGCTCCCAGGCACTCCTGGACCATGAATGGCCCTTCCCACAATGCTTCCATTTTATGGGCCTGGAGCGCCTTTAAGACCACGACCTGGTCCCCTACTTTGAAGGAACGCTCTCTGGCATGTTTATCATATAAGGCTTTTTGCTCTTTTTAAGCATCCTTTAGGTTTTCTTTTGCAAGGGCTAAAGAGGTTCGGAGGGTGTTTTGCAGGTTGGTTACAAAGTCCAGAACATTAGTTCCTGATGAAGGTGTAAATCCCTCCCATTGCTGCTTCACCAACTGTAATGGCCCCTTAACCTCGGGCCATATACAAGTTCAAATGGTGAAAACCCTAAACTGGGATGTGGTACAGCTCTGTTGGCAAAGAGCAACTGCTGCAACACTAGGTCCCAATCATTGGAGTGCTCATTTACGAATTTATGTATCATGGCCCCCAAAGTTCCATTAAATTTCTCCCACAAGGCCAATTGTTTCATGGTTGTAAGGGGTGGCAATCAAATGATTTACCCCATTAGCTTCCCAAAGGCTTTCCATAGTTCCTGCCAGTTAATTAGTTCCTGCATCCGTAAGGATGTCGGATGGCCAACCTACCCTGGCAAAAATGTCTGCTAGTGCCTGGCACACACTTTTAGCCCTGGTGTCGCTTAGAGCTACTGCTTCCGGCCATCGGGTGGCAAAATCCATGAAAGTCAGTATGTACTGCTTTCCTCTGGGTGTCTTTTTCGGAAAAGGACCCAGAATATCCACAGCTACTCGCTGAAATGGAACTTCAATGATGGGGAGTGGCTGGAGAGGGGCTTTCACCTGGTCTTAGGGTTTTCCCACTCTTTGGGATACCTCACCAGATCAGACATAGGCAGAAACATCCTTGCCCATTCCCTCCCAGTGGAACAACTTTCCCAAATGGTCTTTGGTTCTGTTCACCCCAGCATGGCCACTACGATGATCATGGGCTAAGCTTAAGAGCTTTTCCCGGTACTTAGTTAGAACTACCAACTGTCTCTGAGGATGCCAGTCTTCCTGGTGTCCACAAGAAAGAGTTTCCTTGTATAAAAGTTCTCTTTCTACAACAAACCTGGATCCATTAGAAGAGCTGAGCTGCAGTGGGTTGCTCCGTGCTGCCGTCCAAGCTCTCTGGAGGCTTTCCTCTGCTTCCTGTTCATCTGGAACTGTTCCCTTGATGATGGAGACATCAGTCTCTCATTGGATTGTGGACCTGGGCTTGGTCCCTCTGGAAGTGATGTAGGGGATGGGTCTGTTTCCGTTGACTGCGAACTGCTCTCCGCTGGTGCACTATGTTGGTTTTCAGGCTCCCGCTGAGCCTCTTGTATAGGGTTATCTGCTGCTGCTGGTGCAGGTTCGGTGTGGCCCTCTGGTGTTGGGGTTGCAGGTACTGGATTCAGTGCTGGCAATGGGTCTGGTGTTGGTTGTTCGGCTGGTTCCGGTTCTGGGATTGGTTCCGTCTGGGTCTCTGGGACTGGATCCACTACTTCTGTTGCAAACGTTGACATAGGGTCTGGTTCCATCACCCTTGACCGGGTCCTGGTAGAAGTTTGCAGAACAGAGCTAGGTGTGACAGCTTGCTTATCCTGGCTGTGGGTGATCATTCCCACCCTCTTGGTTAGCTTCACATGATTGGCCAAGTCTCCCCCCAACAGCATGGGGATGGGATAATCATCATAGACTGCAAAAGTCCACGTTCCTGACCAACCCTTGTACTGGACTGGCAACTTGGCTGTAGGCAAATCAAAAGAGTTTGACTTGAAGGGTTGAATCGTCACTTGGACCTCTGGGTCGATTAAATTGGGGTCCACTAAGGAAGCATGGATAGTCAACACTTGTTCTCTGGTGTCATAGAATCATAGAATATCAGGTTTGGAAGGGACCTCAGGAGGTCATCTAGTCCAACCCCTTGTTCAAAGCAGGACCAATCCCCAATTTTTGCCCCAGATCCCTAAATGGCCCCCTCAAGGATTGAACTCACAACCCTGGGTTTAGCAGGCCAATGCTCAAACCACTGAGCTATCCCTCCCACGTCCCTCAATGCTGTAACCTTCTTCCCGCCCACGCTCACAGTTTCCCTCCGCTCCGAGGGTATCTGGGAGGTATCTGGGCCTGAGGACCCTGGTGTGATTCCGGTGCAATGAACTATAATCTGTTGGGGTTCTGGGCACAGTTGGCCTTTACATGCCCTGGCTTGTTACATTTAAAACATCGTCCCGCTGACGGGTCACTGGGGTGAGGTGGGTTCCTCAAAAATGGTGTGGAGGGATGAAAAGGTGTCTGGAGTGTTCTTTGGGGTTTAGTTGGGGCTTTGGGCTGCCCCCAGTAGTAGGGTGTGGTCTTAGGTTGTCCCTTCTGGTATCCGCTCCAACTGTGACTGGGGTTGTTTCTCTCTCCTTCCTCCACCCGTTTTGTTCCCATTTGCGCTGTCTCTCTGGAGGTCTGGAACTGCTCATATTGATCAGCATAAGAAGCAAGACTTTCAGCTGAGTCCATTTTTTTATCCCATAAACACTGTTTTATATCATCCTTGGACATATTCATTAATTGCTCCTGAGTCATCAAATCACACATTTCTTCAAAGCTAGTGACACCCCTTCCTTTCACCCATTTATCTAATAGATCCTTCATCTGGTTTATATAAACCACATTACTTAGTCCAGGTCCTCTCTTAAGGGCTCTAAATTTTACTCTGCAAGTTTCAGGTGTAACTTGAAATTGTTTTAAAACCAAATCCTTGAATTTATTATAGTCAGAAGGCTCCTCAATAGCCATCTTATTGAATATATCCAGTGCTCTTCCAGTTAATTTTGCGACCAATGTGGTCATCTTGTGAGCTTCAGGAATTTGATGGAGTGTGCACAGTCTCTCAAAGGTGAGAAAATATTCAGCAATATCACTAGATTCATCATACTGTGGACATAATCGCTCCCATTTATGGATAGTTGGGGAAGAATTGTTAGGGTTATTCGGTATATTCTGCTGAGCCTTTGCCTTCTCCATCTCCAGTGCATGCTTCCTCTCTTTTTCCTTCTCCATTTCTTTAGCCTTTGCCTCCATTTCTTTAGTCTTTGCCTCCATTTGTCTCCTGTGGGCAGCCTCCCTTTCTTTTTCTTTGGGTGCTTGTGCATCCATCTCCATCTGTCTGAGTTCTACCAGTCTTTTATGTTCCTTTTGTCTTTCCTCAGCCTCAAATCTGGCTAATTCCGGTTTTTGTTGGGTATTGCTTTCTGTCATTCTAACCTCTCTGTTTTTAACCTAGCTATATCCAAGAGTTAGAAAGAAAGAAAAAACCTGGCTTGTAATATTGTGGTGTGCTGTAACCTGATACCTATTTTTTTTCTGATAGCTGTTCTCAGCCTACAGAAAAATCCTTTTGTTATGCTTGCTGCTCTGTCCCCCATGCAGAGAGACAGAATTTACATCTGCGATCACCTTTTACAAAACCTTTTACAATCCTGCTGTGCTTCTGGTTCAAAACGATCTCAAAATGATCCCACTGCTCTGCCACCATGTCAAGATTCCTTCCCCACTCTGAACTCTAGGGTACAGATGTGGGGACCTGCATGAAAGACCCCCTAAGCTTATTCTTGCAAGCTTAGGTTAAAAATTTCCCAAGGTACAAACTTTGCCTTGTCCTTGAACCGTAGGCTGCCACCACCAAGCGTGTTAAACAAAGAACAGGGAAAGAGCCCACTTCGAGACATCCTCCCCCAAAATATTCCCCCAAGCCCTACACCCCCTTTCTTGGGGAAGGCTTGATAAGAATCCTCACCAATGGGTACAGGTGAACATAGATCCAAACCCTTGGATCTTAAGAACAATGAAAAAGCAATCAGGTTCTTAAAAGAAGAATTTCAATTAAAGAAAAGGTAAAAGAATCACCTCTGTAAAATCAGGATGGTAAATACCTTACAGGGTAATCAGATTCAAAACATAGAGTCCCTCTAGGCAAAACCTTAAGTTACAAAAGACACAAAAACAGGAATATACATTGCATCCAGCACAGCTTATTCTACCAGCCATTAAACAAAAGAAAACCCAACTCATTTTCTAGCTAGATTACTTACTAACTTTACAGGAGTTGGAGAACTTGCATCCTTGATCTGTTCGCGGCAAAGGGTATCACACAGACAGCCCAAACCCTTTGTTTCCACCCCCTCCAGATTTGAAATAATCTTGTCCTCTCATTGGCCATTTTGGGTCACGTGTCAGTGAGGTTACCTTAGCTTCTTAACCCTTTACAGGTGAAAGGGTTTTGCCTCTGGCCAGGAGGGATTTTATAGCACTGTATACAGAAAGGCGGTTACCCTTCCCTTTATATTTATGACAATCTTTAATACCATTTGTGAGACTGTCAGACAAGCATGGGTTCTGTCTAAAAAATCTCCCAAGTAAAGGGGAAAAGGACAAGGGATGTGTGATACAGGAGGACCAGGGAGCAGTGGGAGAGTGCTAGAGAGGAAATATATAATCTCAAGGGTAATTAAGGTGTGGTTCCCTGTAGACTAGGGAAGGTGGCTGCAGGTTAATTGGAGCACCTGCAGTCAATCAAGGCCCTGTTAGGAACCTAATAAAACCTCCTGCTTCAGACAGACAGATGATGAGGAGGAAGGATTGGAGTTTGGAGGCATGTTGAGGGAGTTGGAAGACCTGAGTACTGAAGTAAGGGAGACCCTGCCCCAGCAAGACAGGGAAACTCCCTTCCCCCCAGCATCTAAGGACTGAGGGTAACCCTATCTAAGGGGGATGAGAGTAAGAAACCTGTAGGGGTTGAGAGGGGCTGGGACTCAGAGTGAGGAGCAAACTCAGACCCCTCCCCCACTTCCCTCCTCTACCGCCTTCCTGGGCTAGTAGTGGGGCCCTTAGCACCCAAGAGCAGGGGCAAAGGGTGCCATTTTAGCTCTCTGCCAGAAAAGTGCAGGACCCACCAGACTAACATTGGACATCTTGCCACAGATGTCATTAAGCCACAGATGTCATAGAAACACTTTACATTTCTAATGTCTGAACAGTTTGTCCTTCTTTTTCTGTATCTTTAATGAAAGGTGGAAAGGATTGTTAATGGTGCATTTGCCTTGGGACTGGGCAGGCCTACAACTCTGGATACCAAACCCTGAACTTTGTTTAACATTGTTAAATCCTGGACAGTGACAGGGTCACATTAACACCATCAGAGGTGTAGCTGTGTAGTCTGTGTCCACAAAACAATGAGGAGTCTGGTGGCACCTTAAAGACTAACAGATTTATTTGGGCATAAGCTTTTGTGGGTAAAAAACCCACTTCTTCAGATGTATGGAGTGAAAATTACAGATACAGGCATAAATATACTGGCATATGAAGAGCAGGGAGATACCTTACAAGTGGAGAACCAGTATTTACAAGGCCAGTTCAGTCAGGGTGGATGTGGTCCGTGCCCAATAACTGATAAGGAGGGAAAATTGCATTTGTAGTGAGCCAGCCAATCCCTATTCAAGTCCAAATTGGTGGTGTTAAGTTTGCAAATGAATTGTAGCTCTGCAGTTTCTCTTTGAAGTCTGTTTTTGATGTTTTTTGTTGAAGGGTGGCTACTTTAAAATCTGTTATTGAATGTCCAGGGAGATTGAAGTGTTCTCCTACTGGCTTTTGTATGTTACTGTTCCTGATGTCTGATTTGTGTCCGTTATTCTTTTATGTAGAGATTGTCCGGTTTGGCCAGTGTACATGGCAGAAGAGCATTGCTGGCACATGATGGCATATATCACGTTAGTAGATGTGCAAGTGAATAAGCCCCTGTTGGTGTGCCTGATGTGGTTGGGTCCTATGATGGTACCGCTAGAGTAGATCTGGGGACAGAGTAGGCAACGGGGTTTGTTAGAGGGATTGGTTCCTGGGTTAGTGTTTCTGTGCTGTGGTGTGTAGTTGCTGGTAAGTGTTTGCTTCAGGTTGGGGGACTGTCTGTAAGTGAGGACTGGCCTGCCTTTCCAGATCTGTGAGAGTGAGGGATTGTTTTCCAGGATAGGTTGTAGATCATTGATGATGTGCTGGAGAGGTTTTAGCTGGGGGCTGTACGTGATGGCCAGTGGTGTTCTGTTATTTTCCTTGTTGGGCCTGTCCTATAGTAGGTGACTTCTGGGTACCCGTCTCGCTCTGTCAATGTTTTCACACTTCCCCAGGTGAGTATTGTAGTTTTAAGAATGCTTGATAAAGAGCTTGTAGACGTTTGTCTCTGTCTGAGGGATTGCAGCAAATGCGATTGTATGTTCGTTTTTTCCAGGTTTCCTAAGATCTGTAAACCTGGAAATCCTGGACACCCCATCATCTCAGGCATTGGTACTCTTACAGCAGGATTATCTGGCTATGCACTCTTAGCTATCTTCAAGATACCACCGACTTCCTGAGGAAACTACAATGCATTGGTGATTTTCCTGAAAACACCATCCTGGCCATCACGGATGTAGAAGCTCTTTACACCAATATTCCACACAAGGATAGACTACAAGCTGTCAGGAACAGTATCCCTGATGAGGCCACAGCACACCTGGTGGCTGAGCTTTGTGACTTTGTCCTCACCCACAACCATTTCAGAATTGGGGACAACTTATACCTTCAAGTCAGTGGCACTGCTGTGGGTACCCACATGGCCCCACAGTATGCCAACATTTTTATGGCTGACTTAGAACAATGCTTCCTCAGCTCTCGTCCCCTAGCGCCCCTCCTCTACTTGTGCTACATTAATGACATCTTCATTATATGGACCCATGGGAAGGAGGACCTTGAAGAATTCCACCTGGATTTCAAAAAGTTCCATCCCACCATCAACCTCAGCCTGTACCAGTCCACACAAGAGATCCACTTCCTGAACACTACAGTGCAAAATAAGGGATGGTCACATAAACACCACCCTATACCGGAAACCTACTGACCACTATACTTACCTACATGCCTCCAGCTTCCATCCAGGACACATCACACGATCCATTGTTTACAGCCAAGCCCTAAGATACAACTGTGTTTGCTCCACTCCCTCAGACAGAAACAAACACCTACAGCAAACGAAGGTGTGATTGCAGTACGGGTGAGCGTTGCTACCCAGCTTTAATCTAGCTAGCCCAGGAAACAACAGCAGTGGGGACACGTTGGCCTGGACTGCAGGACAAGAGCAACTAGAGCAGTTACCCTGTGAAGTCTGTGCCGAATGCTATTAGTACCTACACTAGCTAGATTAAAGGTGGCAGGGATACGCCTACCCATGCTAAAATCACACCTTCACTTGCTGGGTAGACACACCCTAAGATGTTTCCATGGAGCCCAGGTGTCTAGCAGGATATGTGCTGTTTGTTCCCCACCCATGCCTTGCCTGCTGGGCCACTAATTCTAATAGCCTGCTATCAGGAAATCATGCTGACCCAATCTTTTATTGGACTTCCCCTCCCACTCCAACACATCTCTGTCCAGCTGGATTCTATATAACATGCTCCAAGACAGGATGGAGGGTCAGGGTGAGGTTCAGCTCAGCAGAGGCTGGGATCAATCGCTTCGACAGCAAAAACACAAGGACTTGGGTAAGTTGCAGGAGATTCCATCAGCCAGGAGAGAGGTGAGAACAGTGTCACATGGGGCTGCAATTGCAGGAATTGTTTCTGTGAGAACATTAGAACGTCCATACTAAGACCAATGGTCCATCTAGCCCAGTACCCTCTCTCCCGAAAATGGCCAATGGCAGGTGCTTCAGAGAGAATGGCAGTTATCGAGTGATTCATCCCCTGTCATCCAGTCCCAGCATCTGGCAGTCAGAGGCTTAGGGACACCCAGAGCATGGTGTTGCATCTCTGCCCATCCCAGCTAATAGCCATTGATGGACCTAGCCTCCAGGCTTCAGAGTGGTAGCCGTGTTTGTCTGTATCAGCAAAAACAATGAGGAGTCCTTGTGGCACATTACAGACTAACAAATTTATTTGGGCATAAGCTTTCGTGGGCTAGAACCCACTTCATCAGATGCATGGAGTGGAAAATATAGGGGCAGGTATAAATACATGATAGGATAGGAGTTGCCTTACCAAGTGTGAGGTCATTCTAATCAGATAATTCACTTAAAAGCAGGATACAAAGAGAGGAAAAATAACTTTTGAAGTGGTAATGAGAGTGGTTCATTTCAGACAGTTGACAAGAAGGTGTGAGTAACAGTAGGGGGAAATCCAGGAACTTATCTAATTCTTTTCTGCATTGTGTGAAGAAGTATTTCCTTATGTTTGTTTTAAACCTGCTGCCTATTAATTTCATTGGATGACCCCTGGTTCTTGTGTTATGTGAAGGGGTAAATAACACGTCCTTATTTACTTTCTCCACACAATTCATGATTTTATAGGCCTCTATCATATCCCTTCTTTGTTGTATCTTTTCCAAGCAGAGCAGTCCCAGTCTTTTAAATCTCTACTCATTTGGAACCTGTTCCACACCCGTCATTAATTGTGTTGCCCTTCTCTGTACTTTTTCCAACTCTAATATATCTTTTTCTAGATGGGGAGACCAGAACTGCAGACAGTATTCAAAGCGTGGGTACACCATGGATTTATATAGTGGGATTATTATATTTAACGCCTTACTATCTATCGCTTTCCTAATGGTTCCTAACATTAGAATCATAGGACTAGAAGGGACCTTAAGAGGTCATCTAATCCAGTCCCCTGCACTTATGACAGGACTAAGTGTTATCTAGACCATTTCTGACAGTTGTTTGTCTAAGCTGCTCTTAAAAATCTCCAATGATGGAAATTACACAACCTCCCTAGGCAATTTATTCCACTGCTTAACCACCCTGACAGTTAGGAAGTTTTTCCTAGTGTCCCACCTACTCCTCCCTTGCTGCAATTTAAGCCCATTGCTTCTTGTCCTATCCTCAGAGGTTAAGAAAACAATTTTTCTCCCTCCTCCTTGTAACAACCTTTTACATACTTGAAAACTGTTATTATGTCATCTCTCAGCCATCTCTTTTCCAGACTAAATAAACCCAATTTTTTCAATTTTCCCTCATAGGTCATGTTTTCTAGACCTTTAATCATTTTTGTTGTTCGTCTATGGACTCTCTTCAATTTGTCCACATTCTTCCTGAAATGTGATGCCCAGAACTGGACACAGTACTCCAGTTGAGGCCTAATCAATGCAGAATAGAGTGGAAGAATTACTTCGTGTGTCTTGCTTACAACACTCCTGCTAATACATCCCAGAATGATGTTTTCTTTTTTTGCAACAGCGTTACACTATTGACTCATATTTCGCTTGTGGTCCACTATGACCCCCAGATCCTTTCCGCAGTACTCCTTGCTAGGCAGTCATTTCCCATTTTGTATGTGTGCAACTGATTGTTCCTTCCTAAATGGAGTACTTTGCATTTGTCCTTATTGAATTTCATCCTATTTACTTCAGACCATTTCTCCAGTTTGTCCAGATCATTTTGAATTTTAATCCTATCCTCCAAAGCACTTGCAACCCCTCCCAGCTTGGTATCGTCTGCAAACTTTATAAGTATACTTTCTATGCCATTATCTAAATCATTGATGAAGATATTGAACAGAACTGGACCAAGAACTGATCCCTGCAGGACCCCACTCGATATGTCCTTCCAGCATGACTGTGAACCTCTGATGATTACTCTCTGGGAACAGTTTTCTAACTAGTTTTGCACCCACCTTATAGTAGCTCCATCTTGGTTGCATTTCCCTAGTTTGTTTATGAGAAGGTCATGTGAGACAGCATCAAAAGCTTTACTAAAGTCAAGATATATTCCATCTACCACTTTCCCCCTTTCCAGAAGGCTTGTTACCCTGTCAAAGAAAGCTATCAGGTTAGTTTGACAAGATTTGTTCTTGAAAAATCCATGCTGTAACTTATCACCATATTATCTTCTAGATGTTTTCAAATTGATTGCTTAATTATTTATCTTTCCGGGTACAGGAGTTAAGCTGACTTGGCTGTAATTCCTTAGGTTGTCCTTATATCCCTTTTTATAGATTGGCACTATATATACCCTTTTCCAGGCTTCTGGAATCTCTTCTGTCTTCCATGACTTTTCAAAGAAAATTGTCAATGGCTCAGATATCTCCTCAGTCAACATCTTGAGTATTCTAGGATGCATTTCTTCAGGTCCTGGTGACTTGAAGACATCTAACTTGTCTAACTAATTTTTAACTTGTTCTTTTCCTATTTTAGCCTCTTCTGATCCTACCTCATTTTCACTGGTATTCACCGTGTTAGATGTCCAATCACCACCAACCTTGGTGAAAATCGAAACAGAGAAGTCATTAAGCTCCTCTACCATTTCCACATTTTCTGTTATTGTTTTTCCTCCCTCAGGCCTACTCTGTTCTTGGTCTTCCTCTTGCTTCTAATGTATTTGTAGAATGTTTTCTTGTTACCTTCTTTGTCTTTAGCTAATTTGATCTCATTTTGTGCCTTGGCCTTTCTAATTTTGTCCCTACATACTTGTATTATTATTCATCCTTGTAATTTGAACTTGTTTCCACATTAAGCAGGGTGGTCTCTTGTCATACTTCCTACCTTTCCTATGCAATGGGATAGTTTGCTCTTGTGCCCTTAATAATATCTCTTTGAAAAACTGCCAACTGTTTTCAATTGTTTTTCCCCTTAGACTTGCTTCACATGGGATCCTACCTACCAACACCCTGAGTTTGCTAAAGTCTGCTTTCTTGAAATCCATTATCTTTATTTTGCTGTTCTCCCTCCTACCATTCCTTAGAATCTTGAACTCAACCATTTCATGATCACTTTCACCCAAGCTGCCTTCCACTTTCAAATTCTCAACCAGTTCCTCCCTATTTGTCAAAATCAAATCTAGAACAGCCTCTCCCCTAGTAGCTTCCTCCACCTTGTGAAAAAAATTGTCTCCAATACATTCCAAGAAATTGTTTGATAATCTGTGCCCTGCTGTATTTTCCCAAAAGATGTCTGAGTAGTTGAAGATAGCTTTTTTGACTGCCACTGCACATTGAGTGGTTGGTTTTAGAGAATTATCCACAATGACTCCATCATCTCTTTGAGTGATAACAGCTAATTTAGACCCCATAATTTTGTATGGATAGCTGGGATTATGTTTTGCAATGTGCATTATTTTGCGTTTGTCAGCATTGAATTTCTCCTGCCATTTTATTGTCCAATCACCTAGTTTTGTGAGATCCCTTTGTAACTCTTCACAGTCTGCTTTGGACTTAACTATCTTGAATAATTTTGTAACATCTGCAAATATTGCCACCTCACTGTTTATTCCCTTTTCCAGATCATTTACAGATATGTTGAACAGCAGTGGTCCTAGTACAGAGCCTAGGGGGACGTCCCCAATGATGAGCTGCCAAAATCTTAACAACGGGTTCCCTCCTCACCCCACAAGGGGGTCGTGAATCAGCTGTTCGGTGGGAAGCCTGGGAGGGCTGAGAAGCAGGCAGCAGCTTCCTGCTCAGGCCAAGGGTGGCGGAGGTGAGCTGGGGTCGGGAGCGGTTCCCCTGCCCCCCCCCCCCCGGGTTACCTGCTGCGGCACAGGCGGCCCTCCTTGCTTCCCCTGCCCCAGCTCACCTCCGCTCCACCTCCACCTCCCTGAGCCAGAGCGCGAGCAGCTGCCTGCTTCTCAGCCCATCCCAGCTTCCCGCGCGAACAGCTGATTTGCGGGAAGCCTGGGGGGGGGTGTTGGAGAAGCAGAGTGGGGCAGCACGTTCAGGGGCGGAGGTGTAGGCAGAGCGGAGGTGAACTGGGGCCGGGGGTGGGGAGGGGAGCTGCCGGTGGGTGCTCTGCACCCACCAAATTTTCCCCTTGGGTGTTCCAGGGCTGGAGCACCCATGAAGTCGGCGCCTAAGGCGCTACTTTTGGCCAGTTATATTTAGAAGCCCTTTTAGAACCGGTTCTCCCTCGCGGAACAACCGATTCTAAAAGGGCTTCTAAATTTAACAACCGGTTCTAGCGAACTGGTGCAAACCGGCTCCAGCTCACCACTGGACCTCCCCCCAGCAATTTACCTCTTTCTACTGTGAAAACCAACTATTTCTTCCTATCCTTTGTTTCCTACCTTTTAACCAGTTACTGATCCATGCGAGGACCTTCCCTCTTCTCCCATGACTGCCTACTTAGTTTAAAAGCCTTTGGTGAGGGACCTTGTCAAAGGCTTTCTGATGTCAAAGGCATCGTGTTCTACTGGTCGCGGGGGAGGGGGTGCTGGGAGATAGGATTCCTGGGTTCAGTGTCCACCTCTGGGTGGCGAATGGAGAACAGTGGGTTAGAAAGGGGGTCTGATCTCAGTTGGATGCTTTGCAGCACCTGGCAAAATGGGGGGCCTCTTGGTCACTCAGACTCAGGACACCTGGCTTCTATCCCTAGGTCTGGGATGGAAATGGGGAATAGTGGGTTAGAGGAAGGAGACACCATCTCAGTTAGGGTCTGTGAAGTACCTGGCACAATTAGGTGTGAATAATGGGAGAGACAGTGGGGTGGGACAGTTGATGAGAGCAGTTTGGGCCCAGGAGGTTCCATGGAGGAGACAGATCCCCACTTTATGTTGTCTCCATCCATCTCCCCCCTCTCCCCACTGCAGGTCAATCCAATTACAGACATGGCCATGGCTCCGAGCGGACCCAGTCCCGTGCTCCTCCTGACCCTCGCCCGGCTAGCGGCCAGCCTGACCCTGTCCAGCAGGATGCCACGGAATCTGCTGAATGATATATTCAATCAGCACCATGTGGACACCCGAAGACCCCACCTTCAAACCTCAACACCTACTGCAACAATATGATGTGGAACTGGGGAATATACTGGAAGCCAGTCAACACCTTCATTCACGGACCCATCCTATCCATCAACAGCGTCTGCTCTGGGGGTGGGACTGGCATCCCAGGTGACCTACGCAGGAGCAATGCTGTCTTTCTCAAAACCAAATTCATATTTAACCCACTGATCCTCTCTTACACTGGCACACAGATTTCCCACCAAATTATCATTGCCTGCTGGAATGGGCTTCCTGTGAACTATGTCGAACAGATGTAAGGTCCAGCCTGGGCATGAAGGGTAGGCAGGAAACCCTGCTGCTTCCTTTATTCCCACTCTGTCCCTCTCACACTGGCCAGAGCATCTGGCTACTCACCCAGCTCTTTGCAAAGAAAAAAAATCATATGCATCAGGGATGAAAACCCAGGGCCTCAGACACTGGCAGTAAGATTCATACCCCTAGATGAACAAGCCCGGTAGTCGGCACTACCCCTGTGTTTTTTCTTCTCCCTGATAGGTCACTCTGTGGTCATGCATCCCTGGCTCACAACCACCTGCTTCCTCCTTGCAGACCATATCAGATGGTATCTGGCTTCACAATTAACCAGTGAAACTCCCTGCCCCTGGGTTATACCGAGCCCAGTTTAGGGAAGCATTTTCAGATTTAGATTGTGTCGGGGCTGGGGCATGGGCAACCTGTCCTATGGGTTAGCATCAGGCAGGGGCTGAGGGTCCAATTACCAGGAATCAGGCTGGGTTGGAACACCAGGAGATCAGAAGCAAGAAACAAGTCAGAGGGCAGGGATGAAGAGTAAGGCCTAGTCAGGAAACTAGGTGGTCAGGAGTAGAAGGCAAAACCAAGTATACACGAGAAAAGTCATCCATAGCAGGATGAAGCCCAGAGGTGCAATTTCATTTCTCCTCCTCTGACTTAAATAGGGGCTGTGGCCCAATCAGGAGCTTTGGAGCTCTTCCAATGACTTTTGGGGTGAGGCTAATGCCCCCATTGGGTTTCATGGATGTTGGTTCCAGCTATTGTCTGTGAGCTTCCAGGTGGAAGACTGGTGTGTGCTGAGTCACAGGCCCCTATGGAACAGAGTTTGAGACCCCAAGGGACTGGCATCCCCCTTTCCCAAAGGGTGTTGTGGTTTGGCGTGGTTTGTGTTGATGGTATTAGGGCAGGAGTGTGAACATTTCCCAATGGCTCCTACATACTCTCCACAGGGCCATATCCTTCCCAGTCGATCAGGTATAAAAGCTTACCCTGCCAGCATTTAGAATCCAAAATCTGATGCACAACAGTGACTCATAGATCAGTCAATCTAACTTTGCTATGTGGAAAGATGCTGGAACTAATTATTAAACAATGAATTTGTAAACACCTAGAGGATAATAGGAATAGAAGCAATAGCCAGCATGGATTTTAAAGGACAAATAATGCCAAACCAACCTAATTTCCTTCTTTGACAGGCTGACTAGCCTACTTTATAGAGGGAAGCAGTAGACATGATATATCTTGATTTTAATGAGGCTTTTCATAGAATCATAGAATATCAGGGTTAGAAGGGACCTCAGGAGGTCATCTAGTCCAATCCCCTGCAGGACCAATCCCCAATTTTTGCCCCAGATCCCTAAGTGGCCTCCTCAAGGATTGAGCTCACAACCCTGGGTTTAGCAGGCCAATGCTCAAACCACTGAGCTATCCCTCCCCCCATGTCCCATGGGGCATGATCATAAGCAAACTAGGGAATGTGGTGTAGACGACATTACTGTAAAGTGGGCACACAACTGGTTGAAAGGCCATACTCAATGAGTAATTATGAATGCTTTGCTGTCGAAACAGTATCTAGTGGGGTCCCGCAAGGATCAGTCTTGTCTCCGATACTGTTCAATACTTTCATTAATGACTGGATAACAGAGTGGAGGGGATGCTTACAAAATTTGTGGATGACTCCACACTGGGAAGTGTTGCAAGTTCTTTGAAGTACAAGGACAGAATTCAAAATTACCTTGACAAATTGGAGAATTGGTCTGAAATCAACAAGATGAAATTCAATATAGACAAGTGCATTTAGGAAGGAAAAATTAAATACACAACTACAAAATGGTGAGGAACTGACTAGTTGGTAGTACCACTGAGAAGGATATGGGGATTGTAGTAGACCACAAATTGAATATGAGTACGCTTTTCAGAATTTTTTCATTATATTTTTATTATTTTGATGGATAATATTTATTTAAAACATTTTTTTCAATTTTTTAACCAATTTTAATTTTCACAGTTGTGGGATATTATTTGGGGGGTCAGGTAATAGCGGAGTCTCACAAAAAATATTTAATGACAGTTTACGTTAAGATTTATAATGCTTTTACATTTTGACCATTATAACACAAATTATGACTGTTACATTTCAAATAACAAAGCACATATCTTTAAATAAACATCTAAAAAGTTCTCAGGTAGCATTTTTCTTACTTTGCCTATCCATAAATTTTGATTATTATTGATGGAAATTTTTTTCATCGGTTTGTGTGTGCAGAGTGAAATCAACATTTATTACATCTACTGACAAACATCTAATCCTTCCAAGCATAAATATGAGTCAACAATGTGATGTAGTTGCAAAAAAGGCTAATATAATCCTGAATGTATTAACAAGAGTGTTGTATATAAGACATGGGAGGTAATTGTCCTGCTAGACTTGGAACTGGTGAGGCCACAGCTGGAGTACTGTTTCCAATTCTGGGTGCCATAACTGAAGAAAGATGTGGAAAAATTGGATAGAGTCCAGAGGAGAGCACCAAAAATGATCAAAGGGTTAGAGAACCTGAACTATGAGGAAAGGTTAAAGAAATTGGGACTATTTAGTCTTGAGAAAATAAGACAGAGAAAGGACCTTGACATAGTGTTCAACTATGTTAAGGGCTATTATAGAGACGATGGGGATCCTTTGAGCAGGGAATTGGACTAGATGACCTCCTGAGGTCTCTTCCAACCATAATATTCTATGATTCTAATTTTTCTTCATGTCCACTAAAGGCAGGACAAGCAAAGGACTTGCAGCAAGGGGGATTTAGGTTAGATATTTGGAAAATCTTTCTAATCATAAGTGTAATGAAGCTCTGGAATAGGTTTCCAAGGGACGTTGTAGAATCACCATCACTGCAGGTTTCTAAGAACAGGTTGGACAAACACCTGCCAGGGCTGATCTAGGTTTACTTAGTCCTGCCTCAGTACAGGGGCTGGACTTGATGACTTCATGGGGTGCTTCCCAACCCCACATTTTTATGATTCTGTGAGCTAATGGTCCTTTCTGACCTTAAACTCTAGGAATCAATGAATGAATGATCTTCCTTCCTTTCCTTCCTTTATTGGCTTACGTCTTTCCACCCTTAACCACCTATAAATAAATCAGAAACCTCCAGGGCACTCAGGGTTCTCCACTGTGAGCTCTGTGGACCCCAGTTCCCCAAGTGCCACCCAGACAGGTGCTGTGCTGAAGGGCGGGGACTCAGAAGGGGGTGCTCTGAGCCCAGAATCAATGCGGGCTCCAGTGTGGCTACAGGCAGCGTTCCGCATTTGGACTGCAGTTGGTAGCTGGTCAGGTTTGTCAAGCATCTAAAAGTTCCCTGAGATCGACAGAGATTGAGCAACTTTGCTCCAATCCCACCTTTCTTCCACCTCTAAATGTCCCGTAGACTTCGAGGAAGGGAGCTCAGCTCAAGAGGACTCTGCACATGACACCCAAGAGCTGGATCTGACCTCATGTGAGCAATAAAATTTGCCAAGCACTGAGCAGATGTCTCCTGTCCAACTGCAAGCCACTGGGTTGGAGACAGTGTGAAAGAAATGGCTACTCCAAGCACTAGTGAGATTTAAACTCACAACACCTTGTTGACAGGATCAGCAGTGTACCCATCAAACTACCACACAATAATTGTACCCCTTCACTCTGAAGTCAGCTAGATCTTGCCCATGAATTTACTGCATGACACCAATATCCTGGAGGGAACATTCAATTTGAGACCTCAATGCTCAGACAGCTGTAGCACTGGAGAAAGAACCCAGGAGTCCTGGGTCCCAGTTCCCCTTGCTCAAAGCGCTACACCCACTCTCCTCTGAGAACCAGAAATATAAGCCAGGAGTCCTGACTCCCAGCCCTCCTTCCCCCCTGCCCGCCCCACCCCACTCTGACCCACTAGACCCCACTCCCCACCCAGAGGGATAGATAGAAACCAGGAGTCCTGACCCCCAGCACCCCTGCTCTGGCCTCAAATCCCCACCAGAAGCTAGAAGCTGAGATGATGAATTTAAAGTTGATGAAACTGAAGAATTAGCATAGGGACCAATATAGCCGCCTAGGCAAAAGTAGAACATTAGCTAGTGTGACAGGGTCAGGCCAGATGGCTACAGTGCCCCAGCAGGGGCAGTAGCAGGTGGTTCGGCTGTGGCAGCAGAGGTAGAGGCTCAGGGGGGCAATGGGGCAGCATGTGGGGAAGGGGAGGCGGGGTCTGGTGGAGGGGCCCCACCTGCCTTGTCCCCCGCCATCATGAGCAGGGAGGGAAGGGGAGACACCAGAAGGAGGAGGGGAAAGGGAAGCAGGCCGACCACTCCTCCCCTCTAGGCTGCAGGAAGGGGCGGAGGGCACCAAAAGGGGTGGGCTGGATGGGGGGGGGCAATCAAGGGCTAGTTGTCAGTCACGACACGGGGTGGGATTCCGGCTCCCCTAGCTGCACTGGGGTGGGGGGAATACAACAGCATTGGGGGTGCAGTCAAGGGGGTTCAAACTAAAATGGGGAGCAGCACAAGCGCATGGGAGGGGGCATGGACGTACTGAGTGAGGGACTGAGCAGGCTGGAGTTAGGTCAGGGAAACCAAGGGGCTAGCTTCAGAGCCTGGGGCGGGGCAAACAAACTGAAGCTAGTAAGGGGGGGCTGGAGAAAAAAGGGGAGGCAAAAGTCTGCAAGGGGCAAACGGGAAGGTAGCAAGGGGCAAAGCTGTGGGGTGAACAGTCGGGGGGGGGCACCTGTGCCCATGTGCGCTTGCACAAAAAGGTAAGTTTGGGCTGGCTGCTGCTTCTGGCCCAAAGGGTGGAAACAGAGCGTGGCAAGCCAACCAAGCAGCTGAGTCCAGAGGCAGGAGCTGAGGCAGATGATAAACAGTGGGAGTGGTGGGGGGGGCAGTGGGTGTGGAGGGTTGGGGGGGAGACACAGATGGATCGGGGGGCAGCTCCACGCCACACCCCTTGTGTCCCTACAAACACAGTCAAGACCCCCACCACAAGAGCACAGTTCAAAAGTTACTCAGTCTTAAGGCCCCCTCCACGGTGGTCTGCAGAGTCTCTAGGTGCTCCCCCACTGGTAGATGGTCCTCTTCTTCTCCTCCTCAGGGCTTCAGCAGCTCCAGGCAGTAACCTCCACAGCAGCAGCTCCAGGAACTCTAGGTGGTGGTCCAGGCAGGCAGAAAGGACCCCTCTCAGGTGGTCGTGGTGTTGGTGGTGTCCACAGCAGCAACAGCTGGGGCTGGGGTCCCTCACTCTGCCCTTCTGGGGAGTGGGCCAGCAGGCCCCTCGCAAGGGGCTGCAGTTGGAGAAGTAGCAGCACCCAAAGGTTGGGGGTCCAGAAGCTGGCCAGCAACCAGGTAGCAGCAGAGAAGGGGGGTGGTATCTGGCCCAGCCAGGGGAGCAGCTGGAGCAGCAATGGCTCCCTGCAACTGCAGGGAGAGCCCAGGGCCTAGCAGCAGCAGCCCTCTCCCTTCTTCTCCCTCCAGGCCAGAGGGCTACAGGAGCGTGATCCTATTGGGATCCAGGAAGTGGGCGGGCGAAGCCCGTCCACTGCTAAAGGATCCCCCCACAGCCTAAGAGGGGGATCCACAGGACCTGGACACCAAATAAATCCGGGGGACAACTAATGAAATAACAAGGACAGGAGTGCGGTCAAAGGGTCATACGAAGGGAACCGGATGGGGACACCAAGCAGAGAACCCCGGACAGCGCCCACTGCTCCTTAAAGGTGTCAAGGGAGTCAGTGGACGCCGCCCAGAGGAACTCTGCCCAGAGACGTGAACGAACCGAGGATCGGAAATAGGCCCCACAGTCACAGGAGACTCCATCGGCCAACCTCCTCACTCTGGTTTTATAGATGGCTGTTTTAGCAAGGAGGAGGTTGACCAGGAGATCCCGCGACTTTGTGGGGCCACGAATAGGGAGTGCATAAATAAGAAGGGGAGGGGAAAAGTGCAACCAAAAACGTAATAAAATATTGGTGAGGAGCCAGATATACGTGTGCCAGGGTTTCCCTCACGCCGCGAAAGGGACAGGTGTCTGGGATAGAGGTGAACCGTGCCAAGTACACGCCTGTGCTCATGGCTCCGTGAAGCAGCCGCCAACTGATATCCCCGGCGGGCCTCGGGACCAAGGTGGAATATAGGCTGGCCCACCGGGGCTCCTCACCCTCCAAAGGTGGCAGGAGGTCCCGCCATTTTATATTGGGGTGGGACACGAGGGTGAGGGCGTGAAGAGCGTGGAGCACGAGGGTGTATAGATGTTTCCTTGGCGCAGTTTGGAAGCAGACCGGCTGAATCTCGTGCAGCTGGCTCACAGTGAAGGGGTGAGGGGGTCGGTTGGGTCCACGAAGGAGGGGCCCAATTAAAAAGGTCCGGCGGGCCTGGGGTAGAGGGTGGGCAGAGCGTGCCCTCATGCAGGACCCGGTGGAGATAAACCCGAGCAGCAGGCGGCAAAGTGGCCTTCACCTCATGAAGTAGGTGCCGGAGAGTACGAGGTCTGGAGAGCCCCATGCGCTGAGCGAGTGTCAGGGACCCAGCCAGTCTCCCCGGTTGTAGTCCAGGAGGTCTCCAACTCTTGTGACTTCTGCTAGGACCAACCTCTGGCGCACCGAGGGGGACTCCGCCACCTGTACGCGAAGCTGGGGGTTGTGTAGCAGGGGCTCAGCGAGGAGATCTGCCCCCTCGGTGGCCGCCATGGACCTGGTCGTTGAAAACCAGAGGAGGTCCTGGTAGAAGACCGGCAGCCCGGAGAGGTCTTGTGGAAGACCCCTCGGATGGAGATAAAGGAGCTGCCGGTCGTATCGGAGCCCTCAGAAACGGCACAGGAAGGCGTGCACCAGTATCCTCCACTCCGGACTATCTGCACCATAAAGGAACCTCCGCAGGGCCTGGAGGCGGAAGACATGGACCTGAGTGTGCAGACATTTCAGGCCCTGCCCTCCCTCCTCCAGGGGTAAATTGAGAACCCCTGCAGGGATCCAGTGCAGGCCTGACCAAAAGAACTCCAGAATTGATGGCCGGAGAGTGGCCAGGAAACCCGGGTCCGGGACCAGCGTGTTGAGCCGGTACCAGAGCATGGACAGGACTAGTTGATTAAGCACCAGCGCTCTCCCTCGAAGGGAGAGGCACCAGAGTAGTCCTGTCCATTTCCGGAGCCACTCTATCACCCCACCCTCTAAATTTTGCCCGTTCTCCGGCAGAGTGGGATGCGTGGCAGAAAGGTGAATGCCGAGATTGAGCAGCAGACCCGCGCTCCACCGGATGGCCTGAAGCGCGGGTGGGAGGGAGCTCGCCTGCCAGCACTCCCCGACCACCAGGCCAGAGCTCTGGACCCAGTTGACCCGGGCAGAGGAGGGTGCCCAATAGATGGCCTGGCAAGCCTCCACCCACGCCAAGTCGCCCGGGTCCTGGACCACGAGGAGTTCAGTTGAGCCTGACCAGACACTCTGCGGAGGCATACAGCGCCCAGAGAAAACCCACAAACTGGGGTCCGAAGCCAAACACCTGCAGAGTGTTCAGGAGATACCCGTGATCCACCCTGTCGAACACATTCTCCTGATCCAAGGACAGGAGGGCGAACGACAGACCATCCCGAACGACAGACCACCCGAGTTCCAAAAGATCCCAGACCAGATATAGGTTGTGGAAGATGCTGTGGCCCGGGACGGTGTAGGTCTGGTCTGGGTGAACCACGTCCGCCAGCACGGACCCTAGCCGCAGCGAGATTGCTTTTGCCACAACTTTGTAGTCCGTGCTGAGGAGCGAGACAGGACGCCAATTTTGTAAATCACAGAGGTCCCCCTTCTTTGGCAATAAGGCAAGCACGGTTTGCCTGCATGAAAGAGGGAGGACGCCATTCTGCAAAGACTCGACCCAGACGGTGACTAGGTCTGGGCCGAGGACGTCCCAGAACACGCGGTAGAACTCCACGGTCAGCCCGTCCATGCCCGGAGATTTATTGGTGGGTATGTGACGGAGGACTTTCAAGAACTCGGCCAGAGTTAGAGGCAACTCTAGCTGGTCTCGGTCGCCTGCACTGACCATCAGGAGTTCGTCCCAGAGCACTCTGCAAGCTTTGGGATCAGTCGGATCCGGGGAGAACAGGCCTGCGTAGAAGGCCCTGGCCCTCCCGCACATCTCCGCAGGATCCGTGAGGGGGGTGCCATCCTCTGCGAGGAGGCAGGTGATGTGCTTCTTGGCCCCCCTCTTTCTCCAGGACATAAAAGAAGCGGGAGCCACGATCCATCTCCCGAAGGAGGCGGATGTGGGATCGAACAAAGGCACCCCGGGCCGGATGGTCCTCGAGGGCCCGGAGCTCTCCCCGCTTCTGCCGGCATGCCCCGCAGAGGGATGGATCCTCGGGGCTGGCGTCCAGACGCCTCTCCAGCTCTAAGACCTCCTGTTCCAACTGCCCTATCATCGCATCCCTCCGTCGGCTAGCGCCCTGGGTGTAGTCACGGCAGAAGAGCCGGGCGCGCACCTTCCCCAGGTCCCACCACCACCGCGCCGAGGGAAAGGCACACCGCTGCCCTCGCCAGGCCAACCAGAACTCCCGGAAGGATACCACGAAGCCCACATCCTCCAACAAGCTGTTGTTAAAATGCCAATAGGCCGGCCCCGGCCTCTCGGCGCAGAGAGAGACCGTCACGGTGCCTAAATGATTGTAACCCTTCTGCCAGGCCAAGTTGATAGCAGCAAGGGCTGGGTTCAGTACACAGGGGTTCCCTCTCGTTAAAGCAAATGCAAAACTGGCTCAAGCCCCCCCCCCCCCCCCAGTGACCTGGGAAAATCTTACACACCCCCTGGGCACCTCAAAGAGGCAATACTTCCCCTCTCGCAAGCACAGAGTCTCAGTGTAGCAGAGGATCTTTAACAACATGAGGTAAATAACATCAGCATTAAATTGGGAAAACACCACAACTAGTGTTCATTAACCAAACCATGAGCAAAGACCCACCCTAGCAAATTGGACCACGTCCTTTCCCTTGGGTTCTTGAGTCCCACAACCCAAACGTCTCTTGAGTCCAGCAATCCACAAATCACCCAAAGTCCAAAAAGTCCAGCCCCAGAGTTCAAAAGTTCATCTGCAGAGTGTTACTCCCCAGTCTGGGTAAAAATGTGCCTGTGTGGGGGGAAAAGAGGTAAGGGGCACCTTACGTGACCTGAAGCTGACTGCCCCACAGGTCTCCGCTCACCATCTCACGAACGCTCCGCCAGCCTAACCACAAACAGCACCACTGCGCTCTAGATCTTCAGGCTCCCCACTACTTGACACAGTGCTCAGTGATTTCAGCTTGTAGTAGTGGGAGCCTTAGTGCTGGTGCACCACAAGGCCAAAGTGAATTCAGCACAGTACCTGTAGCTAGACTCTTGATAGACCCAAAATTAGCTCTGACATTCTACAGTGGAGACAGACAGAGATACAACTGGTGTTTTAGGCCCTCACAAAGGGGCCCACACCCCCAGATACTAATACCTGTCTCAAGCCTCTCTCAATTCACAGAGTTTTGGAACCCATGTCCCTTGCCTAGCGAGTGCTACTTAGTTGATGGCGAGTCTCTCCATCATACAAAAGGCCAAGTACAGTTCTACTGTCCTTGATTCCCATAATCAGGATAATAACAATTTATTCTTCCTGCCCCAATAACAGAGACACTGGGGATCCCACAGCAGCCAAAGTGACCATTTGGGCAGCTATGGCCTCATTCTAGAAGGGGTGGGTGTGCCTATGCAAATGAGATCAGACCCTGAACTTCTTTTCCACAACTTGCCACACCAGATGTCAGGGTGGAGCTCATCCTGACTCTCGTTACATGATGATCAGAGAACGGGGCCAGCCGGATGCTGGAGGAGTGGGCCTGTGAAAGGTGGAAACGTGATAAGTAGATGCGGTCCAACCGGGAGTGGCACGACCGATGGGCCTCCACCCGGACAAAAGTGAATGTCGAGACGTTGTCTGGGTGGTGGTTGTGCCAGATGTCCACCAGGGAGTGATGGTTGACTATCTCCCAGAGGACGTCCGTGGTGGCCGGGCACTGCTCGGTCCCCAAGAGGTCCCACTCCTCGAGGGTAGTATTGAAGTCCCCGCCCAGGACCAGGCACTCGCAAGGATCCAAGGTGCCAAGGAAGGCGGACGCCTGCTGAAAGAAACGCAGCCGCTCCGGGCCCGATGTTGGGGCATAGACATTGACAAGATTGACCATGAGCCCCTCCATATGGACCCGGAGGTGCAGCAGGCAGCCCGGCACAGCCTCGGCAACTCCCAGCACCTTGGGGCATAGGTCGTGGGAGAACAGGGTCGCCACTCCAGCTGTACGAACTGTGAGATGGCTAAAGTAGACCCTTGTCACCCCATTCCAGCCGCCAGCTATCTTTGGCCGCTGGATCCGTGTGGGTCTCCTGCAGGAAAACCACAGAGTACCCCCCTTCCCAAAGGAAGGAGAGCACCTGGCACCTGTGGAGACCCATCCTACAGCCCCGGGTGTTCTCATGGCACCTCTCACCATCGCAACATTGGAGGGCTGGGGGGGATCCTCGCCGGCAGGGACGCTCGTGGCTCCCAATGGGCCGCACAACAGTCCGTGACCTACCCCGTAAGCGAGTAAGGAGTCACAGAAGACGGTGACCCGCTGGTAGACCACGGCGCCTTGCTTCCCAGTCCTTTTACCCTCCCCCATGAGGGCCCTCACAGCCTGGAGGATTTGATGAAAGTCCCCCCATCGCTGGAGAGCAAGCTGTACCTTGTTGCGGGAGCCACGGACGTCTTCTAAAAACTCCCGCAACTCCTCTCACAGTGCATGGAAGGGTGGGTTTAGGGTTTCCTGCTTATCCCCTGATGGGGCCCTTGGTACAGCCCCATGGCCCACCGAGACGGGCAGACAGGGTGCGGACCCCCGACGGGGCGTCTGATGGGCTGGCGCCACTAGGCCCACCTCGAATTCTGGGGCAGTAGGGGGCGGCGGAGGGAGGATAGCAGCCCCTAGTGGGTCGAGACAGGGAAACACAAAGGCTGCTCCCCGGGGGTCATCTATTGGAAAAGGGAAGGAGACAGCCCCAGGGGCAGCAATAACATTGCCGGAGGTGGACCTGATAGGGACAGGGTCAGCATCAAGGGGAGGGCTGGAATCAGGGGCAGGGGCAGAGACGAGATTCTGCGCTTTGGGAGCCAAGTAGCTGGATCGTGGCGCCTCCCGATCAGGCTCAAGGGTTAAGGGGGTGGGGAGGGGGCTCTCAGCAATGCCGGGCACAGGCTTTACGGTGGGTTTGGCAGCCACGGCATCAGGAGGTGGACTATCTTCTGTAGGGCCCCCGCCCGGGAAGGAAGTCAATTGCTCCACACCAACGAGGGGTGCCCCTGGTGGCTTGGGTCCCGGCCGCTTGGCACTGGCTGTCGCCTGAACAGGATCGGTGGCCGTCAGCGGGGTGCCATCTGCAGCCGGGTTGATGGAGGAGCCCAGGGGCTCCTCGGAGGTGGGAGCGGAAGCAATGGTTAGGGGAAGGGAGCATGGGAAAAAGGGGGGCTGGAGTGAGGTCGCCCAGGTCGAGGCCCGCTGGCATAGGGATGTCCTCCCCCTGGGTGACCGGGGTCAGACCCAGGGCCTCGATCTCTTCGTATATGGAGGGGAGATCGCTTTCTGCCACCCCAGGGTTCTCCCCGCTGGCACCCGATGGGATGGTCGCCTCAGGGCTCATAGAGGCTTCAGATGGTACCAGGGCAGAAGGGGCTCCCTTGGGGGGTCTTGCAGGGGAGGGACTCCCGTGGAAGGGAGATACTGCCTTCCGGTGCTGCCATGTCTTCCCCAGCCAGCACCGGTGGATGGAATACACTCATGGGCAAAGCGGAAGGCTCGGCATCGGTGCCCCCCTTCCTGGTCTTCCGGGAGGAGCAGAGCTCGAGCCTTCTGCTTGCCCCGCTTCCCCTGGACTAGGGCCCAGCCCTCCATGGCATCATCCAAGGGCTGGCTAGCAGGGGTCATGTCAGGGGGCAGAGGCGATGGCTCAGGGACTCGGGCGGGTAACGGTGGGGCAGCATGAGGGAGAGAGGATTCCCCCTGGGGCGGGCCCTCTCCCATGCCCGGCAGTGTCCCTGATGCACCCTCCTCCACAGACCCTGCCAGATTGCAAACAGTGGGGGCGGGGCTCTCCCGCTCGTCTGGGCATAGTGGGGGAGGCGCCCCTTGGGCCCGAGCAGGAGCAGTGGTAGACTGGGAAGGAGGAGGGGTGGCTTCGGGGGCTGGGCAGCTAGGGGCGCAGGAAATGACAGGGCCAGTGCCCTGCCGGGGCTCAGGGGTCCCGGATGCCCCTCCTTGCCAGGCCAAGGGGCAGTCCCTCCGGACGTGCCCCATCGCCCGGCAGAGGTAGCACTGGGCCTCCCCCATAGAGTAATGCACCCGGTAATGGGCCCCCTGGTAGGGGACCAGGAAGGACCCCTCGAGCACCTCTCTGTCACGCACTGCCGGCGGAACGAGAGGACGTGACGGAGGGTGGGGTCTTTGCAGCCCAACGAGAGAGGGTTAATCACAGAGATGGGTTTCCCCAGGGTGGAGAGGGCGGGTAACAGGGAGGCATTGGGAAGAAAGGGAGGGACGGAGGTCAGGACCAGGCGGACGCCCAGGTCCTCTTGCGGTTCCAGGGGGACGAATACCCCCCCCTCCACTGCCAGGCCCTTTTCCACCGCCTCCTGGGCGGTGGCCTCCAATGCTAAGAAGACAACGACCTTGCCATACATGGCCGTGGGCCCCACCATCCTCGCCAATGCCCACACATAGGTCTCCACGTGGCGCGAGGCGGACACCAGGAGGCAACAGACGCCATGCTTCCTGGTCATGGTGGGAAAGGGGCCCCGGCCACTATAGATAGTAGCAGAGGTGGTGGGCGGGAGAGATGACGTAGCGGCAGGTGGCGGGGCTGCCACCACCTGGGAGTACACCCTGGGGGCCGGGGAGGGACACCTGCAGAGCTGGTGGAGGGAACAGCGGGGAGGGACGCCGCGGCCGGTGGCGGTGCCGTGGCAGTGGAGGCAGCCCCTGCCATGGAGGGCCTGGTCTTTTTAGCGGGGCCCTTCCCCTTCTTCTTACCTGGCCTTTCCCGCCAGCTGGGGGGCTCCCCCCGAATCTGAGGGGGCGAGGGACGCAGCAGCAGCGGAGGTCACCGCGGATGCTGTAGCAGGTGGTTCGGCAGCTGAGGTAGAGGCTCGGGGGGGTGACGGAGGGGCAGGCGGGGGAGGGGTAGCTGGGGCTGATGGAGGGGCCCCACCCATCTCGTCCCCTGCCATCGTGAGCAGGGAGGGAAGGGGAGACACCAGAAAGAGGAGGGGAAAGGGGAAGCAGGTTGACCACTCCTACCCGCTAGGCTGCAGGCAGGGGAGGAGGGCGCCAAAAGGGGTGGGTTGGACGTGGGGACAAAACAGGGGTTAGGGGTCAGTCGACAACACGGGGTCGAATTCTGGCTCCTCTAGCTGCACTAAGGGTGGGGGGGATACAACAACATTGGGGGTGCAGTGAAGAGGGTTGAAACTAAAATGGGGAATGGCATAAGCTCATGGGAGGGGGCATGGGAACACGGAGCAAGGGGCTAAGTGGGCTGGAGTTAGGGCAGGGAAACCAAGGGGCTAGCTTCAGATGCTGGGGCGGGGCAAACAAACAAAGGCTGCAGAGGGAAATGGGTGGGGCAGGCAAACAAACTGAAGCTAGTAAGGGGGGTTGGGGCAAAAGGGGGGGCAAAAGCTGCAAGGGGCAAATGGGGCAGGTAGCAAGGGGCAAAGCTCTGGGAGGGGAATGTGCACCCACGTGCGCTTGCACAAAGAGTCAGTGTGGGCTGGCTGCTGCTTCAGGCCCAAACAGTGGAAGCAGGGCGTGGCAAGCTAAGCAAATAGTCAAGTCCAGAGGCAGGAGCTGAGGAAGATGGTAAACAGCCAGTGGGGGTGGTGGAGGGGGTAGTAGTGGTGGTGGGGGGCGGTTGGGGGAAACACAGATGGATCTGGGGGCAGCTCCATGCCACACCCCATGTGTCCCCACAAACACAGTCAAAACCCCCACCACAAGAGCACAGTTTGAAGGTTTGGGGTGGGGGGACGTACACCCACGTGTTATAGGACCCCTCCTAGGTGGCAATGATGATGGTATCCACAGCGGCAACGGCTGGGGCTGGGGTCTCTCGCTCTTCCCCTCAATCAAAGGGTCAGACGGAGGGAACCGGACGGGGTCACCGAGCAGAGAACCTCGGACAGCGCCCACCGCTCCTCGAAGGTGTCAAGGGAGTCGGTGGACGCCGCCCAGAGGAACTCTGCCCGGATATGTGAATGTACTGAGGATCGGAAAATGGCCCTACAATCGCAGGACGCTTCATTAGCCAACCTCCCCTCTCTGGTTTTATAAATGGCTGTTTTAGCTAGGGCTAGGAGGAGGTTAACCAGGAGATCTCGCGATTTTGTGGGGCCACGGATGGGGAGTGTGTAGATAAAAAGGTGAGGGGAAAAGTGGAGCCAAAAGCATAATAAAATATTCGTGAGGAGCCGGAAAAGGGGCTGCAATCTGGCACACTCTAAATATACGTGCGCCAGGGTTTCCCTCACGTTGCAAAAAGGGCAAGTATCCGGGATAGGGTAAACCGTGTCAAAAACATGCCCGTGCTCACAGCTCCGTGAAGGAGCCGCCAACTAATGTCCCCGACGGGCCTCGGGACCAAGGTGGAATACAGGCTGGCCCACCGAGGTTGCTCACCCTCCAAAGGTGGCAGGAGGTCCCGCCACTTTGTATCGGGGCGGGACACCAGGGTGTGGGCGTGAAGGGTGTGAAGCGTGAGTGTGTATAAATATTTCCGTGGCGCGATTTGGAAGCTGACCGGCTGCAGTTCATGCAGCCGGCTTGCAGTGAAAGGGTGAGGGGTTTGTTGGGATCTACGGGGTAGGGGCCCAACTGAAAGGTCCGGCGGGCCTGGGGTAGAGGGTGGGCGGGGTGCGCCCTCGCGCAGGGCTCTGTTGAGATAAGCCCGAGCAGCGGGTGTCAAGGCGGCCTTCACCTCCTGAAGTACGCGCCGGGGGGTACGAGGTCTGGAGAGCCCCATGCACTGGGCGAGGGTCAGGGGATCCAGCCAGTCTCCCCGGTCGTAGTCCAGGAGGTCTCCGACTCTCCTGACTTCCACCAGGACCAAACTCTGGCGCACCGAGCAGGACTCCGCCACCTGCACACAGAGCTGGGGGTTGTGTAGCAGGGGCTCCGTGAGGAGATCTGCTCCCACGGTGGCCGCCACGGACCTGGTTGTTGAGAACAGTTTCCAGGTCCGGAGGAGGTCCTGGTAGAAGACTGGCAGCCCGGAGAGGTCTCGCAGAAAACCTCTCGGACAGAGATAAAAGAGCTGCCGGTCGTATCAGAGCCCTTGGAAGCGGCGCAGGAAGGCGTGCGCCAGTATGCTCCACGTCGAACTACCTGCACTATAAAGGAGCCTCTGCAGGGCCTGGAGGCGGAAGACACGGACTTGAGTGTGCAGACACTTCAGGCCCTGCCCTCCTTCCTTCAGGGGTAGATGAAGAACCCCAACAGGGGCCCAGTGCATTCCTGACCAAAAGAACTCTAGAATCGATGTCCGGAGGTTGGTCAGGAAACCCGGGGCCGGGACCAGGGTGTTGAGCCGGTACCAGAGCGTGGACAGGACTAGTTGGTTAAGCACCAGTGCTCTCCCTCGGAGGGAGAGACATCGGAGTAGCCTCGTCCATTTCCGGAGCCGCTCTATCACCCCGCCCTCTAAATTTTGCCACTTCTCCAGGGGGAAGGGTGTGTGGCAGAAAGGTAAACGCCTAGGTAGAGCAGTGGACCCGCACTCCACCGGATGGTCTGAAGCGCGGGTGGGAGGGAGCTCACCTGCCGCCAGTCCCCCACCGCCAAGCCAGAGCTCTTGACCCAGTTGACTCGGGCGGAGGAGGCTGCTGAATAGTGGCCTGGCAAGCCTCCACCCGCGCCAAGTCGCCCGGGTCCTGGACCACGAGGAGTACGTCATCGGCGTACGCCGACAGGACCAGCCGCAGCTCCGGCTCCCGCAGCACCAACCCTGTCAACCTCCTGCGGAGGAGACAGAGGAAAGGCTCGATCGCCAGAGCGTACAGCTGGCCCAAGAGGGGGCACCCCTGCCGCACTCCTCGCCCGAAGCTGACCGGCTCAGTCAGGGTCCAGTTGAGCCTAACCAAACACTCTGCGGAGGCGTACAGCACCTGGATAAAACTCACAAACTGAGGTCCGAATCCAAACGCCTGCAGAGTGCTCAGGAGGTACTCATGGTCTACTCTATCGAACGCCTTCTCCTGATCGAGAGACAGGAGGGCGAACGACAGACCGTCTCTACGCCCAAGTTCCAAAAGGTCTCAGACTAGAAATAGGTTGTCAAAAATGCTGCGACCCGGGACAGTATAGGTCTGGTCTGGGTGGATCACGTCCGCCATCACGGACCCTAGCCGCAGCGAGATTGCTTTCGCTAGGATTTTGTAGTCCGTGCTAAGGAGTGAGACGGGACGCCAGTTTCGTAAATCGCGGAGGTCCCCCTTCTTCGGCAACAAGGCGAGCACTGCTCGCCTGCACGAAAGAAGGAGGACCCCGCCCTGCAAAGACTCAGCCCAGACAGTGGCTAGGTCTGGGCCAAGGATGTCCCAGAACGCGCTGTAGAACTCCACGGTCAGCCTGTCCATGCCCGGAGATTTATTGGTGGGCATGCGACGGAGGACTTCCGAGAACTCGGCCAGGGTGAGAGGCAGCTCTAGCCGGTCTCAGTCGCCCGTGCTGACCATGGGGAGTTCCTCCCAGAGCACCCTGCAAGCGCCAGGATCGGTCGGATCCGGGGAGAAAAGGCTTGTGTAGAAGTCACGGGCCCTCCCACACAACTCCACCGGATCCGTGAGGGGGGCGCTGTCCTCTGCTAGAAGGCAGGTAACGTGTTTCTTGGCCCCCCTCATTTTCTTCAGGGCATAGAAGAAACGGGAGCCGCGATCCATCTCGCGAAGGAGGCGGATGCGGGATTGAACAAAGGCACCTCGGGCCCGATGGTCCTCGAGGGCCCGGAGCTCCTCCCGCTTCTCCCGGCACACTCCGCAGAGGAACGGGTCCTCGGGGCTGGCGGCCAGACGCCTCTCCATCTCTAAGACCTCCCGTTCCAACTGCTCTATCACTGCATTTCTCCATCGGCTGGTGCCCCGGGTGTAGTCATGGCAGAAGAGCTTGGCGCACACCTTCCCTAGATCCCACCATCGCCGCGCCGAGGGAAAGGCACCCCGCTGCTCTCGCCAGGCCAGCCAAAACTCCCGGAAGGACGTCACAAAGTCCTCATCCTCCAACAGGCTGTTGTTAAAGTGCCAATAGGCTGGCCCTGGCCTCTCTGCACGGAGGGAGGCTGTTATAGTGGCTAAATGATGGTCTGAAAATGGGGCCGGCCGAATGTTGGAGGAGTGGGCCTGTGAAAGATGGAAACGGGATAAATAAATACAGTCCAAACGAGAGTTATGTGACCGATGGGCCTCCACCCGAACAAAGGTGAACGTGGAAGTGTCATCTGGGTGGTGGTCACGCCAGACGTCTACTAGGGAGTGATATTCAACTATTTCTCGGAGAATGTTCACAGCGGCCGGGCTCAGCTCGGCCCCTGAGTGGTCCCGTTCCTCCAGGGTGGTGTTAAAGTCCCCTCCCAGGACTAGGCACTCGTGAGAATCTAGGGTGCCGAGGAAGTCGGACACCCGCTGATAGAATTGTGGCCGTTTCGGGCTCGTAGTAGGGGCATAGATATTAACAAAATTGACCACGAGCCCCTCCATACGGACTCGGAGATGCAGCAGGTGGCCCGGCACGGCCTCAGTGACCCCTAGCACCTTGGGCCGTAGGTTGGGGGAGAACAGGGTCACCACTCCAGCTTGCCACATCGTGAAGTGGCTAAAATAGACCCCGTCCCCCCACTCCAGCCGCCAGCTGTCCTCGGCGGTCGGATCCGTATGGGTCTCCTGCAGGAAAACTACAGAGTACCCCCCTTCCCGAAGGTAAGAGAGCACCTGGGACCTGCGGAGAGCCATCCTACAGCCCCTGGTGTTCAAAGTTGCGATAATGAGAGGTGTCATGCGGAGGGTTGGAGGGGTGGGGGTTCCGTATTGGCGGGGGTGTTTGCGGCCCCCGGCAGGTCGCGCAGCAATCCATGACCCGTCCCGTAAGTGAGTAAATCATTAAGGAAGCTGCGGGCCCGCCCGTAGGCTGCAGCACTGCACCTTCCTTGCCCTCTACCCTCCTTTATAAGGGCCCTTGTGGCCTGGAGGATTTGATCAAAGTCCCCCCATAGTTGGAGAGCCAGCTGTACCCTGTTGCGGGCGCCACGGATGTTTTCTAAAAACTTCTGCAATGCATTTCGCAGCTCATGGGGGGGTGGGGTTGCGATTTCCGGGTTGTTCTCTGGTGGGGCTCTTGATGCAGCCTCGTGGTCCGCTGAGGCGGGCAGGCAGGGTGCGGACCACCGACGGGGCATCTGACAGGCTAAAGTTATTAGGTCCATTTCACGCCTTGGGGTAGAAGGGGATGGTGGAGGGAAAATTGCAGCTTCTAATGGGTCGTGGCAGGAAAATGCAAAGGCTGCTCCCTGGGGGGAATCCGCAAAAAACGGAAAAGAAATAACCCCAGGGGTGGCAATAGCATTGCAGGAGGAGGTGGATTGGGCAGGGACAGGGGTGGGGGTGGGGGCAGAGGCAAGGCTCTGGGCTTCGGGAGGCAAGCAGCTGAAAGGTGGTGCCTCCTGAGCAGATTCGAGGGTTGAGGGGTGGGGGAGGGGGCTCCCAGTGATGCTAGGCGCAGGCTCTGTGGTGGATTTGGCGGCCATGGCATCAGGTGGTGGACCACCTTCTGTAGGGTGCCCACGCGGGAAGGAGGTTAGGGGGAGGGAGCATGGGGAAAGGGGGACTGGGTTGAGGTTTCCCAGATCGAGGCCAGCTGGCAGTAGATCATCCTCTCCCTGGGTGACTGGGGTCAAACCTAGGGCCTCAATCTCCTCATACATGGAGGAGAGGTCGTCTTCTGCTACCCCGGGGGCTCCTCCTCTGGGGCCTGCCTCGACGGTCGCTTCGGGGTTCACGGATGGTTCGGGTGGTATCTGGGTAGAAGGGGCTTCCTCAGGGGTCTCGGAGGGGAGGGTCTCCCGTGGAGGGGAGATTCTACCTTCCAATGCCATTCTGTCTTCCCCTCCCGACACAGGCGGATGGATCTGACTCGTGGGCGAAGCGGAAGGCTCAGTATCAGTGCCTCCCTTCCTGGTCTTCTGGGGGGTCTCCGCATCAGATGGGTGCAGTGGAACTTGAGCCTTTCGCTTGCCTCGCTTCCCCTGGACTAGGGTCCAGCCCTCCATAGCGTCGTCTGGGGGTTGGTTAGCAGGGGTCGTGTCGGGGGGCGGAGGCGATGGTTCAAGGGTCCGGGGGGGGTAGCGGTGAGGCAGCATGAGGAGGGGGAGGTTCTCCTTGGGGCGGGCCCTCTCCTATACCCGGTAATATCTTTGCTGCACCCTCCTCCATAGGCTCTGCTGGATTGTTAATAGCAAGGGTGGGATTCCCTTGCTCATCTGGGCATTGCAGGGGAGGTGTCTCTTGGGCCCGGACGGGAGCAGCGGTGGATCGAGCAGGAGGGGAGGTGGTTTCAGGTGCCGGGCAGTCAGGGGCGTCGGCAACGACGGAGCCAATGTCCTGCCAGGTCTCGGGGGTCTCGGGTGCCCCTCCCCGCTGGGTCAAAGGGCAGTCTCTTCGGACATGCCCCGCTGAGCGGCAGAGGTAGCACCGGGCCTCTCCTGTGGAGTAAAAGACCCGATAGCGGGCTCCCTCATAGGGGACTAGGAAGGACCCTTCGAGCACCTCTCCGTCACGCGCCGCCGCCGGCGGTAGAAGCTGCACTTGCCGGCGGAACGAGAGAACATGATGGAAGGTGGGGTCCTTGCAGCCCAATGGGAGAGGGCTGATGACAGAGGTAAGTTTCCCCAGGGCTGAGAGAGCGGGTAACAGGGCGGCATTGGGTAGAAAGGGAGGGACAGAGGTGAGGACTAGGCGAACGCCCAGGTCCTCTAGCGGCTCCAGGGGGACAAACACCCCCCCCACCTCCAGGCCCTTCTCCACCGCCTCCTGGGCGGCAGCCTCCGATGCTAAGAAAAAGACGACCTTCCCGTACATTTTGGAGGCCGCCACAATAGCCGTGGGTCTTACCACCCTCGCCAACGCCTGCACGTAGGTCTCCACGTGGGGCGAGGCGGGCACCAGGAGGCAACGGACACCGTGCTTCCTGGTCATGGGGGGAAAGGGGCCCCGGCCGCTATTGATGGTAGCGGAAGCGGTGGGTGGGCGAGATGACGAGGCGGCAGGCAGGGGCGGGGGTGCCACCACCCGGGCATACGTCCCGGGGGCCAGGGGAGGGATGCTCGCAGAGCTGGTGGAGGGAACAGCGGGGAGGGACGCCATGGTCGAGGACGAGGCTACAGCGGTGGGGGCAGCCCCTGCCATGGGGGGCCTGGTGGTTTTAGCGGGGCCCTTTCCTTTCTTCACACCCTGGCCTTTCTGGCCAACTGGGGGGGGGGTTTCTTAGAATCTGGGGGGGGCGGTGGACATTGCAGCGGCAGTAATCGCCCGGGTGCCTCCTGCTGCCGATGCCCCAGCGGGGGCGGTGGCAGATGTTTTGACAGCAGTGGTGGGGGGGAGGGCTTGGCGGTTGGGTAGGGTGGTAGGTGGGGGAGGGGCAACTGAGCTTGTTAGAGGGGCCTCACCCCTCTCATTCCCCACCATTGTGAGCAGGGAGAGATGGGGAGACACCAGAAGGAGGAGGGGGAAGCAGATTAACCACTCCTCCCTGCTGGGCTGCAGGCGGGGGTGTGTGTGTGCCAAATGGGTCGGACTGGACGGCGGAGGAAAACAGGAATTGGGGTCCGGTAATAGGGGCAAACTGTGGGGTAAACAGTCCGGGGGGGGACAGGATGTGGACCCACGCACGTTAGTCCAAAAAGTCTCGTTTGGGCGGCTCTTGTGACTGGTCCGAAACGGCAAAATTCAAAGCAAACAGCTGAATCTAAAGGCAGATGGCAAGTTGCCAGCAGGGACGGATGGCGGGGGGGCCGTGATGGTCGTAGTAGTGTTGGGGGGGGCACCGATGGATCGGGGGGCAGCTCCGTGCCACACCCCCTGTGCACCCACAAACGCAATTAAAACACAGTCAAACTCCCCCCACACGAGAGTACAATTCAAAAGTTACTCAGTCTTACGGCCCCCTCCACGATGGTTCGTAGCTTCCCTGGGTGATTTTTTCTGCTGGCTATCTTCTCTTCCGGCTTTGTAATGAGGCTTTCAGCAGGCCAAGAATGTTGCAGAGATAAGAAGAATCTTCCTAGCTCGGCACGGGTTTAGAAACAACAGCAAAACGGCTGGGTCTGGGGGTTTCCACTCCCCTCCTCCAGGTAGCGGGTCGGCAGTCCTTCCCCGCTCCTCTGGGGTTTTCAGCTGGAGCAAAAGTGGCGTCCAAGAGCAGGCGTGGGGGGGGGGGGGGCGGCTGGCAGCAAGCTGGCAACCGACCAGCACTCGAACGGCAGCAAAAAAACAAAACAAAACAAAAAAAGCGTCTGGCCCGGTCGGGGGGGAAACTAAAGCAGGGTCAAAAGTAAGAAAAATCCAGGCCAGGGGGCTTTAGGAAAGAGTAGAAAGCAAATAGAGTAGCAGCAAGTGAAGGAGGTCCCTTTTCCATGGGTAAGGGAACAGGGAAGGCTCCGAAACAATCAGGAACTTTCTGGAAACAATTAAGGCCTACAGGCTGATTAGAATACTTGCAGCCAATCAAGAAGCTGCCAGAATCACTTAAGACAGGCAGGCTAATCAGGGCACCTGGGTTTAAAAAGGAGCTCACTTCTGTTTGTGATGGGTGTGGAAGGAGCTGGGGGCAAGAAGGCGTACAACTGGAAGACTGAGAAGCACAAGCATTATGAGTCATCAGGAGAAAGATCCTCTGGTGAGAATAAAGTAGGTGTTGGGAGAAGGCCATGGGGAAGTAGCCCAGGAAGTTGTAGCTGTTACATAGCTGTTCTAGGAGCCACTGTAGACAGCTGGAATCCACAGGGCCCTGGGCTGGAATCCTGAGTAGAGGGTGGGCCTGGGTTCCCTCCTTCCCCCATAACTCCTTACTTGATACTGGAGGAGTTCATCTGGACTGTGGGCTCATGAAAATGGCCAAACTGAGGGCTGCCATGAATCTCTGAGGTGAGCAAATCTGCCAATAAGCACAAGACCACTAAGGTAGAGAAAGAACTTTGTCACAATAGTTTAGAAGCTTTTAAGACTCCAAATTTGCACGGTAATAATGGCTGTAAGCCTCATTTCCAGCTAGGAGGTTCCATCAATTATACCCATCAAGAATGCTCATGGAGATTATACTCATGGCAATAACAACGTCCCATGTACCTGTCGCATCTGCCAGCCTCCAGAGACTCCCACAATGAGATGGGTACAAATATAAGCTGATAGAGAGACATTGGTTTGTGGGGATAGATGGATGGACAGAGACAAAGAGAGAAGTGAGTGTGTATGAGGATGGATGGAGAGAAACAGTCTTTGTACCAATTTCCAGTAAAACCCCTAAAGTGGATTCAGGTATACCAGCATAATAACCATGATTCACACCAGCTTAATCTTCACTAGGAGAGCAACAAGCCACAGCAGTATAAGGACCTTTCTAATGGTATTCATTGCCAAAAAAACCCAAAAAACTCAAACTCTTGCTTTTGTAAGTCCTAGGGTATGTTTACACTACGAAATAAGGTCAAATTTATAGAAGTCGGTTTTGTAGAAAGTGGTTTTATACAGTTGATTGTGTGTGTCCCCACACAAGTGCTCTAAGTGCATGTAGTCGGCGGAGTGTGTTCACAGTACCGAGGCAAACATTGACTTCCGGAGCGTTGCACTGTGGGTGGCTATCCCACAGTTCCCGCAGTCTCTGCCGCCCATTTGAATTCTGGGTAGAAATCCCAGTGCCTGATGGGGCTAAAACATTGTTGTGGGTCGTTCTGGGTACATATTGTCAGGCCCCCGTTCCCTGCCTCCCTCCGTGAAAGCAGGGGCAGACAATCGTTTTGCGCCTTTTTTCTTGAGTTACCTGTGCACACGCCATACCACGGCAAGCATGGAGCCCGCTCACCTAATCATCACCGTATGTCTCCTGGGTGCTGGCAGACGTGGTACTGCATTGCTACACAGCAGCAAATTGCCTTTTGGCAGCAGACAGTGTAGTATGACTGGTAGCCATTGTCGACATAGTCCTGGGTGCTCTTTTAACCGGGCGCCTGGGCAAACATGGGAGTGACTCAGCCAGGTCATTTCCCTTGTTTTGTCTCATGGCAATTCAGTCCTACCAGCAGCACACTTTTAACCTCCAGCCAGCAGAAGATGATGGCTAGTTGTCATACTGCACCGTCTTCTGCCGAGCACCCAGGAGATGACGATGGCTAGCGGTCGTACAGCACAGTCTGCTGCCAGCAAGATGTATAAAGATAGATGAAGTGGCTCAAAACAAGAAATAGACCAGATTTGTTTTGTATTCATTTTCTCCTCCCTCCCTCCCTCTGTGAAATCAATGGCCTGCTAAACCCAGTTTTGAGTTCTATCCTTGAGGGGGCCATCCAGTTTCTCGCAAAGCCACCCCCTTTGTTGATTTTAATTCCCTGTAAGCCAACCCTGTAAGCCATGTCGTCAGTTGCCCCTCCCTCCGTCAGGGCAACGGCAGACAATCGTTCCGCGCCTTTTTTCTGTGCAGATACCATACCACGGCAAGCACGGAGCCCGCTCAGATCACTTTGGCAATTAGGAGCACATTAAACACCATGCACGTTATCCAGCAGTATATGCAACACCAGAACCTGGCAAAGTGATACCTGGTGAGTAGGTGACATCAGCGCGGTGATGTGAGTAACGAGGACATGGACACAGACTTCTCTCAAAGCACGGGCCCTGGCAATGTGGGCATCATGGTGCTAACGGGGCAGGTTCATGCTGTGGAACGTTGATTCTGGGCTCGGGAAACAAGCACAGACTGGTGGGACCGCACAGTGTTGCAAGTCTGGGATGATTCCCAGTGGTTGCGAAACTTTCGCATGCGTAAGGGCACTTTCATGGAACTTTGTGACTTGCTTTCCCCTGCCCTGAAGCGCAAGAATACCAAGACGAGAGCAGCCCTCACAGTTGAGAAACGAGTGGCAATAGCCCTGTGGAAGCTTGCAACACCAGACAGCTACCGGTCAGTCGGGAATCAATTTGGAGTGGGCAAATCTACTGTGGGGGTTGCTGTAATGCAAGTAGCCAACACAATCAAAGATCTGCTGATATCGAGGGTAGTGACCCTGGGAAATGTGCAGGTCATAGTGGATGGCTTTGCTGCAATGGGATTCCCTAACTGGGCTGGGGCCATAGACGGAACCCATATCCCTATCTTGGCACCAGAGCACCAAGCCAGCGAGTACATAAACCACAAGGGGTACTTTTCAATAGTGCTGCAAGCACTGGTGGATCACAAGGGACGTTTCACCAACATCAATGTGGGATGGCCGGGAAAGGTACATGACGCTCGCATCTTCAGGAACTCTGGTCTGTTTCAAAAGCTGCAAGAAGGGACTTTATTCTCAGACCAGAAAATAACCATTGGGGACGTTGAAATGCCTATATGTATCCTTGGGGACCCAGCCTACCCCTTAATGCCATGGCTTATGAAGCCATACACAGGCAGCCTGGACAATAGTCAGGAGCTGTTCAACTACAGGCTGAGCAAGTGAGAATGGTGGTAGAATGTGCATTTGGATGTTTAAAAGTGTGCTGGTGCAGTTTACTGACTCGGTTAGACCTCAGCGAAACCAATATTCCCACTGCTATTACTGCTTGCTGTGTGCTCCACAATATCTGTGAGAGTAAGGGGGAGACATTTATGGTGGGGTGGGAGGTTGAGGCAAATCGCCTGGCTGCTGGTTTCGCACAGCCAGACACCAGGGTGGTTAGAAGAGCACAGGAGTGCGCGGTGCGCATCAGAGAAGCTTTGAAAACCAGTTTCATGACTGGCCAGGCTACGGTGTGAAAGTTCTGTTTGTTTCTCCATGATGAAACCCACCGCCCCTTGGTTCACTCTACTTTCCTGTAAGCTAACCTCCCTCCCCTCCTGCCTTTGATCACCGCTTGCAGAGGCAACAAAGTCATTGTTGCTTCACATTCATGCATTCTTTATTCATTCATCACACAAATAGGGGGATAACTAGCAAGGTAGCCCAGGAGGGGTGGTGGAGGAGAGAAGCACCAGGAGAGGTGGTGGAGGAGGGAAGGACAAGGCCACACAGCACTTTAAAAGTTTAAAACTTATTGAATGCCAGCCTTCTGTTGCTTGGGCAATCCTCTGGGGTGGAGTGGCCGGGTGGCTGGAGGCCCCCCCACCGCGTTCTTGGGCGTCTGGGTGAGGAGGCTATGGAACTTGGGGAGGAGGGCGGTTCGTTACACAGGGGCTGTAGTGGTGATCTGTGCTCCTGCTGCCTTTCCTGCAGCTCAACCATACGTTGGAGCATATTGGTTTGATCCTCCAACAGCCTCAGCATTGAATCCTGCCTCCTCTCATCACGCTGCTGCCACATTTGAGCTTCAGCCCTCTCTTCAGCCCACCACCTCTCCTCCCGGTTATATTGTGCTTTCCTGCACTCTGACATTGTCTGCCTCCATGCATTCATCTGTGCTATGTCAGTGTGGGAGGACAGCATGAGCTCAGAGAACATTTCATCACAAGTGCATTTTTTTCGCCTTCTAATCTTCACTAGCCTCTGGGAAGGAGAAGATCCTGTGATCCTTGAAACACATGCAGCTGGTGGAGAAAAAAATAGAGGCAGTGGTATTTAAAAAGACACATTTTCTAGAACAATGGCTACACTCTTTCATGGTAAACCTTGCTGTTAACATTACATACACAGCACATGTGCTTTCGTTCCAAGGTCGCATTTTGCCTCCCTCCACCACATGGCTAGCCCCCTCACCCCCCCCCCCCCATGGCTAACAGCGGGGAACATTTCTGTTCAGCCACAGGCAAACAGCCCAGCAGGAACGGGCACCTCTGAATGTCCCCTTAAGAAAAGCACCCTATTTCAACCAGGTGACCATGAATGATATCACTCTCCTGAGGATAACACAGAGAGATAAAGAACGGATGTTGTTTGAATGCCAGCAAACATACACTGCAATGCTTTGTTCTACAATGATTCCCGAGTACGTGCTACTGGCCTGGTGTGGTAAAGTGTCCTACCATGGTGGACGGAATAAGGCTGCCCTCCCCAGAAACCTTTTGCAAAGGCTTTGGGAGTACATCCAGGAGAGCTGCAAATGCCACGGCAAATTAATCATTAAACATGCTTGCTTTTAAACCATGTATAGAATTTTAAAAGGTACACTCACCAGAGGTCCCTTCTCCGCCTGGCGGGTCCGGGAGGCAGCCTTGGGTGGGTCCAGGGGGGACTGCCTCCGGGTCCAGGGGGGACTGCCTCCAGGTCCAGGGTCAGAAACAGTTCCTGGCTGTTGGGAAAACCGGTTTCTCCACTTGCTTGCTGTAAGCTATCTACAACTTCATCATCATCATATTCCTTGTCCCCAAAACCTGCTTCTGTGTTGCCTCCATCTCCATTGAAGGAGTCAAACAACACGGCTGGGGTAGTGGTGGCTGAACCCCCTAAAATGGCATGCAGCTCATCATAGAAGTGGCATGTTTGGGGCTCTGATCCGGAGCGGCCGTTTGCCTCTCTGGTTTTCTGGTAGGCTTGCCTCAGCTCCTTAAGTTTCAAGTGGCATTGCTTTGGGTCCCTGTTATGGCCTCTGTCCTTCATGCCCTGGGAGATTTTGACAAATGTTTTGGCATTTCGAAAACTGGAACGGAGTTCTGATAGCACGGATTCCTCTCCCCATACAGCAATCAGATCCCGTACCTCCCGTTCGGTCCATGCTGGAGCTCTTTTGCAATTCCGGGACTCCATCATGGTCATCTCTGCTGATTAGCTCTGCATGGTCACCTCTACTGATGACCTCTGGCCAGCGTGGCAAGCTGCAGGTGACCATGCAAACAGGAAATTGAAATTCAAAAGTTTGCGGGCCTTTTCCTGTCTACCTGGCCAGTGCATCTGAGTTGAGAGTGCTGTCCAGAGCAGTCACAATAGAGCATTCTGGGATAGCTCCCGGAGGCCAATACCAACTAATTGCGTCCACAGTACCCCAAATTCGACCCGGCAAGGCCAATGTAAGAGCTAATACACTTGTCAGAGGAGGATTAAGGAAATCGATTTTAAGAGCCCTTTAAGTAGAAAAAAAGGGCTTCATCATGTGGACGGGTGCAGGTTTACATCGATTTAACGCTGCTAAATTCGACCTAAACTCCTAGTGTAGACCAGGGCCTAGAATATCAGGGTTGGAAGGGACCTCAGGAGGTCATCTTGTCCAAACTGCTGCTCAAAGCAGGACCAATCCCCAATTTTTGCCCCAGATACGTAAATGGCCCCCTCAAGGATTGAACTCACAACCCTGGGTTTAGCAGGTGCTAATGCTCAAACCACTGAGCTATCCCTCCCCCCAAAGGAGGAGTTATATCTTTCCTTACCTCATATTTGGATTTGTGTGGGGGTCTAGGTTGTGTATATTTGAATCTCTTGTTTATGTGAAGCTTGTGTGTCTCATGTTATGGTTCTTGTGTGTATGTTTGTGTTTTGTGGGTATGTTCCTCTTCCTTGAATGCCTATTGCATGTCTCCTCTTCCTCCTCATGAGTGTTTGGGTCTTTGTCGGTGTGTTTGTGTTTTATGTGGTTGTGCCTCTAACTGACAAAAGCAAGAGCCTTATCTGTCCCCAGTGTTGTTTACTGTGTGTTTTGTCTTGTGGTACCACACTATTTCAATATTCTAATTAGGGTTTAACCACCATGGGTGTGCTCTTATAAAACACCAGCAATCATTCATGACAGAACGAGGAGTAATGGTCTCAAGTTGCAATGGGGGAGGTTTAGATTGGATATTAGGAAAAACTTTTTCACTAAGAGGGTGGTGAAACACTGGAATGCGTTACCTAGGGAGGTGGTAGAATCTCCTTCCTTAGAGGTTTTTAAGGTCAGGCTTGACAAAGCCCTGGCTGGGATGATTTAACTGGGACTTGGTCCTGCTTTGAGCAGGGGGTTGGACTAGATGACCTTCTGGGGTCCCTTCCAACCCTGATATTCTATGATTCTATGATTCAATTCTTGCAAAAGTCAGTCATAAATACACTTAAGTTATATTAACATATGTCTCAATGAACAATTTAATTGCAACTAAATTATATTTATACAGTATATATAATTTTGATTTGTGGTTTGTAAGGCAATGTGGCCAGTTTTTTTTTTTGCCAGAACCCATATTAAAATCCAAAAGTACATTGAGCAAACCACTGTAACATTAATGTAGCATTAATAGCTATATTATAGCTACAATGTTTTATTATATGAAAATATATAGGTTAGCTGTGCTATAAATTGTTAAACATAATCCAATCATTGGAAATACAAAAATCAGGTTCCAGCCTAGGTAACATGGTGTTGGGGAAATCAGGCCCAATAGGGCAAGGAGGTGTATAGGTCTGTTCCGTACAATGTACTGGGAAGAAATCTTGTTAGCTATTTGTTTGTATTTCATTCTGGTATTTTGTTTCTGAGGCTTCAGTGCTCAGATTGTCTACCCCTCAAGTATGTAAAAGCACGTGTTGGTTTTATACAAGGTAATAGATCATTGTAAACATACAATTAACCCTTTAAGACAAGGTATTTGCCAAATGAAATGTAAGCAGCACAATGGAAACAGGCTTCCCTAGACATCTCAGGTTTTGGGGGATCATGAAAGGAATTAAGTTATCAAATTAAAAGTTGGTAAATGCCCATAACATCAAGTCCCACAAGATTAAGCCATGGCAAAAAACCCTTATGTGTCCCATCCACAGCTTATTTGACTATGTTCAAGGATGTGTTTGGTAACCTGTCAGCTATCCACTCAGTAGGTCACCATGAAGACAATGTCTACAACAAACTCACCAATGTATCTCCTCTGGTAGGATAACACCCAATCATGAAAAATTCCACCAATGGCCTGTTCTAAAATGGGGTATTGGTACATTGGCACAGACAATATGTTTGAAGTGAACACACCGATGTGCATCCAGAAGGAAAGTACAACAGAATCTGTTTTCATTGTCTTCCCTCTCAGGCTAACCAAAGCAAGAGGCTCTTATGAGAAGGGCAAAGTGTGGTAGAAATGGCCAGTATTGTGTAATATCCAAACATCAAGATATTTTTGTGGTCGATTGGAGTGCAAGGTCACAGGGTCTAAAATTTTGTTACACAACATAGGCACATATGCTAATTGGGAAAGCAGCAATTCCCTTTTATCTGTTCTCTGTTATGTTATGTAAAAGCACAGGTTTAAACAAAGGGTAAGGCCCTAAATTTATGTGATAGGGTTCATTAACAATCACAGTATCAAGGGTGGGGACCTGTAGCCTATAGGGCTAGCTTGCCTTTCTTACATTCACTGCCTTGCCTTCTTTATATTCTGCCTTTATTAATATTCAGCAGTAATGCAAGGAACCTACAGGCCTGTACTCTGTAAGACACTGGCTTCAGCAGTTAGCATAAGTCTTGAGGCCTATGAACTTTGGCACAGATAAATGGCCTAACCGTCACCCCTAAGTTTTGGGGAACTGGAAATAGAGTGTGTAAGGGGGAATTTGTCCATAATGACACCAGCCAACCACAGGAACATGAGCTAACACCAGCTTTTGGATAGAATATCCACAGCTATCTGACCACAAGGGTATCATGTCAATGAATTGATGTATATGATAAGTTGAGGTCAGTAATACACCAACCTATAGGAGAGGGGCACCTCAACATTAGTAGAGTGAGGAAATTCAAATAAGGAAGAGAAGAGAACCCCCCTACTGAATATGCATTAGATATAGGGGCATTAGCAGAACATATTATAAGAATTGCATCCCAGCCTGTATGAAGGTAGTGGGGAGAGAGAGATGTAGCCCTTGGGAGAAGCCAGGATGATGGCCACTGATGGTGATGAGGAGGATAATGGCTAACATTTCAGGTTGTTCTGCAAGGGATGGTGTGAGTATATAGACATTCAGATAGACATTCGTATTCTCTCTATCAACCTTGCTGGGTTAGAGTGTGTGTGACTTTACCAAATGTATTAATAAACTATGGTAAATAAAAAAGGGATCCTATAGTGTGAGCATTGCAGCTGTGCTCATCAGGGTTCCCAATTATATCATCATTTTAATAGTACCAGGTATGATCTTGGAACAAGAACCTGTCAACCCTCGAAGTGATAACTGAGAATTCTTAAGTAAACAATATAATTAATACATAATCTATAGATCAGGCTACACTGTATTGTATTCCTCTGAATTTCTCTTTCCACAGATGATCTTCCATCCCTAGAGCCAATGAGAGAGGAAGCCAAATTCCAATCCAACCTAACCCGTTCCCCCCAAAACTCCATGCCTGGCTTTGGTCTCAAGAGAAAATAATTTAAGCCATTCCTCTCTCAATTTCTCTCTCTGTTTGTCCCCCCACACACATACCTCCCTCTCCTTTTTTCATTATTAAACTTCCAAGGGCACATTTCTGCCCCTCACAAATAAGACAGACACCCAACAACATCCAGTGGCAGTTCTCTTTCCTTCATAGAATCGCTTTTACCCTGCAGGGATAGAATAATACATGATTAGATGCTGCAGTGTTTGTTACCCTTTTTCATGCTGTTCAACTGACCACTGTGGTTCTGTTGTTGAGGGATCAGAGCACTCAGCTTAACAGTCAAGTGCTGTGAGCTGAAATGTGGTTGTGGTGATTTTAATTTATGTTGGTAGAGTTTGATTTAGCACAAGCTAGCTACTATCTTCTCTTCCTGTAGTACCAGCACTGCAGCCCATGGGGTTCGTGTGCTCTGACTTCCCCCTTCATGTCACCCAACTGATTAGGATGCCAAGTTCCCCACTAATTTTCATGGCACCCAATTCTTTTAGGCACCTTGGAGGGGGCTGCAGACCAGACGTGAGGAGTACTGGCAGAGCTGTGTGGGAGCCCACGGCTGAGATAGCAGGAGCTGTGGGTTGGGATTGAGACACACAAACGGGGCTATGAGGGATGGGGACCTGCTGTAATAATTGGGCTGACAAATTTAGCCTAATTTTAAGCTCAGCTGTGAAGAGTGAAAGTTTATGAACCTTCTATGATGTTATTGACTTGAACTGGCACCATATAGGACTTGGTTGCAACAATGTTCTATAGTGGCACCAAATCTTGTATAAAGGGGGTCAAATAAGGTGTCTAAGATGAGCTTATGGTTTGCTGATTAGGATTGTGCTATCTGTTTGCATGTATCATTACTTATTTAAAGATAATAAGTATTGGCTCTATACTGTCTGTATTCCAAACTTATGCTATGCTTCTGGGTGACACCCTAGACAAGTTGGTGTCAGCTCTGCCTAGCCTGCTTGACACCCATTAAGCACCATCATTGAGAGAAGGCAGACACACCTTGGGACACAGTCAGGTGTGCAGGGACCTGCCTATGGACAGAACTCTGAGGTTTTTCCAGGCCATGTGAGGGACAGCTTGTCTTTGGAACAAAGAAAGAAAGACCATATGGCAAGAGAATATAAAAAGCTGCTGCAGCTCCTCCATCTTGTCTTCAGTCCTGCTTCTTATCTCTGGAGGGACTTTGCGACACTGAAGCTTTGAATGAAGGACTGAATGACCCATCCCAGGAGTGGATGTGCTCCAGAGACTTGATTTGAACCTGCAGTTTATTCCATCACTGCTGCAAGCCTGAAACAAGACCTTTGCCATGACCGTATGCAATTGGTTTTCATAACCATTGTTAGGGGGCTTATTCCTTCACCCACTTACTTCCCTGGTCCTTCTCGCATGAACAGAGAGCAACAATACCCGAAGTCCAAAGGTGCAAACAATTCGATGTTTATAGGGGTGAACTTCCAGCAAGCATGATTCCAGTTTCCTTCCTTAGTATCCTCCTTCCCAGCTCTGACACCACAGAACCTTACACCTGTGTCCTTGTTCCCATTCCTGCCCTTAGCCAAACATGATTCCAATTTCCTTACCCCCATTCCCTGTTCACATCTCCCCCACCCACACACCCACCCCCACCCCCTCACTTCCTGATTGACTGCAGACTATATAGTAAAACTTGAGTTCTGCTTAGCTATACCTTAACCAATCATTTTACTGAAATTTAACTAGCCAATCCTAACATATTGTAACATGATTATGTAACCAATTATATCCCACCACCTTAATTAGTTTACACCCAGCAAAATTAATTATACAGCAGACAGAAACAATCACAGAACCAGACAGAGATTATACAGACAAACAATAGCAAAGTGGGAACTATAATGACAAAACAATACAGAAGTGAGGATTTCACATCCCAGCTATTGATAAGTGAATTCTTGTCAGACAGGACGCTATCAAACTAAGTTTCCTTTTACATTTTCTAGGCACTTCCCTTTCTCTGGAGGTAATAGGCACTATCAGGACAGGATTGTATTCCTAACAGCCCAATAGCACCTTCTTTCAATGTGAATAGTTTGGAATGTGAGGATGTGACCTGTCGCTTCCCAGTTTATGGCTGCCTCTGCTGCTTAGCCAAAGGCCTTAGCCTAAGAACAGGGCCTCAGACTGTCACAGTAAGAGAAGGACCTTACACTGGCAGACAGTGATTTTGATTCTTTCTTTTATACCTCTATAACTAGCCAAGTGATAAGAATACACCTAAATTCTTAAAGTACAGGCCTTTGCAGACAGGCCTGAAGATCTATATCCTAACAACCATCTGTCCCCATAACGAGTGGCACTGGTGGGGATACTGGGAAACTAGAGTGTCTAAGGGAATTGCTTGTGTGACTTGTGGTTAGCCAGTGAGGTAAAACCAAAGTCTTTTCTGTTTGGCTGGTTTGATTTGCCTTGGTGTGCATAGAAACCCCAGCCTTGGGGTATAACTGGCCTGCTTTAAGCAATTTGCCCTGAATTGGCACTCTCAGTTGGGTCCCACCACAACCAGCCTTATTTTACTACAGCAAGTATTGGTGTATAACAGAAATGGTTTATCATAGTCATGTTCAATAACATGATTGAATCTCTTTACAAACCCAAGGTAAAACTTGGTTAGAACAATAGCAGATTGGATCTGCTCTTGCAGCATGGTTCCTGTATGTCTCATGTGATCTTGCCAAGAGCTAAAGAAAACAGTTACTTTATCTATACAAGCTCTGGCAAATGTTTGGAACCCAATTAACATCAAATCAATGTAGATATTAATGTTGCCCATAGTATAGGAATCTTGGCCTTTAGCCATGAAAGCATTATGATAGTGTGCCTCAGTTTCCCTTTTCATACAGCACGTCAGGTTTGGAATGTCTTTTCCCCTGTGAAAAGTTTCAATACTGTTTTCCACTGAATGCATCCGATGAAGTGAGCTGTAGCTCACGAAAGCTTATGCCCAAATAAATTTGTTAGTCTCTAAGGTGCCACAAGTACTTCTTTTCTTTCCTCCTTGTCCTGAAGGATCAACCCCTGATTTCCCTTGCTTAACAGAATTCACTGGCTGATTGGGTGTGCTCTCTCCGCTAAGGGCTATTAGCAAGTCTTTCTTCTCCCAGTCAGTCAGGTAATTTGCATTCAAACAGACAGGAGCCTGTTCATCAGTGTTCAGATCCTTCACTGCTACCAATTCCAAGGCTGGACTCTGTCTTAAAGAGATACCATCCATTTTCACTGACAAGCTAGACTCAAAGTTCTGTTGTCCTTCCCTTACCAACCTCCGCTTCCACATGAAATCAGATGTGAAGTTCACTGAGAGAATACAAGTCATATCCACAGTGTCTAGAGATGAGTATACCTGCCATCCCCTGCAATCTCGAGAGACTAACTGCACAGCTGTTCTGCTCTGCAGACTCAGCTACCCAGTCTTCCCTCAGAACCTGAGACACAGTCTGTTCACTTACAGAATCAGCATGGAGACATTCTTCTCTCAACAACCTTGTCTCCCCAACAAGCTGGCCAAACACAGCCACTTGCTTATAGGAGTGTTCAACTTTCTTAACACCTTTCACTCCATCTGAGACCTTCTCAAAGCTATCCACACTGGATCTTTCAACAGGAAAGTCAGTGGATCCATTCACCACAGAAAATTTCTGTCTGTTAGGAACTGAAACTTTCTTGATTAAATCACTTTCACACCCTTCAGTTGCAGTAAACTGCTTGCAAAGACTACCCTGAGGATTCCTTTCCCTAGGAGCTTTTCTAAGCAGCAATTCACCCCTCACAGAAATTCTGCCTTTACCCTCTTCACCTAGGGCTTGCTCTAAAGGAACACTTCCCTGAGCAACAACAGACTCTTTCTGGGTCTCACTTACATCCAGAATCACCTCTGGCCCATCAGGTGGATTCCTACACAATCCCCTTTCAGGCAAACTTCTAGACTTCCTAGATAAAAGGTTAGAGGCATTCTCCTTCCCTTTGCCACATCCAAGCTCAGGAATCTTTTCCTTCTTGCTACCAGTTTCCACACCATCAGTAGGTAACACAATTAAATCACCTTTCTGCTCACCTTAGCCAGGGCACAAGGAATCACCCTGATTAGACAGAGTTGCTACACCCTTTCCCAGCCACACATTAGCAACAGGAAAAATACAAGCACCAGAATTGTCTGGTCTCTGGGATTTTGCATAGACACTAACTGGATGCAACAGAGTTGCAGTGCCATTCTCCCTAGCAGACACAAACTTAGGACCATTCCCTTCCTGGGCTTTAGTTGAATCCAGAACTAACTCTGAGACAACTGCACTATTTTCAGCCACCACAGGCTGAAAGGCACCTTCTGTCTGCTCCACAGACAAAGAAGAACCAGAGACACATTCTCCTTTACCAGACACACTACTTGAGATCTCATTTCCCTGGTCCCAGCACACAGGGCTGTTCACAGACAACTGCTTGGAGACTGGGGTAGCTCCCTCCATAGACAAGTCAATACCCTTGACAGACACAGGCACATTTCCTTCACTGTCACAATTCTCCACACAGGTAACAGGTAAGGTATAGGGACATTCATCTTCCACTATCCTTGCCTTCCCAAACTGCTGACTAAATAATGCCATCAGCTCACAAGGCTGCCTAGGCTCATCCAAACTTTCCTTACCAGGCACATTGCCACTCCCCACAGATAAACTGCTGCTCTCTTCACGACACTGAGCTACTTCCAGCAAATCAGTTATCTTTTCCAGGTTCACTTTTACGAGCTGCACTTGCCAATAATCCATTACCCATCAAAAATCTACACTTTCCTTCCTCAGTTAGGGCTTTAACCTGACCATCCACTTTAATCTGCTCCTGAGAAACATTTTCCTGACCAATGAGTGCTTTCTGTGCTTGATCTAATTCCAGATTTACTTCTGAGACCTTAGACAGACATTCAGAAACTTCATTCACAGAGAAACTGCTTTTTTGCTCAGACAAACACTTGGAGAAACCCTCCTCAGGCAAATCATTGCCCACAATAGACACAGGTTTAAGATCATTCCTTTCCTGTGACTGGCTACCTGGACTGAATAAAGCTTTGACATTTTCCCCAATCAAAAGATCCTTAGCCAATAACCTCCTTACACCAGCTATAAATTCATGCTTAGTAGCATTCCATTCAAGGTGGATTCTGGCTAAAGGCACGCTTACAGTAAACTCATAGGTTTCAGAGTAGCAGCTGTGTTAGTCTGTATCCACAAAAAGAAAAGGAGTACTGTGGCACCTTAGAGATTAACAAATTTATTTGAGCATAAGCTTTCATGAGCTACAGCTCACTTCATCGGATGCATTCAGTGGAAAATACAGTGGGGACATTTATATACACAGAGAACATGAAACAATGGGTGTTACCATACACACTGTAAGGAGAGTGATCAGGTAAAGTGAGCTATTACCAGCAGGACAGCAGCGGGGGAGGGGGGGACGGACACGGACCTTTTGTAGTGATAATCAAGGTAGGCCATTTCCAGTAGTTGACAAGAACGTCTGAGGAATGGGGCGGGGGGGGAATAAAACATGGGGAAATAGTTTTACTTTGTGTGATGACACATCCACTCCCAGTCTTTATTAAAGCCTAAGTTAATTATATCCAGGTTGCAAATTAATTCAAATACAGCAGTCTCTTGTTGGAGTCTGTTTTTGAAGTTTTTTTTGTTGAATTGCCACTTTTAGGTCTGTAATCGAGTGACCAAAGAGATTGAAGTGTTCTCTGACTGGTTTTTGAATGTTATGATTCTTGATGTCTGATTTGTGTCTCATTTATTCTTTTACGTAGAGACTGCCCAGTTTAGCCAATGTACGTGGCAGAGGGGCATTGCTGGCACATGATGGCATATATCACATTGGTAGATGTGCAGGTGAACGAGCCTCTGATAGTGTGGCACTGATGTGATTAGGTCCTATGATGGTGTCCCCTGAATAGATATGTGGACACAGTTGGCAACGGGCTTTGTTGCAAGGATAGGTTCCTGGGTTAGTGGTTCTGTTGTGTGGTGTGTGGTTGCTGGTGAGTATTTGCTTCAGGTTGGGGGGCTGTCTGTAAGCAAGGACTGGCCTGTCTCCCAAGATCTGTGAGAATGATTGGTCGTCCTTCAGGATAGGTTGTAGATCCTTGATGTGTTGGAGAGGTTTTAGTTGGGGGCTGAAGGTGATGGCTAGTGGCGTTCTGTTATTTTCTTTGTTGGGCCTGTCCTGTAGTAGAGAGTCTCATGGAGGACTACAACATTCACACTCTGATTTAGTAAGTTAATCTTCCTCTTTGACTAGATCTGCTTTAACAAGAGTGATGTTAGAAGCCATAATTTGCCCTAAACAGCTTTTACCATTGACTTTTACACTCTCTATGAATTTTTCATTACCACTCCCATACATAGCATTGGCACAATTTATGGGGCCAGCCTCTGCTGAACTCACAGTAACAGCATTTACATAAAAGGTAACAGTGTTGGGGTACATTTGGTTACATTCAGACAACTGCTCTGAGTTATGCAACATACCAACATTGTTATATACTGGACTTTCAAGAGGATACAATTTCTGCTGTTCTTCCATTGCTTTTTTGACTTGGAGCTGAAGTCTGTCAGTTTTTTGTTGTATCTGGCGGGCCCTCTCCTTAGCAGCCAGCCTTTCCTTCTGTCTTTAAGAAGCTTCTTTTTCAAGTTGTGTCAAGGCTTGCTTCTCTCTTTCGAATATCTGCCAGTTTTTGTTCATGTTCCAACTGCAGGCCGTCTCTCAGGGCTTGCAGTTTCATTGCTTCTGCAGCTTCTTTGGCATCAGGTAAGGGCTGTGCTCCAACCTCCTGATCGCTGGCCATTAACAGATATCTCAGTTCTTAATTTGTAGCTTTCTTTCTAAAGCTTATCCCCTTTTCTGAACACACAATTTTCAGGGCTTTTTTGTCAAGGCCCTCCTATGCTCTTTTGCTCACCCTTTGCAACTGCTTTTTAACCAACCAAACTCCCAATACCAAAATTCAAATTTGGATAGCATGGGGTTCTGACCCAAGTTTAATTGACCTGGTTCTGTGGATCCTAGCAGGACTGTACCACTGTAACGAGGCTGGTTCTGGCGGGACCCAACTGAGAGTGCCAATTCAGGACAAATTGCTTAAAGCAGGCCAGTTACAGCCCAAGACTGGGGTTTCTATCCACACCAAGGCAAACCAAACCAGCCAAACAGAGAAGACTTTGGTTTTACCCCCCTGGCTAACCACAAGTCACACAAGCAATTCCCTAGACACTCCAGTTTCCCAGTATCCCCACCAGTGCCACTCGTTATGGGGACAAATGGTTATGAAAACCAATACCCCAGTAAAAGAAAAAAGGTTCTCTCGATCCCAAAGGACCAAACCCCAGACCCAGGTCAATATACAAATCAGATCTTACCCACAAATCACGCTGTTGCCAGTCCTTTAGAATCTAAAATCTAAAGGTTTATTCATAAAAGGAAAAGCTATAGATGAGAGCTAGAATTGGTTAAATGGAATCAATTGCATACAGTCGTGGCAAAATTCTTGTTTCAGGCTTGCAGCAGTGATGGAATAAACTGCAGGTTCAAATCAAGTCTCTGGAGCACATCCACCGCTGGGATGGGTCATTCAGTCCTTCGTTCAAAGCTTCAGTGTCGCAAAGTCCCTCCAGAGATAAGAAGCAGGACTGAAGACAAGATGGAGGAGCTGCAGCAGCTTTTTATATTCTCTTGCCATATGGTCTTTCTTTCTTTGTTCCAAAGACAAGCTGTCCCTCACATGGCCTGGAAAAACCTCAGAGTTCTGTCCATAGGCAGGTCCCTGCACACCTGACTGTGTCCCAAGGTGTGTCTGCCTTCTCTCAATGATGGTGCTTAATGGGTGTCAAGCAGGCTAGGCAGAGCTGACACCAACTTGTCTAGGGTGTCACCCAGAAGCAGAGCATAAGTTTGGAATACAGACAGTATAGAGCCAATACTTATTATCTTTAAATAAAAAATGATACATGCAAACAGATAGCACAATCCTAACCAGCAAACCATAACCTCATCTTAGACACCTTATTTGACCCCCTTTATACAAGATTTGGTGCCATTACAGGACCTTGGTTGCAATAATGTTTTATATGGTCCTAGTTCAAGTCAATAACATCACACCTTCCTATCATGTTTAAGAAGAAAGGTTGATGAGGAAAGGTGCAAAAATGAGACAAAGACTGAATTAGCCCTGAAAGGCCTCCTGATACTGTTCAAGGCCTGGTAAACAAGAGAAGTGTGGGACCAGAAATCAATGGATCAAAATTGGTGTGTGGGAAATTAGGCCTAATTGGTGAACAAAATAGTGGGGGCGGCTGTTCCACCCATTACTCCTTTCAAAAGAGTGAGTTTGGGAGAAAAATTGTCAGAGAAGAGAAAGCAAATGCGACAATCACTGACTGAATGCAGGCAAAGGAGTGAGCATTATCATCAGGACTATTGCCATCTCCTGTGAGCACAGGTTCCCACATGACATGCCTGGGCCTCCTTTATCCAAATCCCAAGAGACGTCCAGACCAGAGAGAGGGACCCAGCTGACAAGGCCACTTCCACCAGCTCTGGCTAAATCCCAACCAACACCAGGGATGGGAGACTTTGTCCCCCCACCCCCTGTACTCTGCCGTGGCCCTTTTTCCTTCCCATCTTTTTCCTCTTTCCTACTCCTCCTCTTTTTCCTTCTGTTTAATAAAAATCTTAGCCAATAGCTGGACAAGACTGGATTTTTTGCAATATTACTGTGGCCGTGTGACCAAAGAGACAGTTAAACACAATGCCCTGAACACACCAGGCTTGTACAAGCTACCAAGTCTCAAAGCAGCTAGTAAGATGTGCTAGGCCTAGGTTTCTCCAGCACTGAGGCTGCGAGGGAGAGTCACACCACAGACTAAAGCTGCATTTTCTCTGCCGTTCTTCTTCTCTTTCCCCTCTCGTGTGTGTGTGTGTATGTGTGTGTGTCTGTCATGTTTTGTCTTCTAGGAAAGAGGTTTGGAGTGTAACAACAACCGCAAAAATGACAGCTCCAACCACTAACTTCTTCTCTTTGTCCCCAGAGGAGACTTATTACCATCTTTAATACCATTTAGGAAACTGTCACACAGGGAGTTGTGAAAACTCTCCCCAACTAACAGGAAAGGAACAAGGGAAGCAGTTAAAATAAAAGCCTTAGTACTTTACAGTTCAAATGCTTGAGCTGTTTCCCCTTCTTTTCTGTATCTTTAATAAAAGGTTAAAAGGATTGTTAACCGTGTGTTTGCCATGGGACTGAGCAAGCTGTGGGCTCTGGATACCTAACTCCCTTTAATACTGTTTCTTCCTGGACAGTGATAGGGTCAGGTTAACACCATTGATACTTTGGGTCTATATATTCCACCTAAATTACTGCAACAGAGCCCAGCGCTGGGATAGCAGGGGTGTGTGGGTCCAGACTGGGAGGCACCGGCAGAGCTGTGAGTTTCTAGGTTAGGACTGGATTGGGAAAGTGCCAGTAGGTCAGGACTCAGGGTCCATCTACACAACAAACAAAGGTGTGATTGCAGCATGGGTGGGCGTTCCTACGCTAGCATTAATCTTCCTAGCACGGGAAACAACTGCAGTGGGGACATGTTGGCATGGACTTCAGCACAAGGTGACAACCAGAGTAGGTATGAGGGTCCCTGGAAGGCTGGCACTTGGGCAGCTACTCCTGGGTGAAGTTTGTGCCACCTGATATTGCTACGCACACTAGCTAGGTTAAAGATGGCATGACTACACCCACCCATGCTACAATCGCACTTTCACTTGCTGCGTAGATGTTTCTGTGGAGCTCAGATCTCTGGCAGGACATGTGCTGTTTGTTCCGCAACCATGCCCTGCCTGCAGGTCCACTGCTTTTAATTGCCAAATATCAGGAAATCATGCTTACCCAGTAGCTTACTGGATTTTCCCTCCCACTCCTCCTCGTCCATATCTGGCTGGGCTCTATATAACCCGCTCCAAGACGGGAAGGAGGATCAGGGTGAGGTTCAGCTCAGCAGAAGCTGGAATTCATCGCTCTGAGAACAGGGGAAAAACAAGGACTTGAGTAAGTTGCAGGAGATTCCACTGGGCTGGACAAAGGAGAAACCAGTGTCACATGGGGCTGCAACTGCAGGGTTTGCTCCTGGGAGGCAGCATGAGCTAGTGCAGTGACAGACTTGCAGCTCATGAGCCGCAAGAGACTCTTTAATGTGTCTCCTGTGGCTCTTTCTGGCAGATGATATTAAAGCACAGTGTAATTTAATTATTAACCAATCTCAGTTATTAACCAATTAAGTTATCAGCTTGCACTGTTATTTTTATTAACTTATTTGCTGTGCTCTGTGTTTATATGTATATATATATATATATATATATAATGTCATAAATATAAAGGGAAGGCTAACCACCTTTAAATCCTTTCTGGCTAGAGGAAAAAACCCTTTCACCTGTAAAGGGTTAAGAAGCTAGGATAACCTCACTGGCACCTGACCAAAATGACCAAAGAGGAGACAAGATACTTTCAAAAGCTGGGAAGAGGGAGAACATCAAAGGGTCTGTGTCTGTCTGGGTGAGGCTTTTGCCGGGGACAGAACAGGAATGGAGTCTTAGAACTTAGTAAGTAATCTAGCTAGATATGCATTAGATTATGATTTTTTAAATGGCTGAGAAAGTAAGTTGTGCTGACTAGAATGAATATACCTGTCTGTGTGTCTTTTTGTAACTTAAGGTTTTGCCTAGATGGATTCTCTATGTTTTGAATCTAATTACCCTGTAAGGTATTTACCATCCTGATCTTACAGAGGTGATCCTTTTCTTTTTACTGTTTCTTCTATTAAAATGTTTCTGTTCAAGAACTGAATGCTTTTTTTCATTGTTCTAAGATCCAAGGGCTTGGGTCTGTGGTCACCTATGCAACTTGGTGAGGATTTTTACCAAACCTTCCCCAAGAAGTAGGGTGCAAGGGTTGGGAGGATTTTTGGGGGGAAAGACGGTTCCAAACAACGCTTTCTCAGGAACCCAGAGAAACGTTTGGTGGTGGCAGTGGAAAACCAAGGGCAAAGGGTAAAATAGTTTGTACCTTGGGGAAGTTTTAACCTAAGCTGGTAAAAGTAAGCTTAGGAGGTTTTCATGCAGGTCCCCACATTTGTACCCTAGAGTTCAAAGTGGGGAAGGAACCTTGACATGGTGGCAGAATGGTGGGATTAACCTGAAATCATTTTGAGATCAATTTGAGATTTTTTTGAACCAGAAGCACAGATTTTTAAAAGGGATTTTTTTTGTTTCTTTTGGGCTGCTGGAAAGCAGGTCCAACTGAAAGCAGCTCGTTTTTTCTTTGCTTTGGGGCCAGAGCAGAGACAAAAGGGAATTATCTTTTGTGAATTGCAGGTTTTCTTTGCCTGGAGGCAGAGTAGTTAACCTCCTGCAGGGAAATTCACAAGTCTTCACAGACCTGAAGTTTTTTTTTTCCTAAGAGCAACTAGAGGGGATTTCTACCTATTTGCCTGAAGACAAAAGTGTTAGTTTTAGGGTTTTTTAGGATTTTGATTTTTTTTTTTTTTTTTTTTTTGAACAAGGAGCACAAATTTGAAAAGGAATTTTTTTCCTTTGGGCTGCTGGAAAGCAGGTCTCCAACTGGAAATAGGTGGAAGCTTTTTTCCTTTGCTTTGGGACCAGAGCGGAGACAGGTTTTCTCTACCTAAGGCAGAGTAGTTAACCTCCTGCAGGGAAATTCACCAGTCGTCACAGACCTGAAAGTTTTTTGTTTTTTTTTTAACCTAAGAGTAACTTGAGGGGATTTCTGCCAATTTGCCTGGAGACAAAAGGTGTTAGGTTTTGTGGTTTTTTTGGATTTTTCTGTAGGCTGACAATCACTATCAGAGAATATAGGTATCCTATTCAGCACAGCAAAATTTTACAAGCCAAGTCTTTTGTTTTGTTTTTTGGTTTTGTGTCTAACTCTCGGGTGTAAAGTTAGTTTAAAAACAGAGAGGTTAGGAGGACAGACTCCACGGTTCAACAAAAGCTGGAATTAGCCAGATCTGAGGCTAAGGAAAAACAAAAGGAATATGAAAGACAGATAGAACTCATGCGGATGGGGAAGGATGTAATGGAGGCAAGGGAAAAAGAAATAGAGGCTGCCCACAGGAGGGAGATGGAGGCAAGGGACAAAGAAATGGAGGCAAGAGACAAAGAAATGAAGCGTGAACTGGAGATGGAGAAGGTAAAGGCTCAGTAGAATATATGAACAAACCCTTGCAATCCTTCTCCAGGTACCACTTCCCATCCCAGAAAGTTCCCCACCGACAAAGCAGGCAATGATACTGAGGCCTTCTTAGAAAACTTCAAAAAGGCCTGCCTTGGATACGGCATCTCTACAGACCAATGCAGGTCCCCACATTTGTACCCTAGAGTTCAAAGTGTGGAAGGAACCTTGACAATATAGTATAACAGGCAAATATTTAATCTGTTTTATATCTATCTCTCTATCTAAACTAAATATTTGCCCATCACATTGTTTAAATATGACTAGTACTACAGTAAATGAAACAATGAATTCACACTGTGCCTCATTTGGGTAATGTTGATCACTAATTTGGCTCCTCAGCTACTGAGGTCTGAGTATCACTGTTCTAGTGGTTACAGCAGGGGAGCTGGGAGTCAGGACTCTTGGGTTCACTCTCCACCTCTGGGTGGAGAACAGAGGGTTAGAAGAGGCGGGAGATGATTTCAGTTGGAGTCTGTGCAGCACCTGGCACAAGGGGTGGGGGTCCCCCCCGGTCACAGTCTGAGACACCAAATACCTGGGTTCTATCCCTGGCTCTGGGAGGGGAATGGGGAACAGTGGGTTAGAGGAGCAGGCCCCATCTCGGTGGAGGTCAGGGCAGCACCTGGTACAATGGAGCCCCCGATGAGCCAGGTTCTGAGAAGGCCTCAGCACAATGGGGCTGGGAGAATGGCAGGGGCTCTGGGCAGAGTGGGGCCGGCAGGGATATCAGGAGGGGTGGGGTTGGGTGCAGACAGGGGTGGGATGGGACAAGGTTGAGCCCAGGAGGTGCCATGGAGGAGGCAGATCCCCATTCTCCACTGTCTCCATCCATTCCCCCCTCTCCCCACTGCAGGTTGATCTAGTGACAGACACGGCCATGGCCCGAAGTGGACCCTGCCCAGCGCTCTTGCTGCCCCTCGTCCAGCTGACAGTCTGCCTGGCTTTGGCCAGCAGGCAGTCATGTTACGATAGAAACTACGTATTCAGACACCATATGGATTTTCGATGGCTCTCATGCAACAGACACAATAGCTACTGCAACATGAGGATGAAGAAAATGACTATATACGGGAAACCCGTCAACACCTTAGTCCATGCACCCTCTGAACATCTCAACCACATCTGCATGGGGAATGGGATACCTATCCCTCCTAACTTATTGAGGAGCACCCGTTTCTACTTAGCCACCACCTGCACATATAACAAGTCTCTCTCATACACTGGAAGATTATTTCATGAGCAAATTATCGTTGGCTGCTGCTTGCAAGGACACTGCTTCTTCCTCTAACCCCCGCTCTTTCCCTCCCACACCAGCCACGGCACCTGGTGCCTCAGCCACCTCCAGACACTGGTCACATGGTTTAGGTGTTTCCACCCTTTCCCCTAGTCTGTACAGTATAACCACCCATTACCCACCCTCACCCTCTACTGTCCCTAGTGCCCATCCTCTACTGCCCTGTGTCCATCCCCCACCCTCTTCTGCCCCTAGTGCCCATTATACAATATTACTGCTCCATACTTATCTTGTACTCCCTGCTGCAATATAGTGGCCATCTAAAAAAAACAGTCGTATAATTAAGAAATATCCATCAATTTCACCCTTCGGGTATTGTGCATTCAATCTAATAATGAGGAATCCTGATATTCATCATGGTCAAGAGTTACTGGATGTTGTTCTCTTCATTTTTCAATATTTTGCCCCATCTGCAATTCCCTGTGCTCCCTAAACTCCATGAAGCCTGATACCTGCAAAGCGATCACTGCCTGGTTGTGTTACATTGGGGAGAGCAAGAACAGAAGCCACAGAACAATTAAGGAGTGTGCTGGAATTTTTTTCTGGTGTTCAGAGACTCCTGGAACAGGATGGGCACAAATATAAGTAGACAGAGAGAGATGGATGTGGGGTGATAGATGGATGGAGAGAGAGAGAAATGAGAGTATATGAGGATGGATGGAGAGAGAGAGAGAGCAGTTTTTATACCAATTTCCAGTGCAATCCCTAGTCTGGATTCAGCTGTACCAGTAGAACCACAGTTCACACCAGTGTGTTTTAATCCTCACTATTGTTGGCAACTAGCCCTAGTCGTATCAACACCTTTTCCATGGTGGTCATTGCCAAAAATGGAAAAATACAAACTCTTGTTTTTGTCAGTCACATCCGTACCAACCTCATGTTTGGTTTCTGTGAGGGTCTGGGTTGTGGGTGTTTGAATCCCTTGCTTAAGTCAATCTTGTGTGTATCATGTTATGTTTCATGTGAATATGTTTCTGTTTTGTGCATATGAGCCTCTTGCATGTCTCCTAGGACCTAGGGGTTACAGTGGACGAGAAGCTGGATATGAGTCAGCAGTGTGCCCTTGTTGCCAAGAAGGCCAATGGCATTTTGGGATGTATAAGTAGGGGCATTGCCAGCAGATCGAGGGACGTGATCGTTCCCCTCTATTCGACATTGGTGAGGCCTCATCTGGGGTACTGTGTCCAGTTTTGGGCCCCGCACTACAAGAAGGATGTGGATAAATTGGAGAGAGTCCAGCGAAGGGCAACAAAAATTATTAGGGGTCTGGAACACATGACTTATGAGTAGAGGCTGAGGGAACTGGGATTGTTTAGTCTGCAGAAGAGAAGAATGAGGGGGGATTTGATAGCTGCTTTCAACTACCTGAGAGGTGGTTCCAGAGAGGATGGTTCTAGACTATTCTCAGTGGTAGAAGAGGACAGGACAAGGAGTAATGGTCTCAAGTTGCAGTGGGGGCAGTTTAGGTTGGATATTAGGAAAAACTTTTTCACTAGGAGGGTGGTGAAACACTGGAATGCGTTACCTAGGGAGGTGGTAGAATCTCCTTCCTTAGAAGTTTTTAAGGTCAGGCTTGACAAAGCCCTGGCTGGGATGATTTGATTGGGGATTGGTCCTGCTTTGAGCAGGGGATTGGACTAGATGACCTCCTGAGGTCCCTTCCAACCCTGATATTCTATGATTCTATGATTCCTCTTCCTCCTCATGGGTGTTTGTATCATTTGTAGGGAAAATTTGTCTTTTGTGTGGTTGTGCCTTTTGCTTTCGTCAGTCAGAGCCTTGTCTGTCTCCAGGGTTGCTTCTTGTGTGTGTTTGTGTCCTGTGAATGCCTTGGTACATTCCTCTGACTGTCTCTTTCCAGATACCGCCTTCCTTCCCTTGCCTAGAGCCAATGGGAGAGGAAGCCAAATTGCAACCCACTGCAGTCTGTTCCCTCCAAAACTCCAGACCCTTATTAGGTGCTAAGAGAAAAGAAAATAATGTACATCACTCATTTATCAATCTCTTTCTCCCTGTTTGTCCTTCCCCATCTCTCTTTCCTTCTTTCATTGCTGAAATTCCAAGAACACATTTCTTCTCCTCAGAGATATGGCAGTGTCATAACCATACAGCTAAGGGTAGCATAAAATCCCTCCTTTTACCTGTAAGGGGTTAAGAAGCTCAAATAACTTGGCTGGCACCTGCCTAAAAGGACCAATAAGGAAAGAAGATACTTTCAAATCTGGGGCTGGGGTTGTTTGGGCTCTCTTTGTTCATTCCCTCTGGAGAGAGAGAGAGAGAGAGAGAGAGAGAGAGAGAGAGAGAGAGAGACCAAGCAGGTAACCCAGCTCCTACTGAAATGATACATTTAAGATTACAGAAATTGTATTAGAATGTATTAGAATTAGAAGGAAATGTATTAGATTATCTTTTGTTTTAGCTTGTGAATTTTCCCTGTGCTAAGAGGGAGGTTTATTCCTGTTTTTGTAATTTTGAAGTTGAGCCTAGAAGGGAATCCTCCGTGTTTTAAATCTTTTTATTACCCTGTAAAATTACCTTCCATCCTGATTTTTAGAGAGGTGCTTCTTTTACCTTTTTATAATAAAGTTCTTCTTTTAAGAACCTGATTGATTTTACTGTCCTAAACATAAAGGGTCTGGTCTGTACTTTTGTTAAAGGCAATTGGTTGGTATATTATTCTCAAGCCTCCCCAGGAAAGGGGGTGAAGGGGCTTGGGGGAATATTTTGGGGAAATAGGGACTCCAAGTAGTCTTTTTCCTGAAGCTTTGTCTAAATGACTTGGTGGTGGCAGCAATACCGTCCAAGGATAAGGAAAGGATTTGTGCCTTGGAGAAGTTTTCAACCTAAGCTGGTAGAAATAAGCCTAGGGGGTCTTTCATGCAGGTCCCCACATCTGTACCCCGGAGTTCACAGTGGGGAGGGAACCCTGACAGGTAGACACCCAACGGCATCCAGTGGGAGGTCGTCTTCCTTCAGAGAATCACTCTTATCCTGCCGGGAAAGAGTAATGTAGCAGTTAGTTGCCACAATGTGCAATGTTATCACACATCACCCCTTGTCCTGCTGTTCCGCTGACCACTGCAGTTCTGCTGCTCGGGGATCAGAGCACTAATTGCCACAATCTGGAGTGGTGAGTGAAAGTCAAGTTGCGGCCATTTTAAATTTGTCCTCGGAGAGTTTGATCTACCTCAAGCTGGCCACTATTCTCTCTTCCTGTACTGACGGGACTGCAGCCCAACAGGTGCGTGTGCTCGGACTGCCACTTTCAAATCACCCAAGCCATTAGGACGCCCGGGTCCTCAGTAATTTTCATGACCTTCAGATGCCTTACATTTGGCTGCAGGTTGACGGGGCACTGGCAGAGCTGTGGGATGTGGGGGAGCTGTTGTAATAACTGGGCCTACAAGTTTACCTGAATTTTAAGATCAACTGGAAAGTATAAAAGTTGATGAAATCTCCAATCACACATAGCAATAAATGTTGATAAGGAAAGATACAAAAGTGAGACAGAGACTGAATTACTCCAAACAGTCAGACCCCCTGATTGCACTTAAAACCTGCGTAAAGATCTTCCCTGGTAAACAAGAGAAGCATGGGACCAGAAATCAATTTATCAAAAATCATGTGTGGGAAATTAGGCCTAACTGGTGACTTCTATAATGAAGGGAGGGGTATTCCAGCCATCACTTCCTTTGGGGGTCCTCAAAAAAGGACGGGGAGCATGGGAGAAAAATTTATAGAGTAAAGGAAGCAAACACAAAATTTTCTGACTAAACTCAGGGGAAGGAGCGACCATTATCATCATGGCTACACCCTGGCATCCCCTGGGAACACAGTATACAGCAGGCCACCCCTAGGCCTCCTTCATCCTAATCCCAAGAGACAGGGGGACCCAAATGACATGGCCACTTCCACCAGCTATGGCTAAATTGCAGCTACCCCCAGGGATGGGAGAGTTTGTCTCCCCACCCCATCATGTGTCTTTTTCCTTCCCAACTTATTTTTCCCCTTTCCTGTCCTCCTTTTTCCTTCTGTCTAACAAAAGTCTGTTCTAGCCAGCTAAGACTGGATCTTTCACAACACGGCTGTGGCCCTATGATCAAAGAGGCAGCTAAAAGCAATGCCCTGAACACCCCCAGGCTAGTACAAGTTGCTAAGTCTCAGAACAGCTAGTAATATTGTGTTCCGTGTCTGTGTTTCTCCAGCTGTGAGAATCCAAGGGAGAGTCACACCAGAGACGGAAGCTGCGTTTTCTCTCTTTGCCATTCTTCTCTTTCCCCTCTCGTGTGTGTGTCTGTCGTGTTTTGTCTTCTAGGAGACAGGATTGAACTGTAACAATGACAGCTCCAGCCCATCACAACTAACTTCTTCCCTTTTTCCCCAAAGGACAGTTATTACCATCTTTAATACCATTTATGAGACTGTCACACAGGGAGGGCGTCCTTCTAAAAACTCTCTCAACTAACCAGAAAGAAAACAAGGGATGGCGTTAAAATAAAAGCCTTTCTACTTTACATTTCCAATGTTTGAGGTGTTTTTCCTTCTTTTCTGTCTTTAATAAGAGGTGGAAAATATTGTTAACGGTGTGTTTGCCATGGGACTGAGCAGGCCGAGGGCTCTGGATACCAAACCCCGAACCTTGTTTAACACTGTTGAATCTTGGACAGTGAGAGGGCCAGGTTAACACCACTGATTCTTTGACTCTATATATTCCACCTAATGTACTGCAACAGAGGCCAGGGCTGGGATAGCAGAGGCTGTGGGTCAGGACTGGGGGGCACCAGCAGAGCTGTGAGTTTCTAGGCTAGTACTGGATTGGGAAGGTGTCAGGGGGTCAGGACTCAGAGTGTGTCTACACAGCAAATGAAGGTGTGATTGCAGCATGGGTGCGCGATCCTGTGGTAGTGTTAATCTAGCTAGCATGTGAAACAACAGCAGTGAGGACATGCTGGCCTGGACTTCAGCACAGACTGGCAAGAAGAGTAGGTACCCAGGGTCCCTGGTGGGCTGGCACAGGGGCAGCTTCCCTGGGGTGAAGTCTATGTTACCTGGTATTATTGCCCCTACTAGCTAGGTTAAATCACCCCGGCTACATCTACCAACACTACAATCACACTGTAGATGTTTCTGTGGAGCTCAGGTCTCTGCCAGGACATCTGCTGCTTGTTCACCACCAATGCCCTGCCTGCTGGGCCACTGCTTTTAAATGCCAGATACAGGGAAATCGTGCTTACCCAATGGCTTCCTGGATTTCCCTTCCCAATCCTTCACCTCCATACCTGGCTGGGCTTTATATAAACCATGCCAAGAAGGGCAGGAGGATCAGGGTGAGGTTCAGCTCCACAGAGGCCAGGATCCATCGCTGTGACGACAGCGAAAGAACAAGGGCTTGGGTAAGTTGCGGGAGATTCCACCAGCTGGGAGAGAGGAGAGAACAGTGTCACATGGGGCTGCAACTGCAGGCTCAATTGCAACTGAGGCAGCGTGAGCTAGTGGCCAGCGGGCAGCCATGTGCCACGCAGAACAGAATATTCAATAAGAGCCAGGTGGACTATCCACGGACCCCGCCCAAAACCCCAGAACCTACGGCAACACAATGATGAAGAAACAAGGAATTTATGGGAAGATTCTCACCCCCTTCATCCACGTGCCCATCCCAATTGTCAACAACGTCTGCTTTGGTGGAGGGATACCCATCGTGGGTGGGTTGCACAGGAGCAAAGCTGTCTTCCCCACCACCCAATGCCGATACAACCCACCGATCCACGCTTACACAGGGACACCGATGTCCCAGAAAATTGTCATTTGCTGCTGTAAAGGGCTCCCTGTGCTCCTTGTGGGATAGATGTAGGGCCCAGCTTGGACAGGCAGGGGACCCTGATGCTTCCTCTAACCATGCTCTGTCCCTCCCACACGAGCAATGGCATCCGACTCCTCACCCACCTCTGAACTCTGGTCAGATTGTCTGGGTGCTTGCACCCCCCACCCTCTGCTGCCCCTAGTGCCCATTATACAGTATAGCCGCCCCTTCCCCACCCCCACCCTCTGCTGCCCCTAGTGCCCATGATACAGTATAGCTACCCCTTTCCCACCCCTCACTTTACTATCTTGTCCTCCTTGCTGCCACATAGTGGACATCTAAAACCAATCCTTTTAGAAATATCATTCAGTTTCACAGTTTTGGTATTTTCTTGTTAGTCTCATAATGGAGAATCCTCATATTCATTATTATTAAGTGTTATTAGTCATTATTTTCTTTTAAAAATATTTCCCCCTGTCTGCATAGCAATCCCTGGCTTGTGTCACAACTAGGGAGAAGAACATAAGCCTTTGAACACTTAAGGACTGTGCTGGAAATGTGTTGTGTTTTTCAGTGAGGCTGTCTTGTGATTTCAAGGCCACTAACAACCTTTTCCCTAGTTTTGGGAATAGAATCTTGGAGTCCTGACTGCTACTGCTGGCCCTGCTCTAACCACTAAACCCCTTTCCCCTCCAAAAGCAGGAGGAAAAAACCCAGGAGACCTGAGTTTTCATCTGCCCTGTTCTAATCCAATGGACCCCACTCCTTTTTCAGGTTAGGGATAGAAACCAAGAGCCCTTATTCCCATCTTCCTTGAGCTAAACCACTAGGCCCCACTCCCTTCCCAAAATTGATACTGACACAACAGTTATAAATATTCATGCTTCAGGGCCTAAGCCATTCACTAACTGAGGAAGGTCAGAAAAAACTTTCTCTCTGAGCAAGTTTGTTTTTATAATTCTTTTGCAACATTACTTCCTCTGAAGCAACTGGGACAGGCTAGTGTCAGAAACTGAGCTGGAGGGACCCTGGCCTGTGGCATCCCAAAAATCATTGCTGAAGGCCAGATCAGTCCAGGTGTCACCCCCGATCTCTGCACAAGAGGAACAGAATGAAACGGAGTCATTGTCAAAGTGTGGCTCTTGTGGGGTTTGAACCAATAATTGCATACGTACTAGGTGAGAAACCCATCCTTTGACCAACAAAGAAAGTAGCAGTGCTGGGTGGTGCAATGTCATCACATGTCACCCCTTTCATCCTGGTCCACTGGCCACTGCAGTTCTGCTGCGGAGGGATCAGAGCACTAATCTTCACCATCAAGCATTGCGAGTTGAAGTCTGGTTGGGGCCATTAATAATTTTTGCTGGCAGAATTTGATCCAGGTGAAGCTGGCTACTATCCTCTCTTCCTGTACTGACAGCAATGCAGCCCGAGGGGTTCGTGTGCTCTGACTCCCCCTTTCAAGTCACTCAAGTGATTAGGACACCCAGTTTCTCACTAATTTTCATGGCATCCAGGTCCTAAAGGTACCTTACATTTGGCTGGGGTCTGAGGCTCACCGGCAGAACTGTGGAGGTTCGGGAGCTGTTGTAATAACTAGGCCTACAAATCTACCTGAAATTTAAGGTCAACCGGAAAGAGTAAAATTTGACAAAATCTCCAATTACAAATAGCAAGAAATGTGGATGGGGAAAGGTGCACAAGTGAGACTGAGATGGAATTAGTCCAAACAGACAGGCCCCATGATATCACTCAAGGCCTGTAGTAAGATCCTGCCTGGTAAACAAGAAAAATGTGGAACCGGAAATCAACAGACCAAAATTGGCGTGTGGGAAATTAGGCCTCACTGGAAATTAGGTCTAACTCCTCCTCTTCTGAGGACTTCCTAAACTTTTGGCTCTCAAAAAGGGGGGTGAAAAACTGACAGAGGAGGGGAAGTGAACGCAACATGACTGAACGAAGGGGAAAGAGTGAGCATTATCAACATGGCTGCCACCCTGGCCACCTCCTGGGAGCACAGGATCCAGCATGACACCCCTGGGCCACCTTCATCTTAATCCCAAGAGACGTCCTGATCAGACTGGGCCAGAGAGAGACCCAGGTGACATGGCCCCCTCCACTGGTTCCAGCTAAATTCTGGGGTGTGGGAGTTTGCCTCCCCACTGCTCCGTGTGTCCTTTTTCCTTCCCAACATATTTTTACTCTTATCTACCTTTTTCTTTCCATCTAATAAGTATTTGGTTTAGCCTGCCAAGACTGAATATTTCACAGCACAGCTGTAAGGCTGTGATCAAAGAGGCTGTTAAAAGCAGTGCCCTGAACACCTCAGAGCGGTTGGTAAGATCGTAAACCAGGCCTGGATTTTTCCGGCACTGAGGCTGCAAGGGAGAGTCACACCGGAGACAGATACTGCATTTTCTCTCTTTGCCATTCTTCTCTTTCCCTTTTGTGTGTGTGTCTGTCGTGTTTTGTCTTCTGGGAAACAGGACTGGACTGTAAATACAACGAGCAACAACAGCTCCAGCCCATCTCAGATAAAAGCTTCTCTTTGTCCCCTGGGACAGTTATTACCATCTTTAATACTATTTATGGGACTGTCACACAGAATGGTTTCCTTCAGAAACCTCTCCCAACCACAGTGAAAGGGAACAAGGGAAGCAGTTAAAATAAAAGCCTTAACACTTGACAGTTCAAATGCTTGAGCTGCTTTTCCTGCTTTTCTGTATCTTTAATGAAAAGTGGAAAGGATTGTTAACAGTGTGTTTGCCATGGGACTGAGCAGGCCAAGGGCTCTGGATACCAAACCCTGAACCTTGTTTAACATTGTTTAATCTTGGACAGTGACAGGGTCACAGTCACACCATTAACTCTCTGGGTCTATATATTCCAACTAAATTACTGCCACAGAGCCCACGGCTGAGACAGCAGAGGCTGCAGCTCAGGACTGCGGGACACCGGCAGAGCTAGGAGTTTCCAGGCTAGAACTGGATTAGGAAGGGGTCCGGACTCAAGGTCCATCTGCACAGCAAATGAAGGTGTGATTATAGCACAGGTGGGCGTTCCTACCCTGGCTTTAATCTAGCTAGCCTGGGAAACAACAGCAGAGGGGACATGGTGGCCAGGACAGCAGCACAGGCTGGTGACCAGAATTTGTAACAAAGTCCCTGGAGGGCTGGTACTGGGGCAGCTACCCCACGGAAAAGTCTGTACCACCTGCCACACCCACCCAACCTAAAACCGCACCTTTGCTTGCTGGGTAGACACACCCTTAGATGTCTTTGTGGAGTTCAGGTCTCTAGCAGGACATGTACTGTTTGTTCCTCACCCACGCCCTACCTGCTGGGCCACTGATTTTAATGGACAGATATCAGAAAATCGTCCTTACCCAATAGCTTACTGGATTTCCCCTCCCACTCCTCCTGCTCCATGTCCGGCTGGGCTCTATATTACGTGCTCCAGGACAGGATGGAGGATATGGGTGAGTTTCAACTCAGCAGAGGCTGGGAGCCATCACTCTGACGACAGCAAAGGAACAAGGACTTGGGTAAGTTGCAGGAGATTCCACCAGCTGGGAGAGAGCAGAGAACAGGGTCACATGGGGCTGCAACCGCAGGGTTTACTTCTGGGAGGCAGCATGAGCTAGTTCAACGATACTCAGACTGCAGGTCGCGAGCCACAAGTGGCTCTTTAATGTGTCTCCTGCAGCTCTTTGCAGCACATGATATTAAAACACAGTGTGATTTAACTGACATCTGGTGGTGAGGTGTGGCAAGTTGTGGAAAAGAACTTCAGGGGCTTATCTCATTTGCATAGGCACACCCACCCCTCCTAGAATGAGAGCATAGCTGCCCAAATGGTCACTTTGGCTGCTGTGGGATCCCCAGTGTCTCTGTTATTGGGGCAGGAAGAATAAATTGTTATTACCCTGATTATGGGAATCAAGGACAGTGGAACTGTACTTGGCCTTTTGTTATGATGGAGGTCATGGGGCGGCTGGCAGAGCGGAGTTGCATGGAGAGGTGAGGCCATCAGCTTTGGACCACATAAGGTGCCCCTTAACCCCCTCCCCACAATCTCCACCCAGGTTGGGAGGTAAAACTCTGCAGGTGAACTTTCGAACTCTGGGGCTGCCCTGACCAGGGACAGAGACTTTTGGGGATCCCACAGCAGCCAAAGTGACCATTTGGGCAGCTATGCCCTCATTCTAGGCGGGGTGGGTGTGCCTATACAAATGAAATCGGCCCCTGAAATTCTTTTCCACAACTTGCCACACCTCACCACCAGATGTCAGGGTGGAGCTTGTCCTGACTCTGCCTACATAATTATTAACCCGTCTCAGTTAATAACCAGTCAGGAGGCTTTTACTGTGTTATTAACCAATTAAATTATCAACTTGCACTAAGTCATTATTATTAACTTATTTGCTGTGAGAATTATATATATATATATATATATATATATATATATATATATATATATATATATATATATATATATAACAGTATAACAGGCAGTATTTAATCTATCTATCTCTCTATCTAAACTAAATATTTGCCCGTCACTTTGTTTAAATATGACTAGTACTATAGTAAATGAAACAATGAATTCACACTGTGTCTCATTTGGGTAATGTTGATCACTAATCTGGCTCCTCAGCTACTGAGGTCTGAGTATCACTGTTCTAGTGGTTACAGCAGGGGAGCTGGGAGTCAGGACTCTTGGGTTCACTCTCCACCTCTGGGTGGAGAACAGAGGGTTAGAGGAGGCGGGAGATGATTTCAGTTGGAATCTTTGCAGCACCTGGCACAAGGGGCGGGGGTCCCCCCGGTCACAGTCTGAGACACCAAACACCTAGGTTCTATCCCTGGCTCTGGGAGGGGAATGGGGAACAGTGGGTTAGAGGAGCAGGCCCCATCTCGGTGGAGGTCAGGGCAGCACCTGGCACAATGGAGCCCCCGATGAGCCAGGTTCTGAGAAGGCCTCAGCACAATGGGGCTGGGAGAATGGGAGGGGCTCTGAGCAGAGTGGGACTGGTAGGGATATCAGGAGGGGTGGGGTGGGACGAGGTTGAGCCCAGGAGATGCTATGGAGGAGGCAGATCCCCACTCCACACTGTCTCCATCCATCCCTCCTCTCCCTACTGCAGGTTGATCTAGTGACAGACACAGCCCTGGTTCTGAGGGGACCCCGCCCCATGCTCCTGCTGCCCCTTGTCTTGCTGGTGGCCTGCCTGGCTCTGGCCGGTGGGCAGCCATGTGTCACACAGAACAGACTGTTCATTAGGCACCATGTAAACAATCCACGGACCCCAGCCCCCAATCCCAGAGCCTACTGCAGCATGATGATGAGGAGACGGAGAATCTATGGGAAGCTGATCAACACCTTCATCCACGCGCCCATCCGGCCCATCAACAATGTCTGCTTTGGGGGTGGGACACCCTTCCCGAGTGGCCTGCTCTGGAGCAAAGTTTCCTTCACCATCACCACCTGCATATACAACTTGTCCACCTGCTCCTATACCGGGACACACCTTTCCTCGAGAATTCTCATCAGTTGCTGCCAGGGGCACCCTGTGTACTATGAGGAGCGGATGTTGCTTCCACTCAGGGTATAGAGGGCAGCCACAGGACCCTGCTGGTTCCCCTAAGCCCACTCTGTCACTAACACACCAGTCATGGCACCCGGCTCCTCACCAGCCTCTGAACACTGATTAGATTGTTTAGGTGTTTCCATCCCTCCGCCTAGTCTATACAATATAACCTCACCATTGATCCTCTATTGCTCCTAGTGCCCATCCCCTCTCTCTGCTTCCCCTAGTGCCCATTAAACAGTGTAGCCACCTCTTCCCCCCCCCCCCCCCCGCTGCCCCCTAGGGCCCATTATATAGTATAGCTGCCCCTTCCACGGCCCCATCCTCTGCCGCCCCTAGTGCCCATTACACAATATCACCACCCCTTACTTATTTTGTACTTCCTGCTGCCACATAGTGGCCATCTAAAAAACAGTTGTTTAAATAAGAAATATCCATCAATTTCACACTTCTGGTGTTGTGCATTGAGTCTAACAATGAGGAATCCTCATATTCATCATGGTTAAGTGTTACTGGACACTGCAATATTTTGCTCCTTTCTGGAGTTCCCTGTGCTCCTTAAAATCCATAAAGCCTGATACCTGCAAAGTGATCACTGTCTGGTTGTGTTACATTGGTGACAGCACAAACATACGCCTCTGAACACTTAAGGAGTGTGCTGGAAATGGCTTGTCATATTCAAAGACTCCTGGAACAGGATGGGCACAAATATAAGTAGACAGAGAGAGATGGGTGTGTGGGGATAGATGGATGGAGAGAGAGAAATGACTGTGTCTGAGGATGGATGGATAGAGAGAAAGCAGTTTTTGAACCGATTGCCATTGCAAGCCCTAGTCTGGATTCAGCTGTACCAGTAGAAACACAGTTCACACCAGTGTGTTTTAATCCTCACTATTGACAACAACTAGCCATTGTAGTATTAGCACCTTACAAGTGGTATTCATTGCCAAAAACGGGAAAAGCCAAACTCCTGCTTTTGTGAATCACATCTTTCCTTACCTCATGTTTGGATTTCTGCATGGCTATGGGTTGTGGGTGTTTGAATCCCTTGGTTTAATGAATCTTGTGTGTATGTTTCTGTTTTGTGGGTGTGAGACTCTTGCATGTATCCTCTTCCTCCTCATGTGTTTGTATCTTTTGTTGGGAGCATTTGTCATTTGTGTGGTTGCGCTGTTAGCTTTTGTCAGTCAGAGCCTTGTCTGTCTCCGGGGTTGTTCTTGTGTGCATTTGTGTGTCCTGTGAATACATCGGTACACTGCTCCAAGTGTCTCTTTCCACATACCGCCTTCCTTCCCTTGCCTAGAGCCAATGGGGGAGGAAGCCAAATCTCCAACCCAAGGCAACCTGTTCCCTCCAAAACTCCAGATCCATCTTTGGTCCAAAGAGAAAATAATTCTCTCTCTCTCTCTCCCTCTCTCTCTCAATTTGTCCTTCCCCATCTCCCTCCCCTTCTTTCATTATTAAAATTGCAAAAGCACATTTCTGCCCCTCAGAAATAGGGCAGACACCCAATGGAATCCATGGGAGTTTTTCTTCCTTCAGACAATTGCTCTGAGCCTGCAAGAAAAAAATAACATACTGCTTAGATGCCACAATGTGTAATGTCATCCCTTGTTCCACTGACAACTGCAGTTCTGTTGCTTTGTAGTCTGAGCACTAATTGTCACACTCAGGTGCTGTGAGTGAAAGTCAGGTTGGGGCCGTTTTTAATTTGTCCTGAGAGAGTTTGATCTACCAGAACCTGCCAAATCTCCTCTCTTCCTGTACTGACAGAACTGCAGTCCAAGGGGTTTGTGTGTGCAGACATCCAACTTCAAGTCACCCAACAGATTAGGATGCCCAGTTCCTCACTCATTTTCATGAGGTCCAGGTCCTTCAGGTAATTCACTGGGGACTGCAGGTCTGAGGGGCACCAGCAGAGTTATAGGGTGTAGGGGAGCTGTTTCAATAACTGGATCTACAAGTTTACCTGAATGTTAAGGTCAGCTGGAAAGAGTAAAAGTTGATGACATCTCTAGTCACATATAAATATAAATGTTGATTGGGAAAGATGCCAAAGAGAGAAAGAGACTGAGATTGAATTTGTCACAAACAGGCCTCCAGATATCACTCAAGGTCTGTATTAAGATCATGCCTGGTAAACAATAGATATGTGGGACCAGAAATCAGTGGATCAAAAGGTTTCAGAGTAACAGCCGTGTTAGTCTGTTTTCGCAAAAAGAAAAGGAGTACTTGTGGCACCTTAGAGACTAACTAATTTATTTGAGCATAAGCATCCGATGAAGTGAGCTGTAGCTCACGAAAGCTTATGCTCAAATAAATTGGTTAGTCTCTAAGGTGCCACAAGTACTCCTTTTCTTTCAGTGGATCAAAAGTACACTGGATACTAAACCCCAAAACCTTCTTTAACACTGTTGAACCTTGGACTGTGACAGGGTCACATTAACACCATTAGATGCATAAAAGTGGAAAATGCAGTGAGGATGGTTTTATACACACAGACCATGAAAAAATGGGTGTTTATCACTTCAAAAGGTTTTCTTCCCCCACCCCACTCTCCTCCTGGTAATAGCTTATCTAAAGTGATCACTCTCCTTACAATGTGTATGATAATCAGGGTGGACCATTTCCAGCACAAATCCAGGGTTTAACACGAACGTCTGAGGAACGGGCGGGGGGGGCGGTAGGAAAAAAAAAGGAGAAATAGGTTACCTTGCATAATGACTTAGCCACTCCCAGTCTCTATTCAAGCCTAAGTTAATTGTATCCAATTTGCAAATGAATTCCAATTCAGCAGTCTGGACTCTGACTGCTGAATTGGAATTCATTTGCAAATAAGGATTCTTTAAAATACAGCCAGCTCTCCTGGACTCCTTTCCCCCTCATGTTATTCTCCCAGGGAATCCTGGGCATCAGTTCCCTGAGAGAGTCAAAGTCTGCTTTTCTGAAGTCCAGGGTCCATATTCTGCTGCTCTCCTTTCTTCCCTGTGTCAGGATCCTGAACTTGACCATCTCATGGTCACTGCCTCCCAGTTTCCCATCCACTTTTGCTTCCCCTACTAATTCTTCCTGGTTTGTCAGCAGCAGGTCAAGAAGAGCTCCTCCCCTAGTTGGTTCCTCCAGCACTTGCACCCTACCCTTTCCAAAAACTTCCTGGATTGTCTGTGCACCGCTGTATTGCTCTCCCAGCAGATATCAGGGTGATTGAAGTCTCCCATGAGAACCAGGGCCTGAGATCTAGTAACTTCTGTAGGTTGGCAGAAGAAAGCCTCGTCATCTCATCCCCTTGGTCCGGTGGTCTATAGCAGACTCCCACCACGACATCACCCGTGTTGCTCACACTTCTAAACTTAATCCAGAGACACTCAGGTTTTTCTGCAGTTTCATACTTCAGCTCTGACCAGTCATACTGCTCCCTTACATACAGTACAACTCCCCCACCTTTTCTGCCCTGCCTGTCCTTCCTGAACAGTTTATATCCATCCATGACAGTACTCCAGTCATGAGAGTTATCCCACCAAGTCTCTGTTATTCCAATCACATCATAATTCCTTGACTGTGCCAGGACTTCCAGTTCTCCCTGCTTGTTTCCGAGGCTCCTTGCATTTGTGTATAGGCACTTGAGATAACTCGCTGATCGTCCCTCTTTCTCAGTATGAGGCAGGACCCCTGCCCTCTCGTGTGCTCCTGCTCGTGCTTCCTCCCGGTATCCCACTTCCCCACTTACCTCAGGGCTTTGGTCTCCTTCCCCTGGTGAACCTAGTTTAAAGCCCTCCTCACTAGGTTAGCCAGCCTGCTTGTGAAGATGCTCTTCCCTCTCTTTGTTAGGTGGAGCCCATCTCTGCCTAGCACTCCTCCTTCTTGGAACACCATCCCATGGTCAAAGAATCCAAAGCCTTCTCTCTGACACAACCTGCGTAGCCATTCGTTGACTTCCACGATTCGACGGTCTCTACCCAGGCCTTTTCCTTCCACGGGCAGGATGGATGAGAAGACCACTTGCGCCTCAAACTCCTTTATCCTTGTCATAAATATAAAGGGAAGGGTAAAATCCTTTAAAAATCCCTCCTGGCCAGAGGAAATCTCCTCTCACCTGTAAAGGGTTAAGAAGCTAAAGGTAACCTCGCTGGCACCTGACCAAAATGACCAATGAGAAGACAAGATACTTTCAAAAGCTGGGAGGAGGGAGAGAAACAAAGGGTCTGTGTGTCTGTCTATATTCTGTCTTTGCCGGGGATAGACCAGGAATGGAGTCTTAGAACTTTTAGTAAGTAATCTAGCTAGGTACGTGTTAGATTATGATTTCTTTAAATGGCTGAGAAAAGAATTGTGCTGAATAGAATAACTATTTCTGTCTGTGTATCTTTTTTGTAACTTAAGGTTTTGCCTAGAGGGGTTCTCTATGTTTTGAATATAATTACCCTGTAAGGTATCTACCATCCTGATTTTACAGGGGGGATTTCTTTATCTCTATTTACTTCTATTTTTATTAAAAGTCTTCTTGTAAGAAAACTGAATGCTTTTTCATTGTTCTCAGATCCAAGGGTTTGGGTCTGTGGTCACCTATGCAAATTGGTGAGGCTTTTTATCCAACATTTCCCAGGAAAGGGGGGGTGCAAGTGTGGGAGGATTGTTCATTGTTCTTAAGATCCAAGGGTCTGGGTCTGTAGTCACCTAGGCAAATTGGTGAGGCTTTTTACCAAACCTTGTCCAGGAAGTGGGGTGCAAGGTTTTGGGAAGTATTTTGGGGGGAAAGACGTGTCCAAACAACTCTTCCCCAGTAACCAGTATTAGTTTGGTGGTGGTAGCGGCCAAACCAAGGACAAAAGGTGGAATATTTTGTACCTGGGGAAGTTTTGACCTAAGCAGGTAAAGATAAGCTTAGGAGGTTTTTCATGCAGGTCCCCACATCTGTACCCTAGAGTACAGAGTGGGGGAGGAACCTTGACAATCCTTCTTCCCAGAGCCACGTAGTCCACAGTGATCCGCTCAAGGTCATTCTTGGCAGTATCATTGGTGCCCACGTGGAGAAGCAGGAAGGGGTAGCGATCCGAGGGCTTGATGGGTCTTGGCAGTCTCTCCGTCACATCGTGAATCCTAGCTCCTGGGAAGCAGCAGACTTCTCCATTTTCCTAGTCGGGGCAGCAGATAGATGAATCAGTCCCTCTGAGGAGAGAGTCCCCGACCACCACCACCCGCCTCCTTCTCTTGGGAGCGGCGGTCGTGGAACCCCCAACCCTAGGACAGTGCATTTCATGCCTTCCAATCGGCAGAGTCTCCTTCTGTTCCCTTCCCTCAGATGTATCATCTAGTCCACTCTCCACATTAGTACCTGTGGAGAGAATATGAAAACGGTTACTTACCTGTATCTGCGTTGCTGGTACATGGACGCTCCCCTTTCTTCTTCTGGAGGTCACATGCTGCCAAATTTCTTCACCGTCCTCCTGTCCCCGCTGCGCAGCCTGCTCTGGATCTTCAGAACACTGTGCCCGTAGAAGCATATCCTGACGGAACCAAGTATTAGATAGGAGTAAGACAAGCTGAAATGCAAGACCTGTAGCCTGAAGCCTGCAAAACTCTAGCTTAGCTCTTTTAGGCCTTGGAGATAAGAAATGATGGCGCAAGACAATGACCGAGAAATAACCCAAGATGATGGGAAAGAGGCACTAATCGGTAATGTTGCGAAAGTACAGCTGGGAAGATTAAAATTAAATCAGAAAATGCTGTAACAGCAAATATGGTGTCTAACGCCTGCCCTAACCGCAGACAAAGGTGGTCCATCAGTGTTGACAGGAACCTACCCAGCCTATAGAATTTGGCGTCCCTTGTGTTTCCAGGGGACACAAACCAATAAGAAAGAGAAGGTCTTTCATGTCCATGCGCAGAGTGTAGGTATAGACAGGCTCACAGTATAAAAAGGGGTGCCCAGAGCAGGGAACCTGGGCTTCCTATGGGACACTCCAGCAGGAACCACTCTCATATTGATGGTCAATCCATGAGAGGGCCAACAGACTCTAACACCATCTAGGAGGATGTGAGTACACCTGTAGGTATAACTAGTTCATGATACGTATCTATAGGAATTGTATATGCTGTGACATTTATAGCTTTGTTGGTAACTTTAATAAAATTACTGAAAGACCGATGCTCTTGTATTTGTCTGTGTTGTTTGCCTATGGTTTCATGTGTTCCTGTGAACTCTAAATCTAGAACAAACAGAAGTGACTCTGTTGAACTTGACTGTAGCTGCCAGAGCCGAACCCACTGAGATATGATTAACATTAAATAGAATAACAGGCTACAGAGCTGCTTTGAAAGGGAGATGCTATACACTCGAAGTCTGAGGGAAAACTGCCCCCCCACCTCCTCCGCAGTAGGACGTCACCAGGAAGCAGCGCCAGAGTGAAGGGACGACATCCTCTTCTGAGGGAGGGTCTGTGCAGTTTGACCCCGCGGGAGAGACCCTTTCCCTGCTGGTCATCAGAGGCCCTGACTTCAGAAGAGGATTCTGGGCCATGGGGGGCTGGCCAGTAAAGGACCTGGACGTAAGTGAGGTTGATGGACTAAGATGAACTCAGCCCCCCCGCCCTCTGGGTACAGATGCTGGGGCAAAGGCCTGTTTGTATAACACCTTTGGGTTAAATAAATTAGGTGCTGCTCAAAATACATAACAAAAGCCCACTGGGGAAACTGAGGCAGGGATCTAATGGTGATGCTGCACTGGGCCACCAGGGGGAGCTCCAGGGGTGAAGGCCACCATTCTGCTTCTCTTTCCGTAACTCCATGAAAGGAGGAAAACTATGGTTGCCAATTTTGGTTGGACATATTCCCGGAGGTTTCATCACTTGCCATAATCTTTAATTAAAGGTTAATCTTTAATTCCTGGAGACTCCAGGGCAATCCTGGTGGGTTGGCAGCTCTATGGAAAACCCACCTCTTCCAGGCTTGGCAGGATTGGGCCTTTGCTGCCAGCATCCTTTCGCTGGCTCAGCACCTTCGGGGGTTGGTCGTTGGGGCAGAGGGGTCTTTTTGCTGTGGGGATTGTCCCCAGCGAGGTGGGAGGTGAGGAGACGGTTTAATGAAGGGGTGGTGAACACGGAGAGCCAGGTGGCATCATGTGCATGAGAGTGAAGGGTTGACTGAAGGGGCTGCACAGTGTGGCAGGAGTGGGGTTCATTCTGTGGAGTGGGCTCAGGCCGTGTCTCCGCTCTCCAAGCTGGGGGTGCGAGTCCCTGCTCGTGTGCACAGACTGGGCGAGCTCTCAGCATGCTAGCGCCAGTGTAAATAGCACTGTAGCTGCAGACGCAGGGGGAGCATTAGCGGAGGCCCGGCTGAGCTGTGGCAAGTAGAAACCTGGCACCAACACGGAGACCGCATGGACCAGAGCATGACAAACCGCTGCTATAGAGAGACGGACGGAGCTAGGATCTGGTTCTCCACGCTCGCCTGGTACTGAGAATCTGCAATAACTTGGCTGCTGGCACGAGGGAGAGGGAGATAAAGCTGCTAATGTTCAGGGCGGTTTTGGAACAGGTCCCCAGCTGGTATGAATTGGCACCGCTCCAAGGCCGGATGCTAGGCCGGGTAGATAAATCACTGGCTGGCAGGTACGTGTGTCAGAGGGAAACAGACGAATAGACACTGTTTGAATAGTGAGGCCGCCCGGGGCTGGACACGTGGCCCATTGTGCTCAGCGCTGCAAACACAGAACAAAACGACACCAGCTGGTGTGTGTCTGTCTTCAGAGGTGGGCGCTATTTCCTCATCGGCCACCAGGTTTGAGCTTTTTGCTGTTCTCGTTCACCGAGGGTGGGACAGGAGCATCCTGCTCTGAGCTCCTCTGGGCTAGGAAAGACGAGACTAGCTTAGTTTTCCCGGGGTAGTGTCTTGTGCTGTGAGAGTCAGGACTCCTGGGTTCAATTCCTGACTCTGCACATGGGGCAAGACACTTCCCTTCTCTGTGCCTCAGTTTCACCTTCTGCACAATGGGGTTGCAGGAACATTCCCTGTTCCAGCGCAGGGCCGGAACAGCAGTCAGGGAAAGACTCCAGTTGCTTGCAGTGTGTCTGGGATAAGGTCCATAATTTGCAAAGCCAGGAATTGTGGGCTAGAGGAGGAGGAATGGAGCTGGGACCCAGGACATGTGGGTTCTGTTCCCTGTTGTGTGACCTTGGCCCTCATGCTTTGCTGCCTGTGCCTCAGTTTCCCCTCCCAACCTTTCTCTCTATGTGCACTGGAAGCTCTGCTGGGCAGGGGTTGTTTCTTCCTCTGTGACTGTGCAGTGCCCTGTACAATGGCAGCCCCTAGGGGTTCCCAAAATCCCCCTTAACCAATTCCTAGGAGATTAACAGGGTATGGCAGGCGGCTCCGTGTCCAAGGGGGGAGAGATTTCATTGCCTTGCTGTATCCCAGCATCCCCCATCATGACTGGGTCCCATGTGTTCGGTGCTGGACAAACACAGTGCCAGGGACAATCCTGGCAGCAGAGACCCTATAGTATAAAAGCCACCTGCAGAGAAAGGGGTGGGGATGGGGACAAAACACAGCGACCAGAGACCATGGTGATGGGTGTCACAGGTGTGTGAGAGATGGGCATTGTGGCTGCTGGATTGAATCGGGGGTAGAGGGAGGGTGCGGAGGAATGGGAGGGGATGTGGTTCAGGACTGAGGGGTGCTGCTAAAGCTGTGTTGGGGTAGGGCTGGGATAGCAGGGAGCTGTGAGTTGGGATTGAGGGGCGTGGGCAGATCTTCGACACTTGACAGCAAATATTTACCAACCCGGTGCCTACTTTTATGGCCATTGATTGGGAGTCTCTGCTCCCCATCTGTGTTTGCTGAGTTGCTCATTGTGTGTCTCCCGCCCTTGGGCTCCATATAAGGGCCCCAGAGTGGGAGAAGGCTCAGACTCTTTCCGGATCCAGCTCCCAGACGAGCCCCAGGACAGGGTGAGTTGGCAACCCAGCTGGGGTCAGGTTCTGAGGTGTCTTCCTAGCTCTGGGGGCTCATTGGGGCTGATGGGTCACAGTAGGTGGAGGCCGTGAGCCAGAACTCCTGGGCAGAGCTGGCCAAGAACCTTTCAGCCGATAGTCATTTGTTCTCCAAACAAACGCCCTTTCAGTCGACCCGAAATGAGCTGCAAATTCCTGAGTCGGCTGAACCTGAGTGATCAAAATGTGGCAGAAATGGCCATGCGAGAGGCTCTGAGTCAGGTGGGAATTTTTCATTTTGAGGCTGGGTATTGTGACAAAAGCAGAGGAAGATGAGAGGTACAGGATGGCTGAGGAGAAAATACCGGCCCTTTAGCCCCAAGGTTTGGTCACTTATCGGGGATGTGGGAGACTCTGCCTGATGAACAGAAAGGATTTGAACTTGGATCTCTCTCTGGGTCTCTCCTCTTGCATTTGTTCTACTTGGACTCAGTAATTAGCCATTGGAGCAGGGACTTGAACTTTACTCTGATAAACGGCACAGCGCCGAGTGTAGGGTGCTTGGCGGTGGGTCATCCCCTGGCAGAACTCTGAGCTGAGCAAAACTCAAAGGTCTGGAAAGTGGGAAACGCACAGGTAAGGCTGCCCATGTAACCTTAATTAGGGCCACTTTCAGCGCTGCCCCGCTATGGCCGAATATGCCTGTTGTAAACTCATTGTGCAGAAGGCCAGGTCTGCCCCAGACCCCGATTCACATAGGGGACAGAGTGGCGCTCGGAGAACCCCAGAAAGACAAGCCCCCTCCAGATTCTGGCTCACGTGAAGGGGGCAGGGATGAGGGGTCAGATGCCCATAAATGTGCAGTTCCCTCCCCGCCCCCAGATCCTGGTACACATACAGAGGACAGGGAATGGAGACAGGGCTCAAACACCTCTGGGGGCCAGGGACCACCAGATCCTAGCTCACACAGTGGTGTAGAGAAAAGGCTCAGATGCTCTGAGATAAGCAAGTCCCCCAGAATCTGGTTCACCTGAGGGGGCAGGGAAGGGGGAGGTCACACCCCAGTGGGAGGGGCTGGGGGCCCCACTGATAGTGGCACATATACAGGAGGATAATGTGGGGCTGACAGGATCTCCTTCCCCAATGCTCCCCCAGTCTCCCTATCACTCCCCCGCCAAATGTTCCCCTTTTCTGTGTCCCAACCCTCCTCTTCCCTTAACCCCCATGAGCCCCTATTCAACTCCTCCTCCTCGGCAGGCAGAGGGGGGACTTGAACCCAGGTCCCACATACCCGCTAGCTCCCCAGCCCACTGGGTGACAGGTTAAAGGGAGGCCTGACTCCAGCCCTTCAGGAAATCTTCTCCTCCTCTACTTTAATCCAAGTGCCGACACGGAAGGGAAACCTGTCCCGTTGGGGTGCAGTGGCAGGTTTGGTTTCCACCTGACATGACTTGTTTTCACCTTGTCAGCTGGTTGAAAGTTTCAAAATATTTTGTTCTCCTGCTGCCCCAAACCAAAGACACATATTGAGTTGCGTGTGATGGACCCAACATCGACTATTCATCAAGTTCTGCCTCTGGGCTCTAGCCCGGCTCTTGTAGGGAAGTGCAATCTAGTGGTTAGAGCGGGGGGGGGGGTGTCTTTGGGGGTGGGGTGGGAGAGGCAAGGCTGTGGGGGCAGAGTGGGGGGACCATGGGAGGGGGCACAAGTTTGGAGGCAGAGTGGAGAGATAAGCGGAGGAGGCAGATTGGGGGGATAATGTGAGGGGCAAAGTTTGGGGGCAGAGTGGGGGGGATAATATGGGGGCAGAGTGGGGGGAAGCATGGGATGGGGTGGAGCTGGGGGGCAGATTGGGGGGATAATGTGAGGGGAAAAAGATTTGGGGGCAGAGTGGCGGGGATAATGGGAGAGGGAAGACTGGGAGGACTATAGGCGGGGGCGGAACTTTGGGGTCGGAGGGGCATTTGGTGCCAGGATGCTCCACACTAGAAGCAGCTCCCCATGGTGTCTCCATCCTGCAGGCCCTGTTCTCCCTGCTACAGACAAACCCAGGGCCGGCCCCGCCATGGCCCCAAAGTCACCCCGCCCAGCTCTCCTGCCCCTGCTCTGCCTGGCAGCCGCTTGCCTGGCACTCTCGACAGCCGACGCCCAGTATGATAAATTCCTGAAGAGGCATCTCGACTTCCCCAAGTCATGGGCTGAGAACGACCAGCTGTACTGCACCACCATGATGGGGAAGCGTAGCATCCGCTGCCAGGGCAAGAACACCTTCGTCCACGCCAGCGAGGCCCAGCTGAGAGCCGTCTGCACCTCGGGGTTGAGCCACGGGCAAGATGCCCGCGACAGCCTGGGCACCTTCCAGCTGACCGTCTGCACCCGCCTACCCAAGGGCCCGTGCCTCTACCAGGGCAGCTCCACCATAGCCCGTATCCGCCTGGTCTGCCACAACGGGTCGCCCGTCCAGTACTTGAGGCGTATCTAGTGCCACCCTGCCCAGGCACTGTACTGTTTTAAGTGTGGATTTCCCAAAAATATTATAAAAATAATTGGCACTCCAGTGACTTACTGATTAGAAAACAGGCCAGTAAGGTCATTGGATTCCATGGCATATAGAGCATCTCACCATTGCCATAGCCATGATATCAGAAGCTTTGCTCTTAGGTAAAGTATTTGCAAACATGCATCCCCAAAGGAGCTAGAGCCGTCTTCAACCATATAAGTAGTAATCAAAGCTTGCACCACTGGGTGGAAACAGGAGTTAGAGAGGTCACCCATATCCTCTTGAAAACATTTTCCAAGCAGTATGTCCTTCAAATTGCAGGGATACAGCCTTATACAATCGACTGTATAAAATCACTTCCTAAAAATCGACTTCTATAAATTCAACCTAATTTCGTAGTGTAGACGTACCCTAATTAGAGCAGTTTTACTTTCAGTCAGGAATTGGTAAGGGTTGAAATGGAGGGTTATTGCTAGAAAGAGAGAAGGGAGAAAGTCCCACTTTTACAGTTTCATTTTATGGCTTCTCATTAGGATCCTTTTTGATCCCGAATACAGAGCATTTAGACATTCCTTTCAAGTCAGGACTCTCCTTAAACCGCATCCTCCTTCCTTTGTTCTCCAGATAATCTTATCCCTCTACCAGACTGCTGTCCTGGTCATTGATAAGGTCCAAGTGGTTTGTTGCCTTTTCACCCAAGCGGGTTGAACACCTGCCATTCGCAGTGTATTTACAACTTGCCACTATTAATTCTTGCACACGACAAACAATGCTTATCGGCCTTCGCAAAACATAGCAGAAAAGAAGAGAGTCTATACAGATAAAGCCAGACAGAAGTTATATAAGTTATGTTTTAGCATCTGTGTAAACACGCTTGAGTGTCATAAAGGTGGTTTTATAGCCAACGAGGTGCTGTCTTCCTCCCAAGTGGCTTACCCTTGGGTGACTGCGTGGTGTGGTAGAAAGCTATCACTTCAAGTGCAAGGAGCCAAACTCCTTGTCAGCACTCAGCTCTAGGGGCCTTTAGGTGCCTAAGCCCCTTTGTGAATCTAGCTCCCGGAGATGGTCCATGGGAGTTGGGCACCTCATTCCCTTAGGTCTCTTGGAATAGCTCAGCCTCTCTGAATAGCAAAAGAAGACGTAGTTATTCCTCTCTCCTGACGAGGGACGTTGCATTAATGGCACAAGTTGGGAGACTCCCCCTTGGTTCTGTCTAAGGCACGTGGCTGATTTGTGCTAAGCCCTTTTTGACGGGGAGAGCTCCCCGCGCTATGGGCCTGAATGAACAGACAGGGGTAGTGTCTGTTCCAAGGTCTGTTTGTTTCACAATTGATGTTACCTGTTAGGATATAGATATTCAGGCCTGTCTGTAAAGGTCTATTACTTTAAGAATTTAGGTATATGTTTAACATTTAGCTAGTTATAAAGGTATAAAAATGTAACCCTTCTGCCCATCAGAGCTGGCAGCAACCAGGGCCGGGTTCAATATCTAGGGGATCCATTCCAATAACACAATGCAAACCGGCTCGAGCCCCCACCCAGTGACCTGGGACAAATATATACCACCCCCCTGGGCACCTCCAAGAGGCAATACTTCCCCTCTCGCAAGCACATAGTCTGAGTGTAGCAAAAAGCCTTTTAATAACAGAGAGAAACAATGTGGCATTATGTTGGGGAAACACCACCAACAGGATTCATAACACAACCCATGAGCAAAAAAAACCACCCCAAGCAAATTGGGGCATGCCCCTTTCCCTCGGGTTCTTGAGTCCCAGCACCCAAACGTCTCTTGAGTCCAGCAATCCACAAATCACCCAAAGTCCAAAAGGTCCAGCCCCAGAGTTCAAAAGTTCATCTGCATAGTGTTACTCCCCCAGCCTGGCTAAAATGTGCCTGTGTGTGGGGGAAAGGGGTAAGGGGCACCTTACGTGTCCTGAAGCTGACTGCCCCACAGGGCTCTGCTCTGCTACGCTGTCTCACGAACGGCTCTGCTCCACCACGACCGGCTCCGCTTTGCACAGCTCGCCGTCTCACGAACACGCCGCTGTCTCACGAACGGCTCCGCTCCACCACGACCGGCTCCGCGCTGCACAGCTCGCCGTCTCACGAACAGCTCTGCTCAGCTCGCCGTCTCACGAACACGCCGCTGTCTCACGAACGGCTCCGCTCCACCACGACCGGCTCTGCTCTGCTCAGCTCGCTGTCTCACGAACGGCTCCGCTCTGCACAGCTTGCCGTCTCACGAACAGCTCTGCTCAGCTCGCCGTCTCACGAACACACCGCTGTCTCACGGACGGCTCCGCTCCACCACGACCGGCTCTGCTCGGCACAGCTCGCTGTCTCACAAACAGCTCTGCTCAGCTCGCTGTCTCACGAACGGCTCCGCTCTGCACAGCTCACCGTCTCACGAACAGCACCACTGCAGTCTAGATCTTCCGGCTCCCCACTACTTGACACAGTGCTCAGTGATTTCAGCTCTCAGTGATTTCAGCTCATAGTAGTGGGGGCCTTAGTGCTGGTGCACCATAAGGCCAAAGTGAATGCAGCACAGTACCTGTAGCAAGACTCTTAATAGACCCAAAATTAGCTCTGACATTCCACAGTGGAGAGAGACAGAGGTGCAATTGGTGCTTCAGGCCCTCACAAAGGGGCCCACACCACCAGGTACTAATACCTGTCTCAAGTCTCTCTCCATTCACACAGTTTTGGAACCCATGACCCTTGCCTAGCGAGTGCTACTTAGTTGATGGTGAGTCCCTCCATCATAGCAAAAGGCCAAGTACAGTTCCAAGCACAGTTCCCCTAATCAGGGTAATAACAATTTATTCTTCCCGCCCCAATAACAGAGACACTGGGGATCCCACAGCAGCCGAAGTGACCATTTGGGCAGCTATGGCCTCAGTCTAGGCGGGGTGGGTGTGCCTATGCAAATGAGATCAGCCCCTGAAGTTTTTTTTTTTCACAACTTGCCACACCTCACCACCAGATGTCAGGGTGGAGCTCATCCTGACACTGCTTACAAAAAAAAGAATGACAATCACTGTCTGCCTGTGTAAGGGCCTTCTCTCACAGTGTCAGTCTGAGGCCCTGTTCTTGAGGCCTGTGGCTAAGCAGCAGAGGCAGCCATGAGCTGGGAAGCGACCGGTCACCTCCTCACATTCCAAACTAGTCACACTGAAATCAGGTGCTATTGGGCTGTTAGGAATACAATCCTGTCCTGATAGTGCCTATCGCCTCCAGAGAAAGATGGTTAAAGAAAACTTAGTTTGATAGCATCCTGTCTGGCAAGGAATCACTTCTCAATAGTTGTGGTTGTGAAACCCTCATTTCTGTATGTTTTATCTTTATGGCCCCCACTTTTCTATTGTAAATCTGTCTGGTTCTCTAATTGTTTCTGTCTGCTGTATAATTAATTTGGCTAGGTGTAAGTTAATTAGGGTAGTGGGATATAATTGGTTAGAGAATTATGTTACAATATGTTAGGATTGGTTAGGTACATTTCAGTAAAATGATTGGTTAAGGTATAGCTGAGAATATTACTGTATAAATTAGGGGCAAACAGGAAGTAAGTTGAGATTCGAAAATAAGGGGAAAAGAACTTGGATTTAAGCTTCTTGGAAGCTCACCCCAATAAACATTGAATTGTTTGCACCTTCGGACTTCAGGTGTTGTTGCTCTCTGTTCATGCGAGAAGGACCAGGGACGTGAGAGGGTGAAGGACGAAGCCCTCTAACATTACCGGCACTGGTTGCACAACGCTGCCCATTCCGCAGTGTTAGCTGAGCCCGGGAGTCCCTCCCACCACCCCGGGCTGTATATAACTGGCAGCTATGGGAGGACGGCGTCAGCGACGCTCTGCAGACAGCTCATCTATTATCCAAGGGGACAGGAGCTGAGGAAGCAGGACTTTGGCCAGGAGGAGACCACACCACAGTTAGTTCCTAAGAGGCTCTGAATCTTCATGCTGGAAAGCCCACAGGTGTAGACAGAGGAGATGGCTCAGTTAATTGGCTGCTGGAGGGCAGGACTTCAGGTGGTGAGGGCAGGTGCAATTGGGTGTCAGAGCACTTGGGTCCTATTCCCAGCTCTGGGAGGAGGTGGGGGTCTAGCGGTTGGAATGCGGGGGCTGGAAGTCCAGCTCCCTGGGTTCTATCAGGGATGAGAAGGGAGTCCTGGGAATTAGAGCAGTGGGGCTGGGAATCAGGGTTCCTGGATTCCAGCGCCAGCTCTGTAAGGGGAAGACAATAAAGTAATTGGAAAAGCAGGGGTCTGGGAGCGGAGATTCTTGGGTTCTATCCCTAGGTCTAGAATAGGAATGGGGTCCAGTAGGTTAGAGCAGCCCCTCCAAGGGGATTCTCTCTGGGGATTAGTTTTGGCGTGGAATCCATTTTAGTCAGGACTCCTGGGTCCTCTCCCCAGCTCTGGTTGGGGGGGTGAGGAATAGTGGTTTGTGTGGGGCGGGGGCGCTGAGATCCAGGACACCTGGGTTCTATCTCCAATTCTAAGTGGGGAATGGGGTCTAGTGGGTTAGAGAGGTGGAGTGGGGAGGTTTTGGGACTCCTGCGTGTAGGAAAGAACTTGTCACCTAGAGATTCGAGCAGAGGGCTCGGCAGACCCCACCGTGGCTCCTCTGAGAATTGGAGCAGGAGTTTCCACCAGTTTAGATCTTACCTCTGAGCTGCAGAATTTCAGAAGGCAAAGCAGGTGAGAGTGGCAGGGTCAGTTCATGTAGAGAGGGAAACTCAGAGCTCAGGCTAGCAGCTCGTTTCTTTAAAGGAGAATAAAATAAAGAGGCCGGGTTGGGAGGATCCGATTGCCACAGGGCGACATTCAGCCTCCCATGCTGTGCAAAGCTGGGCTGACCGTCCGACCAGCGCTACTTGGGACCCTGTGGGACATGTAGGCTGTGTCTACATGACAGACCTTACAGTGGCACCGCTGGACAGCTGCAGCTGCACCACGGTAAGGTCTGTTTTGTAGCCGCTCTGTGCCCATGGGAGAGAGCATCTCCCGCCGACATAGCCATGTCCACACCTGCGCTTTTCTTGGTGAAACTTCTGTCAGCCAAGGGGGTGTTTTTTCACACTGTTAACCAACAAAGTTTTGCTGACAAAAGTGCTAGTGTAACAAAGCCTAAGAATCTTACTGCTGGAGGACTGTGGCTGGGGTCTGCAAAGGGGCCTAAGGGAGTTAGGGGATCTCTTGTGGGATCAGGGCACCTAGCTCTGGAAGGCTCCATTCAAAATCCCAGCTCAGGTCCCCCGTCTGACAGACTCATAAACCTCTGGGGATCAGCTATGAGAGAGATGGGAGGACATGCTGGGAGGAGGTTACAAAGAGGTTCTGAGTAGGGGGATCTCTCTGGGGATTAGTTTTGGGGTGGGATCCATTGTCTACCCCAGGGGGAAATTTTGGACCTTGCCTTGAAGCATCCCTTCCATGCCCATTTTCACAAGAAGCCCTGTAGAGCTGGGGAGTTCACACCCTGAACCAGCCTTCATGAATTGCCTCCCACCAGAACAATTTTAACATTTTAAAGCCAGGCCAGAGAATTTCACCCAGTTACCTCAGCACTGAGCCCAATCACTTGTGTCTGGCTAAAGCACCTTCCACAAAGTTGCCGAGTCTGGACTGGAAGCCACCCAGAGATGGAGAAGGTGGCGTTTGCTCCCTTTGATCGTTTGTTGCCACGATTCCTCATCCTCACAATTAAAAACTGGGGCCTTATTTCTAAGTTCAATTTGTCTGGCTTCAACTTCCAGGCCTTCGTTCTTTTTCTGCCGTTCTCTGCTACATTAAACAGAAATAGAGTGCCTGGTGTTTCCTCCCCATGAAGGTCCTTGTATACTCTCATCAACCACAATCTTAAAGTATTTAGACTGCAGGTGTGTAACATTAGGAGATTGCAAAGTGCCCTGATACCATGGGGATGGAGGAGACATTAGACGGCTAACGTGATGCTGGAACGAAGAGAGATCACAAGAGTCTTGGATGTCGGATGATTTCAGACATTTAGGCAACTTTCTCATCAGACAGCAAAAGCGCAGAATGAGACCCAGCGACTGGCAGTTGAACCAGATTCAGACTAGAAATAAAGTGGAAATTATTGAGTGATGGAAATTAACCGTGGGGATCACTGAGCTCGGGACTGGGTGCCCTCCCCATCATTGGGATCTCCAAAGGGACATAGCTGTCTTTCTAAAAGATGTGCTCCAATTCAAACAGAGCTAGGAACTAGATGCAGAAAATGCTGGATCAGTTTGTCTGGCCTGCGATATGCAGGAGTTCCCACAAGACGATCATCAGGGTCCTGTCCAGCTTAAAATCAACAAAAAGTCATCTAACATAAAATGCTTCACCATAAAACAGACATCAATCAGTTGGAGTCACTCATACGCCTCACCCTCTGCTGCCCCAGTGCCCATGTATATAGGGCCCGACCAAACTCACAGCTGTGAAAAACACATGGCAGACCCAGCGGCGTATTAAGGCCGACAAATTTGCAGAGGCGGCAAATTTGTAAGAGCAGCCAGAGGCACCAACTTCCCCCGTCACCGGTGGGAGGTCGCGCCCCCTGGCCCCACCCCAACTCCACCCCTTCCCTGCCTCTATTCCCCGCCCCCATTCCAACCCCTTCCCCAAAGTCCCTGCCCCAACTTCACCCCCCCTGCCCCTATTGGTCCCCTTCCCCAAATCGCCGCCCCGGCCCCACCTCCGCCCTTGAGCAGGCCGCGTTCCCCGCTCTTCCCCGTCCCTCCCAGCTGTGCGAAGCTGTTTGGCGCACAAGTGCTGGCAGGGAGCAGGAAGAAGCAGGACCCGGAGTCGCACTCAGGGGAGGAGGCGGAGGCGGAGCGGAGGTGAGCTGGGGCGGGGAGCTGCTGGGGTGGGGTGGCAATTATTTCAGGGCCTAGGGGTGGCAAAATCATTAATCCGCCACTGCGCAGACCATGAAAACTGGTTACTGTAGTTCACAGAACTGCCACCCTCACTTCTGCGCGGCTGCTGGCAGAGGCGCTGCCTTCAGATACAGGCAGCTGGAGAGTGGGAGCTGCTGACCGGCAGCCGAGCTCCAAAGGCAGCGCCTTCGCCAGCAGCACCGCAGACGTCAATGTGACGATATTTCAAAATACCTAAAACAGCCTTGCAAGCGCCCCACAACTCCCTGTGGGTTGGCACCCCCAAGGTTACAACACTGTGAAACATCACATTTAAATCTCTGAAACCGTGAAATTTACCATTTTAAAAATCCTATGACCGTGAAATTAACCAAAATGGACCATGAATTTTGTACGGTCCTAATTATTCAGTAAAGCCGACCCCTCCGCACCTATCAGCCTCTGCTGTCCCTAGTGCCCATTATACAGTATAGCCGCCCCTTCCCCGCCCCCGCCCTCTGCTGCCCCTAGTGCCCATGATACAGTATAGCGGCCCCTTCCCCACCCCCACCCTCTGCTGCCCCTAGTGCCCATTATACAATATAGCCGTCCCTTCCCCGCCCCCACCCTCTGCTGCCCCCTAGTGCCCATGATACAGTATAGCCGCCCCTTCCCCGCCCCCACCCTCTGCTGCCCCTAGTGCCCATTATACAGTATAGCCGCCCCTTCCCCTCCCCCGCCCTCTTCTGCCGATAGTGCCCATGATACAGTATAGCCGCCCCTTCCCCGCCCCCGCCCTCCGTTGCCCCTAGTGCCCATGATACAGTCTAGCCGCCCCTTCCCCTCCCCCGCCCTCTGCTGCCCCTAGTGCCCATGATACAGTCTAGCCGCCCCTTCCCCTCCCCCGCCCTCTGCTGCCCCTAGTGCCCATTATACAGTATAGCCGCCCCTTCCCACCCCCACCCTCTGCTGCCCCCTAGTGCCCATTATACAGTATAGCTGCCCCTTCCCCACCCCCACCCTCTGCTGCCCCTAGTGCCCATTATACAGTATAGAGTATAAAATATCCAAGGGACATGGAAACTGAGTCTTAATATCTTTTTTCCTCTGTTTCCCCTCTGTAACAGGAGGATAAGGACCCTTTCCCTATTTGCTTTGCCTACTGAGACTGTAAGAGTTTCTCTCTGGTCTGTGCAGCACCCGACACCATTGGGGGCCTGATCTCAGTTGGGGTCTGGGCAGCGCCTGGCACAACGGGGGCCCTGATCTCAGTCGGGGTGTGTGCAGTCCTGATCACACTGTGGGTAATTAGGCTTTAGATGTTGAATGGGCTCGCAGGGGGAGGGGTTCAGGCTCAGGAGGTTCCATGGAGGAGGCAGATCCCCACCCCGTGCTGTCTCCATCCATCTCCCCCCGACTCCGCACTGCAGGTCAATCCAGTGACAGACACGGCCATGGCTCTGAGGGGCCCCGCCCCATACTCCTGCTACTCCTTGTCCTGCTGGCCACCAGATGGGCCCAGCTCAGTGAAGGGACCAGCTACTTTGATTTTGTGGACTGGCACCAGGACAACCCCAAGATCTTTGCCTTCGACAATCGGCACTACTGCGACATAATGATGAAGCGACGAGGCTTGACCTGCCGTTCCTGCGACCCCACCAACACCTTTATCCACGCCCCTCCCAGCCAGCTCCAGGACATCTGCAGCCAACGGGGACCCACGTCTCCGCAAACCTGTACGACAGCAAGGCATCCTTCAACATCACCACATGCCGGGTACTGTAGGGCTCTGTACTGGAGGACTGTAAATACAGGGCTGCAATTGGCAACACCAAGATCCACGTGGCCTGCCTCTGGTGGCTGCCCGTACGCTTAGAGCTGACGTACCTGCCGTGAGCAGGGAGCAGGGGATCCCCCTTCTGCCCCCCACCCCCTTTCACTCCTGGGCAGCCCTCTGCCACTGGGGGCTCCCTGTCCCCGCACCTGCTCCTCCTGGGCAGCGCCCACCATGAGTCTCCACAGGGACATTCAGTGCCTCCCCTTATCCCACAGGCCGGCAGCTTGAGGCCTGCGGGGGGATTTCCCACACTAGGTGCCCAGTTCCCATCCACATGAGTAAAAATCCGGGCACCCAGCCCCCCCACCCCATCTGGCACTGAGACCCTGAGGCTGAGCCCAGCGCCCATCTCACTGGATGCCCATTATACAGTACAGCTGCCCCCTCCCACCCTGCATCCATGGGGTATTGGGGGCAGGGTGTGGGGCGGAGATTGTCCCAGGTGGGGTCCTAGAAGCTCTCACTGAGCTTTGTTTCCTTGTTGTTTCGTGCAATAAAACACTTTCCTGTCAATGCAGAACGAGCCGGTGTGTTTGGGGGGCTGGGGGCAGAGTCACTGTGCATGTGGAGATCTCAAACCCTTGGGCTATTTTGGGAACGTGGCTAAGTTTTTAAAGGGATCAGGAAGGGGCTTAGAGAAATGTCCCATTGCTATGCCGTGACCATGATCAAACCCCAGGTCAAGGGGCCTGGCTTCCCCAAGGGATTGGGGATTGCAGTCTGAGGCCTTGCCTTTTTATGGGATGCCAGCTCCAGTCCAGATACAGGTGGGGGCAATTCACTGGCTGAACAGGGTGGGAATGCAGTATAGGGCCGTTCCCCAGAAGGAAGCAGCAGGTCCCATGGGCTGCAGGCCCCAGCGTGGCCCCAGGTAGCGCTGGTAGTGGCCGCTGGGGAATGGGGCACAGGAAATGTTTATTTCCAGAGCACTAGAGGCAAAGCTGGCCCAGCTTGGCAGGGTCTGGCTGGGTCTGGGTGTGTGTCAGGGAGCAAAGAGTTTTCATCTGTGGTTTGCCAGTGAATAGCTCATTTGCTTGCAGCCACAGTTTCCATGGAGCTGGAAGGGCCCCCATGCCTCATGGCCACCTATGAGGCTCTGTCCCAGAGGGGTTTGCAGCACGGAAACAGAGCTGGCCTCTCCTACCAGTGGCCCCTTCACCCACTGCTCTGCAGCTCCCACGAACAGCAGAGCACATACAGCCACCATCAGCACCGCAGTGCCCCTTTGTAGCACTCGGCCTCCATCCCAGGCCTCTCTAAGCCCTTTACACAGACCAAGCCAGGATCTTCACCCCGATTCCACAGGTGTGGGAAACTGAGGCAGAGATGGGGCTGTGGCTCAGTCAGGGCCAGGCAGCGTTCAGTCAGTGGAACTGCCCAGTGTGCTCCCTGCAGCCCATTGGAGGTGAAAATATTCTCAGGGATGACCTTTGTCCCCTTGTGGATCCATTGCACAGAGACCTGCTGTTGTAAGCCAGGAGCTGTGAATTCAATTTTCACTGGGCTCTAGATGAGTGTTTTCAAGAATATTTTCCCCCTGGTTCATTTCCTCAGCCGTATGTGGGTGGCTCAGGCCTTAAGAGACGCTGTTGTCACCAAATGGCATTTTTCACATGACTGGAAAGAGAAAAACGTCCCCTGCAAAGCCATATGTTCAATTCTAGCCAGGCCAGTGCTGAAGGCTCATTTATCGGGCACTAGCTAAGGAATTACGACTTCTTGGTTCCATTCTTGGTTCTCCTGTGGGACGTCGGGTCTGTCGCGTCTCTGTTCTGTGCCGCATTTTCAGTGCTGGTCCCTGTGACATACTCAGCGTACAGTCCAGACCGATGAGTAGCTGGATCACCCCTGCCTTCTGGCCCTTTACACTGCTTTGCTGCTGCAGCCTCCAGCCTGGACTGCTCACAAACGGACTCCAGCATGCAAGTCACTCCCAGCTGTGTCTGTGCGCATGCTGCAGTCAGACAGCCACGCCTGGGCTCCTACCAGCCTCGGTTGTGCTGCAGAGTGACCCCAGAACACCCCCAGTCCCAGACCTACCCCCAGCCCTCTCCTGCACTATACAAGTTTATGTAAAGTCTGTTATTGCTTTCATAGAAATAATAGGCACATAACCTGCCACTCCAAATTGGAGTTTCCCAGACACTTTGATGTAAACACTCTGGAGTAGATCAAACAATGAAACAAGTTTATTAAGTCAAAGAGAGAGATTTGGTGTCAGTCCAAGCAATGAGGCATACAAGACAGAAATGTTTTCAGGAAAATAAAAGTTAAAACACAACTGGAGCCTAACTTAACAAACTAGATCCAGTTTAAGAAAGTTTCTCACCATGTGCTTCCACCCGTTTTAGTGACCAAACGACTCAGGGTGTGGCCCCTTCTCCAGCTGAACGAATGCTTCCATTGTCTCTTCTGGTGCCGTGAATGCGATGGTCAGGGAGACAGGAATGGGGTCCATTAGGATGTTTGTCCCTCCTTTTTATAGTGCACATTTGAAGTCTATCTAAATAATGGAGGACATCTTAGAGTAGTTTACCATGTAACAGAAAGGAGTTTTTAAATATAATTATAGCTCCATTAACATCCAGCGCATTTTCGAATCTATCCCGTTCGCTTCATCGGGATTTGACAGAAACTTAAAATGTGCCTCAAATAGGTCCAAGCGTTCCACATCACAGTTCTTTAAAAACATTATTCATTCTTAAAGACAGCTGTGACATTGGAATAGCCGTTACTGTCGCTTCTCCATCACGGTCTTTGGAGCGGAGGCTCTCGTCTTTCCCAGGGCTTGAATGGCTGAAGCTGCGCCACTGCATTGTTTTAAGGGTAGATTCCCCAAGGATGATAAATAGCCCACACTCCAGTGACTTACTGATTAGAAAACAGGCCAGTAAGGTCATTGGACTCCATGGCACATAGAGCATCCCACCATTGCCATAGCCATGATATCAGAAGCTTTGCACTTAGGTAAAGAATTTGCAAACACGCATCTCCAAAGAAGCTAGAGCCGTCTTCAGGCATATAAGTAGCAACCAAAGCTTGCACCATTCAACAGAAACAAGTTAGACAGAAACAACGAGGAGTCCAGTGGCACCTTAAAGACTAACAGATTTATTTGGGCATAAGTCAGACAGAAATCACCCATACCCTCTGCAAAACATTTTCCAAGCATCAGTGTCTTTCTTCAAATTGCAGGGATACAGCCTTTGAGAGTGCTTATTTAAGAAGGTTTTACTTTCAATAAGACATTGGTAGGGGTTTAAATGGAGGTTTATTGCTATAAAGAGAGAAGGGAGAAATTCCCACTATTACGGCTTTTGATAAGGATCTTCAGTGTCAGCCTCCTAGAATAGAAGTTGTCACAGAATATCAGGGTTGGAAGGGACCTCAGGAAGTCATCTAGTGCAACCCCCTGCTCAAAGCAGGGCCAATCCCCAATTTCTGCCCCAGATCCCTAAGTGGCCCCCTCAAGGGTTGAGCTCACAACCTTGGGTTTAGCAGGCCAATGCTCAAACCACTGAGCTATCCCTCCCCCAGCCTCTTTCATCCTGAATACAGAGCACTTAGACATTCCTTTCAATCGGGACTCTCTTTAAACCACAAACATCCTCCTTGCTTTGTTCTTGAGATAATCTCCTCCCTCTACCAGACTGCTGTCCTGGTCTTTGATAAGATCCAATTGGTTTGTTTGCCTTTTGACCCAAGTGGCTTTAACACCTGCCATTCCCAGGCTCTTTACAACTTGCAACTAAAGACTTCAATTAATTATTGCTCACAACAAACAATGCTAATCTACCTTTTCAAAACATAGCACAAAAGAAGAGAGTCTAGAGAGAGAAAGGAAGATGCAAGTTATGTAAAATGTTTTAGAGTCTGTGTAAACAACCTGAGTGTCATAAAGATGGTTTTCTGGCCAGAGATGTGCTGTCTTTCCTCACACGCAGCCTACCCCTGGGTGACTGTGTGGTGTGTTAGAAAGCTATTACTTCAAGTGCTGACAGGCTATGGGGCTCTGAGGGGCAGCATTTGATCTGGGTCTTCAGCACCGTCAATCTGCAGAGAACCTGCCTGCAGTAAGTTGGGGGAACTGTGCCTTAGGGAGCAGCCTGTTTGATCTCTCTCTGTTTTTGGATTCTTGGGGGTTAAGGTTCAGGCTTATAAGAAATAAAGTTGGTTCTTTCTAGCAAGAGTATTGTATGTTTTTATCTACATTTTCTCTGTGTGTGCCATGAATGTAACAGGCAGAAAGTAAAATCCTCCTTGAATTTCTTTAATTCACATGAGCAAGTAAAAATATAGGCATGTCAGTTATTACACTCTCCAAACATCCTGGAAAAAAATAATTATGAGTATCTCTTTAGTTCTATGAAGGCGCAGGCAAGTTTGTAATGAGGTAACATTTTTTAAAAAATTGATAACCCTTTTTATGTCAGTACTGAGATATACCCACTTCCTTCTGCTCGATATTCCTGCTGGGGTTTGGTTCAGAGGGAAATCTTCTGCTCTGGCTGCAATAAAAGGTTTTACTGATGTTTCAAACTGGCGTCGAGTGTGTTTGGAGTGGGGATGGGGCTAAGACGCCCAGGGCTGGACAAACACGGAACAAAAAGACACCGTCTGGTTTGTGTCTCTCCCCAGAGCCGGGTGCTATTTCCTCTTTGGCCGCTGAGTTTGATCTCTCTGCTGTTCTCGTTCCCCTCCTGGTGTGGCTGGGGCAGGAGCATCCTGCACTGAGCTCTTTGGGAAAAGGGAAGATGCCACTAGCTTGGTTGTCCCAGGGCAGCGTCTTGTGATGGGAGAGTCAGGACTCCTGTCCAGCACCTCTCACAATGGGGGCCCTGATCCCATTTTCAGCCCCTAGGTGTTACCAGAGCACCTGTCAGGGTTCCTTTCCCACTCTGAACTCTGGGGTACAGATGTGGGGACCCACATGAAAGACCCCCTAAGCTTATTCTTACCAGCTTAGGTTAAAACTTCCCCAAGGCACAGATTCCTTTCTTGCCTTGGGATTGCTGCCACCACCAAGTGATTTAACAGACAATCAGGGAAAGGACCACTTGGAGTCCTATTCCCCCAAAATACTCCCCCAAGCCTACACCCCCTTTCCTGGGAAAGGCTTCAGCATATACTCTCGCCAATTGGTTACAAAGGGACTACAGACCCAAACCCCTGGGTCTTAGAACAATGGAAAAATCAGTCAGGTTCTTAAAAAGAAGGATTTTATTTAAAGAGAAAAAGGTAAAAGAATCACCTCTGTAAACTTAGGTTGGTAGTTAACCTTACAGAGTAGCAGAAAATTCAAAGAGCACAGAGGAACCCCCTCTAGCCTTCATTTCAAAGTTACAACAAAACAGGGATAAACCTCCCTCTAGCAAAGGGAAAATTCACAAGTTGAGAAAACAAAGATAAACTAATATGCCTTGCCTGGCTGTTACTTACAAGTCTGAAACATGAGAGATTTGTTCAGCAAGATTTGGAGAACATGGATTGATGTCTAGTCCCTCTTGGTCCCAAGAACGAATGGCCACACAAACAAAGAACCCAAAACAAAGCCTTCCCCCCCCCCCCCCCGCCAGATTTGAAAGTATCTTTTGTCCCCATTGGTTCCTTTGGTCAGGTACCAACCAGGTTATTTGAGCTTCTTAACCCCTTACAGGTAAGGAGGAATTTTAGGATACCCCTATGGTTATGACAGCACCCATAACCAATTCCTAGGAGATTAACAGGGTATCACAGGTGGCTCCGTGTCCGAGGGGGGAGAGATTTCATTGCTGTGCTGTAGTCCCAGAGTCATGACTGGGTCCCACGTGCTCAGTGTTGGACAAACACTGCGCCAGGGACAATCCCAGTAGCAGAGACCCTAGAGTATAACAGCCACCAGCAGAGAAAGGGTTGGGGACAAAACATGGAGGCCAGTGACCCTGGTGATGGTTGTTACTGCCTCTTCAGGAACCGTCACTTTGCTGTGGTGAAGGGGCTTGCGTGTTCCAATGATCCCCAGAGCTAGGTTGTCAGGAGCTTAATGCTCCTGGTAGGTGACCCAAGGCAAACAGGTCTGAGGGGAGGTCCCAGGCAAAGGACAGTCCAAATCCCCTTCCCCCCGCCAGCCCCCACAAGTCCTCAACAATGGATCAGGTGGATGAGGTTCTTTGGATCTCAATGGCTTGTGAAAGCAGAGGAAGGCTGCTGCAAGGTGGAGATCTCCAGTCATCTCAGACTTTCCATGCCACTGGGCCCCAGACCTCCAGCTTGTTATGATCGTGTGGTCACTGTCGGCGCATTATCTTCCCCATGTTAAAAGAAGTCTCGCGCAGGCTTCTACCACGGGAAGTAACATCTTCCAACCTTCCAAGATCTGTGGCAATGCACTAGTGGTGATGGGGACAGGATTAGTGAAACTGGCAGCCACGAATCTGTACGTAGGCAGCGGTGGTTAGTGATCGTCTGCCACCTTGACAGAGACAGGGGTGCAATTTGACAACTCCTACCGCAACTGAGCAGTCCTCTTTAGGATCCACTCTGGTCACCTCGCACGAGGAGAGGGCTAGAAAAGGTGCTCTAAACCTAGGCTGTCTCACCCACTCCTGGCTGGATTACTGCGTCCAGTGGCATCACTCTACCATGAAAACTATAAAAAGACTTTTGCCACCCGGAATGGTCACAGCTGAGGGATAATAAAGATTATGTATGACCGAAAGAAGGCACTGGTATCACCCAACACGACAGCAGGTGGCGCCACACCTCCAAATCGAGTTACCTAAGTGCTTTTCCTAAGCTACTCAAAGACAGACAGACAATTTCCCAGGTTCGCACCCCCACTGGAGTATAAATCCAAAATTATACCATCTTACACTGCATCGGGAGCTGTATAATGTAAGCTCTTTAATATGTTTGCTTTCCCTTCAATGTGGGAAAGATATGCACACCTCGCTTGTGTTAACCAAGCTGAGATTTTTTCCCCCAGACACTTCACTTAAAGTCACACTAGTTTAGATAAAGCAAAAAACAAGTTTATTAACTGTAAAATTGAGATTTTAAGTGATTATAAGTGATAGCAAACAGATCAAAGCAGATTACCTAGTAAATAAACAAAACCGCAAACTAAGCCTAAAATACTAGATAGGATTTGAATCAATAATCTCTCACCCTGACTGATGATACAAGCAGGCTTGCAGATTTTCAAGGCACAAGCTGCACTTGCTTTGCAGCTTGGGCTCCCCACCCCGTATTCCAAGTCCTTTTCCTTAGGAGCTTCTCTCAGGTGTTGAGTTGTGGGGAAGAACAACGGATGATGTCACTCCCTGCCTTATATAGCTTTAGCATATGGAACCCTTTGTTCCAAAACCAGTTCCCAGCACAGTTTGTGGAAAAATACAGATACTCAAAATGGAGTCCAGAGTCACGTGGTCTGGTCTCCTGCCCTTGCAGAGTCATAGCAGCCATGATTTACAAGCCAGTCACAGGAAGGCTTAAGCTATTTCACAGCCCATTGTCTTTGTTGAGGAGACATTAGCACTCTCTGGCCTCTTCATTGTTGTACCTGAAAGGCTGGCTGTGGGAGTTTTCCAGAGTAAGCCCCTTTGAAATACACAGATCCATAGTCAATATTCATAACTTCAGATACAAAAATGATACGTGCATACAAATAGGATAATCATCTTCAGCAAATCATAACTTTTCCAATGACATGAAATGAATTGGAGCTGGGCGATGGTGAGTAGAGGGATGGGGCAGCCCCCACTTATACACCTCCAACACCCAAAAAGATTTAGGAACCTGTGTTCCAGGTTGGCCGTGTGACTCTGGCCCCCCGAATGGCCTCAGGGTCAATGTCTCTTGGGTTAATAGGGAGTTGCTCTGAATCAAACAGTTAAGTCCCATCTCACTGCCCTGAGATGAGAGGAGCTGTGGGGAGAGAGTGGAGTGGCAGGGAGGGGTTTGGGCCCAGGAGGTTCCATGGAGGGGACAGATCCCCACCCCACCCTGTTGGGGACACTGGGGCATGGCCACTAGGTAACTCGAGGGGATGGAAGACCATGAGTGTCGATGAAGCCCCCTCGCACTAGGCCCAAGTGTCCTTGCCCCCCCCGCCCCCACCTGGAGGCACTCACAGCAGCTCTGCGTACTAGGCCCAAGTGTCCTTGGCCCCCCCGCCTGGAGGCACTCACAGCAGTTATGCTGAGGATCTGCAACAATATGTTGCAGAGTCAGACTGCCTGAAACTAAACAAGGCCAAACAGGGCAAATATAAAAAAAAAATGCTAAATAAAGCAGCTTTATATACAGTTTAACAAATAATAGAAAAAACAAGAAAACTAGCTGGTAACTGAATTGGCTGGCTATATGGATACTTAGGGCAGCTTGCTATTAAATAAGTATGCTAAAAAAAGAATGTATAAAAGCCTGTGTAACTTCCTGCTCTGTGTGCAGGATTTGAGATTCTATTCTCCCTGTACCTTTTTGAAGCTTCAAATAAACTTTTCTGCTTCTCCACCCCGTCGTGATTATTGGGTGAAGCACACCGGGTAGCGAACCAAACCCTGCTGTTGTTTTGCCTCTCGGCACTGGGTGCCGGCAACAGCTTTTGGCGTTCCTGGGTGGGCGACAAGGCTGCTATTTAGCCTTGCCCGGACCCCTCCTGGAGGTCGAGGATTGCGGCGAGAACCGACGCCCAGCGCGCACCGGTGAGTTCATCGGGGGCCTCGGAGGAGACGCGATTTGATCGACCCCGGAGGGCACAACAGTGCAACGCACTCATATAGTGGAGAAGCAGCTGTGGACGACGGTGAGGAACCGGTCCCTTGGACATAGGGGAGGAGCAGCTGCGGACGACGGTGAGGAACCGGTCCCTTGGATAAGGTAGGAACCTTTTGAAATCCGGATTGTATGCTCTGTTGGAACCTGGGGACGCCCAGAGTTACCCTGTAGGTATGGGACAGGACAGAGCTCGGGGGTTAGGGCACAGTGTACGCCCCTAGAGTGCATTCTAGCAAACTGGAAGGTATTTGGTGCGGATCCGATGACTAAGAGCCAATTAAAATGATTCTGTACAGTTGACTGGCCTCAATATCAACTAAAGGACCAGGAGTGGTGGCCACCAGGAGGGTCAATTAATTACAACACGATCCTCCAATTAGTTTTGTTTTGTCAGTAAATGAGTAAATGGAATAAACATCTGTATGCACAAGCGTTTATGGCTTTAAGAGATAGAACAGAGCTGTAATTCTGCAGAGCTGTAATTTGACTCCGACTGGTTCGGTAGCAGCTAATGTTAGTCCCCAGACCCCCACCCCCACTGTAATGGCAGAGCCGGTGTCCCCTTCGGCCCCCACACCCTCACCTTATAAGGGTAGGATGCCTCGGGTTACAGAGATTGCCCCCTCGGTGGGACTCTATCCTTTGATTACCGAGACTGTTGTGGCTTGCCCAGGGGCAGAGGGACGTCAGGCTACCACTATGCAAGTTTACACCCATGTGCCATTCAATCCAATAAACTTAGCAGCTTTTAAAACACAGGCTGGGGAATTCTCCACGAACCCAAGCCGGTTTATTTCAGTCTTTGAGGAGTGCCTCAATAGTCACAAGCCGGATTGGGACAACTGTAATATCCTCCTGAGAACTCTGTTGTCTGAGGTAGAGGGATCAGGTTACAGCTAAGGCAAGGGGAGCGTCAGCTTTCAAGCGAAAGAAAAAAAAAAAAGAAAGGAAGCTATCTGTCAAGTTTCTACCCCAAGTAATTGTAAGTGGCTCAGGGCATTTCTGGGTATGGCAGGCTTTTGCAGGATATGGATCCCAGAGTTTGGACTGTGGGCTAAACCCCTGTATGACTGTGTAAAAGGAGCAGATCATGACCCCTTCTATTGGACCCCTGAGGCTGACAGGGCATTTAAAATCCAGAAAAGAAAATTGATGGAGGCCCCGGCTCTGGGCCTGCTGGATCTCTCTAAGCCGTTTCAGTTGTATCTACATGAACGAAAGGGGGTGGCTCACACAGCTGTTAGAGGCATAAAGATGTCCCGTGGCTTAGTTTTCTAAGCAACTGGATCAGGTTGCAAAGGGTTGGCCGGCATGTTTATGGGCGGTCGCAGCTACTGCCCTAGTGCTTGAGGAAGCCGAGAAGCTAACATTGGGAGGGGTTATGCAAATCTATAGTCCCCATATAGTCCGAGCCTTACTGGATGCAAAGGGAGGGCTTTGGCTCACCCAGGCTCGGATTGCTCGGTACCAGGCTAAGCTGTTAGAGAACTCTGAAGTCACCTTACAGCCTTGCCCCTCCCTTAACCCAGCCACCCTCTTGCCAGAAACAAAGGAACAGAAACATGACTGTTTAGAGATCATAGATGCCCAGTACTCCAGCCGTCCAGATTTAAAGGATGTACCCCTCCCAAATGCAGATTATGAGTGGTACACTGATGGTAGCAGTACTGTAATAAATGGGCAAAGGAGGGCGGGTTATGCTGTTGTGACCCTCCATGACACTGTGGAAGCTGAAGGTTTGCCTGCTGGGACCTCTGCCCAGCTTGCCGAACTAATAGCCCTGACCCGTGCACTTGAACTGTCAAAAGGAAAGCGGGTCAACATTTTTACTGATTCAAAGTATGCTTTTGGTGTGCTACATGCTCATGCTGGCCTATGGAAGCAAAGGGGAATGCTGACAGCCCAAGGCTCCCCAGTCAAGTACGGGCCCCAAATCCTCCGGCTCCTAGAAGCCGTACAACTTCCCTCGGAAGTGGCGGTGGTACACTGTAAAGCCCATCAGAGGAAACCTCAAGATGTGGCCAGAGGTAATGCTAGGGCAGATAGAGAGGCTAAGCATGCTACCACCCTGCCATCCCTTCAGACTGAGAACGCCCATATGCATGCCCTTATCCCATCAGTAGGGGAGCTTCCAACCCCTCAGTACTCTGGGGAGGAGAGACAGCTAACTGACAAACTCGGTCTCCGGGAAAAGGAGGGGTGGCTCCATTCCCCGGAAGGGAAGGTCCTCCTACCAAAGGGCCTGATCCGGCCGGTGCTGCAGAAACTACATCAAACCACTCATGCTGGCAGGGAAGCACTTATCCCGCTAATGGGAAAATACTTTATCACTTCCGGACTCCGACCCCTGGCTGCCCAGGTACAAGCGGACGGCTTAGTCTGCCAAAAGAATAACCCCCGACCGGGACATCCTGTGCCACCAGCTGCCCTAGAACCCACTCTGGGCCCCGGACAAGTGTGGGAAATAGACTTTACTAAGTTTCCCCGGACCCAAGGGTTCAAATATCTCCTTGTCATAGTGGATCGGTTCAGCGGATGGCCAGAAGCCTTCCCATGCCGTAATTGCACTGCCAGAACAGTGGCCTTCAAGTTTGTTAAGGAGATCATTCCTCGCTTTGGACTCCCCCTGTGGATGGAATCTGACAACGGGACACATTTCACGTCAAAAATCATTCAAAGCATCTCACATGCTTTACAGATCCCCTGGAAACTCCATACGCCCTGGAGACCGCAAGCCAGTGGTGTAGTGGAGCGTACCAATCAGACCCTTAAATGGCATCTCTCAAAAGTGTGCCAAGAAGCCTCACTGCGATGGCCTAATGCTTTGCCCCTCGTCCTACTTCGTAGCCGCGTTCTCCCTAAGGGTAGATTAGGGCTTAGTCCCTTTAAAATTATGTTTGGAAGGGCATGGCCTATGAATGGCACCCCGGTTCTGTCAGGGGAATGGGAGCTAGGTAATGGTTTTTTGTCACAGTATATGTGTTCCCTGTCTGCTGTTCTCTTGTCTCTTCACAGGTATACCAAGGATTCCCAGCCTCTCCCCTTGAACTCTCCCGTCCACTTCTTACAGCCTGGTGACTCTGTGCTTGTTCATACCTGGAAAGACGAGCCTCTCCAGGAAAAGTGGAAAGGACCCTATACCGTCCTGCTGGTCTCCCATACAGAGGCAAAGATCGAGGGACACAAGAACTGGATCCATCACTCTCGTTTGAAGGCAGTACCCGCCCCCTCGTCAGCAGAACAGTGGACCGTCCAACCTGCTGACTCCTCATCTAGTGACGATTTCGGGCTAAAGCTACTGTTTAAAAGACACAAATAGCGGGCACCTTAACGCTAAAATGGGCCCACCCAGGTACTGGAGACCCTGGGTTGGAAAAACTCTGGTAATAATTAATTGGGTAATATTGTTATTCTCTGTATTGGTATTTCCAAACTGTGCATATTGGGAGCATAACTCCTTTGTTTCACTTGCGCACCATGTTGCTACTTTAACAAACCAGACTGATTGCTGGGTATGTGCTCCAACTCCACGGTCCCCCAAAACGGGAATGCCCCTTGACATGCTGCCCTTGATCCTAGCAGAATTAGCCGCCACCAAAGAGCAGGAAAGAACGGACTCGCCGTTCTGAAATAAGACCTCTTTACAGCAAGCCACCTATCAGAACCAGGAGTATTCAGTTGCAGTACTCACTGAGGGAGTATTATGTTTTACCCGAAACCAATCTGATTACTATGCGCATCCTGTGGAAAAAAGCTCCTGTGTTATTACACAGTGGGCTAATGGGTATTAAATAAAGACCAAAAGGGGAGGACAGCAGTGTGGGTGTAATGCTTCCTCCCCTTTTAGAAAAACTCTTACAAATAATCTTACCACAAAAAAAAAGATTTGGAAATATAACTTGCCGTCCAGTTAATATCTCCAGTGTAGCAAGCCAATGGTGGGTTTGTAGTGGTCCCTATGGCAAGTGTAATTTGAACGGCGCAATTAGAAACGCCCCCACTTGTACCCAGACAGAAGGATGGAATGCCCCCTTAGGGGCATATGAACTGTTTGGAAAAACAGCCAAAGCAGCCTTAAATATCCCAGGAATCCCCTTAAAAAACAGTCCTTACTGGGCCCTACAGGGTCACTATTTTGTATGTGGCCGAAAGGCTTACAAGGTGCTGCCAGCCAACTGGACAGGTAGCTGTTATATAGCTCATGGAGTTCCTCATCTGTCAATAACTGCCACCCTGCCCCCCCCAAAAAATTAGAAATGCCCGAGACACCTCCGTTAAGTCACAAAAAAAGACCCTGCAGCAACTGACTACGGCATTAAAGGGCAATATAAAGAATTCCCTCACAACCGAGAAGCTTGTAGTGCTCTGTACTGGAAATAGCGCCACTGTTTTCCGGGCCAGCCATGGCATGCATAGGCCGCTATACTGTAAGGCTGCAAATGGTACTTAAGAAAGTTGCCTTTGAGTTAGAGGACTCGGTTAGTAATTTAAAGTAGCAGTGAAAATATTAAATAAAAAGGTACAGCAGCTCAGGACATTTTCCCTCCAAAACAGGCTGGCTTTGGACTATCTCTTGGCATCCCAAGGAGGGGTTTGTGCCCTCGTTGGGCCCCAATGTTATATATATATAAATAATAGCAGTTATAAAATCTATAAAAAGGTGGTACAGGCTGAGGCCCATGCCCGAGCACAGGTTGCCTATACTGCCCCAGAGAGCGATTGGTTGCAAACCTTGTTTTCAGGCTGGGCTTTGTCATCTTGGCTTGGTGGTTTATTTAGCCTGTTATTCAAATTTCTCTTTCCTGTATTGCTTGTATTAATGGTATTATGCTGTGCAGTATCATGTGTCAGGGCCCTTTTGCAAAAGTTAATAAGTCATTCTCTTCAGGGCTATCACAAAGTGCTTATGCAAAATCCTATTATAAAAAAATAAGTAGCCCAAGTAAAAAAACTCAGAGCCAAAGCTGTTAAGTGTTCTCAAAGGAGGGAGTTGTTGGGGACACTGGGGCATGGCCACTAGGTAACTCGAGGGGATGGAAGACCACGAGTGTCGATGAAGCCCCCTCGCACTAGGCCCAAGTGTCCTTGCTCCCACCCGCCCCCCGCCTGGAGACACTCGCAGCAGCTCTGCGTACTAGGCCCAAGTGTCCTTGGCCGCCCCGCCTGGAGGCACTCACAGCAGTTATGCTAAGGATCTGCAACAATATGTTGCAGAGTCAGACTGCCTGAAACTAAACAAGGCCAAACAGGGCAAATATAAAAAAAAAAAGCTAAATAAAGCAGCTTTATGTATAGTTTAACAAATAATACAAAAAACAAAAAAACTAGCTAGTAACTAAATTGGCTGGCTATATAGATACTTAGGGCAGCTTGCTATTAAATAAATATGCTAAAAAATATATATATATAAAAGCCTGTGTAACTTCCTGCTCTGTGTGCAGGATTTGAGATTCTATTCTCCCTGTACCTTTTTATAGCTTCAAATAAACTTTTCTGCTTCTCCACCCCATTGTAATTATTGGGTAAAGCACACCGGGTAGCGAATCAAACCCTGCTGTTGTTTTGCCTCTCGGCACTGGGTGCCGGCAACAACCCTGTCTCCATCCATCTCCCCCCTCTCCCCACTGCAGGTAGATCCAGTGACAGATATAGCCATGGCTTCGAGGGGACCCCACCCCGCGCTCCTGCTGCCCCTCGTCCTCCTGGCCGCCAGCCTGGCCCAGCTCAGAGAAGGCACCAGCTACTCGCAGTTCTTGAACCAACACATTGAATTCCCCAAGAGCAGTGCCTCCAGTGACCAGAACTACTGCAAACTCATGATGCAGCGCCAGGGCCTGACCCGCCCTTTCGGTATAACCGGCGACACCTTCATCCAAGCCCCCACAAACCAAGTCCAGGGTGTTTGCAGCAGTGGAGGGAAACGGGTGCGCGACAACGTCTACAACAGTATCGCACGCTTCCACATCACCACATGCCGGCTGACATCCATTTCCCCACTAGGGCACTGTATCTACAAGGCTAGAGTCCGGACCTGCAGGATCCATGTGACCTGTGCCCAGGGGCAGCCTGCGCACTTAGACAGAGTCCTGTAGAGCCCAGGCGCTGGCCACAGGCGGAGCAGGGAGGCCCCTGCTCCCCCACTTTGACTCCTGGGCAGTTCTCTGTCACTCGGGGCTCTCCTGCCTCGTCCCTGCCCATTCTGGGCAATCCCTGCCATGAGTCTCCACAGGGACATTCAGTGTCTTCCCTTATCCCACAGGCCGGCAGCTTGGGGCCTGCGGGGCGGATTTCCCAAGCCAGGTGCCCAGTTCCCATCCACACGAGTGAAAATCTGGACACCCAGCCCCCCCAGCTGGCACTGAGACCCTCAGCCTGAGCCCAGCGCTCGCCTCGCTGGGTGCCCATTATACAGTACGGCCACCCCCTCCCACCCGGCATGCATTAGGTATCGGGGGCAGGTTGTGGGGAGAAGATTGTCCCAGGCAGGGCCCTGAAAGCTCTCCCTGAGTTTTGTTTCCTTCCTGCTTCTTGCAATAAAACACTTTCCTGCCAATGCAGAACGAGTCGGTGTGTTTGGGGGGCTGGGAGCAGAGTCACTGTACATCTGTGGACCTCAAACCCTCGGGCTATTTTGGGAATATGACTAAGAGTTTGGCTACACTTACATTTTATAGGGCTCTAACTTGCTGGCTCAGGGGTGTGAAAAATTACCCCCCTGAGTGCAGCAAGTCAGAGCGCTTTAAAGCGCTCGTGTAAACAAGCTCTGAGCGCAGGGAGCAGGGCTCCCAGCTCTAGGAGCTAATCCCCTCATGGAGGTGGATCACCAGGAGCGCTGGGAGAACCCTCTCTCCCGGCGCTCCTGCGCGACCACACTCACACTTCAAAGCGCTGCCGGAGGAGCGTTCCCGCGACAGTGCTTTGAAGTTTCCAGTGTAGCCATGCCCTAAGTTGTTTAAAGGGACCAGGGAAGGGATTTGGGGGCATGCCCCTTTGCTAAGCAGTGACCATGATCAAAACCAGGTCAAGGGGCCTAGCTGGCTCCAGGGATTGGGGAATGCAGTCTGAGGCCTTGCCTTTTATGGGGCACCGGCTCCAATCCAGATGCAGGTTGGGGCGACTCCCTTACTCAATGGGGCGGGGAATGCAATACAGGGCCGTTACCCAGAAGGGGGCACCAGTCCTCACAGGTTGCGGGCCCCAGCATGGCCCCAGATGGGCTGGTCAGTGACTGCAGGGGAATGGGGCACAGGAAATGTTATTTCCGGAGCACCAGATACAGTGTGGGCCCAGCTCGGCAGGGTCTGCCTGGCTCTGGGTGAGTGTCAGGGAGGGGGATCCAGGAGCAAAGAGGACTCATCTGAGGTTTGCCAGTGAATGGCTTGTCTGCTTGCAGCCAAAGTCTCCATGGGGCTGGAAGGATCCCCAGGCCCCATGGCCACCTATGGTGCTCCATCTCAGAGGGGTTTGCAGTGCAGAGGCAGAGCTGGCCTCTCCTACCCCTTCCTGCTTGATGACTCTGTATACTGCTTAAGTGTAAATTCAGCAAAGCACATGTTCCTTTGTTCGAGACAGGCCTGTTTGCCGACCTCAGTTTGGAACATGTGGTAACAACACCATACAGTGGAATCTTATAACTTCACACACAATGTTGCCACACACATTTTATCCGGACAACAATGATCAGCAAATTATGAGTTTTCAAATGATCCCTCACCAGGCATCCTGTCTACAAAGTCTTATTACAATAGTGTGTGGGGTATGGACATGGGGTATATTCTGTCATGTCCCCCAAAGGGAGAGGGGATGGCAAACACTAGGGGGATCAAGGATGAATGATTAAGACCATTTGGGGTATGATCAGAGACATGGGTTGATCCCAAAATCTGTTTTAAAAGAATTGGTAGAATCAGTCAACCTTAAGAGAAGCTTTTTTCCCAGGGTTGTATCTCAGGAACCACAGCATCAAGTAATCCCAAATTTGGATTAATAATCCTACCCCACGTCCCCATGAGATGAAACACATTTCAAGTCCATCTAAATAATGGAGCACATTTTAGAAAAGTCACCGATGTAACAGAAAAGAGTTCTTAACAGCAGTTATAACAGAACTGGTGCTGCATTAAAATCCAGTTCATTTTTGGAGCTATCCTGTTTGCTTCATCAGGGTTTTACAGATGCTTAAAATCTGCCTCAAACTGGTCCAAACTTGCCACTTCAAATTTCTTTGTAAATGTAAGGGGACTGCTGGCCCTTTACTAAAACTCAGTGGGGGTGTTTTGGCTGGCTAGCTCCCAGTACCAAAAGGAAGGGGAAGGGTCAATGGGAAATCAAGTCCCTGAGACTGACAGTCCCCAGGAACAATGGGAAGAGTCCAATGCTCCAGGTCAGTGTGATTGACAAGGCAGAGAGGCTAATCAGGGAGTCAGGAGGCCAGGGGCTTTCTGTCCTGCAAGTGAGCTGGAATCGCCTGGGTCAGACAGAGTGGGGCCGAGCTAAGGAGAGAGGCAGCCAGAGAGAACCAGAGAAGCAGCCCAGGGGGAGCAGGTCCGTGCTGGGAGCAGAGTCACAGAAGCAGCCCAGGGAGCAGACCTGTGCTGGGAGCAGAGCTGCAGCAAGCAGAGCCAGGGGAGCCAGAGAAGCAGCCCAGGGAGCTGGAGGCAGAGCAGCAGCCGTGCTGAGGCAGAGTGGAGCTGGAGCTCGATAGGGTGTCCGGTCCGGTCGGGGCTGCTGTGGGTCTAAGGCAGGCTAGTCCCTACCTGTCCTGGCACCATGCTGCGCCCCGGAAGTGCCCAGCAGCAGGTCCTAGGGGAGGGGGCCACAGGGCTCCACGCACTGCCCCCACCGTTTCCTGCACCCCAACCCGCTGCCCTAGCCCAGAGCCCCCTCCCACAACCTGAACCTCTTATTTCTGGCCCCAACCTGGAGCCCGCACCCCAAGTTAGAGCCCTCACCCCCCACACCTCAACCCCCTGCCCCAGCCCAGTGAAAGTGAGTGAGGGTGGGGCAGAGCAAGCCACTGAGGGAGGGGCAATGTAGTGAGCGGGGGGCAGGGGCTCGGGGAAGGGGTGGAGAAGGGGGCAGGGCCTCAGGGAAGGCCTAGGTCTAGGGTGTTCGGTTTTGTGCGATTAGAAAGTTGGCAACCCTAGAGCTGGGGCTGGAGCAGTCTGGAGTGGGGTGCGGTGAGCAGCTGGGGAGAGCGAGGGGGACCCTGGGCAGCAGGCCTAGTGCAGGGAGACGCCCCCAGCCAAGAGAGGCCTTGTAGGCCAGACCTGGAGGGGGATCGTAACCCCAACGGGGGTGGGGGTGAAGGGGGCTGACACTGGGAAGAAGGGTCCTGCCACCTAGACACTGAGGGCGTGTGGCCACTGCCAGAGCAAGTGTCCGACCCGCAGCATCCCTGCAGCACAGCCAGGGCCTGAGAAAAGGCCTGGGACTTGTGAGGAACAGACTGAACTCCCCTGACATCCCAGAAATGCTGGTTGTGACATCCCCATGCCACAGAGCGGGGTGACGGGTTTCCCTTTCACCTTTCCCATTTTTTCCTTATTTTTTTAATTGGTTGCTGTTTAATAAATTGTATTTGCTTTGAACTGTATTTGATGATCAGGGGGTCAGGGAAGCATCCAGTGCAGAGAGAGCACCCTGGAGTGGGGACACCCTAGCCCCTGCCCTAAGTGACCACAACAAGGTTGGGGGTCGAGCCCCCCAGGACTCCTGGGCCCAGCCTTGTTGGGGTTACGAGGCCTCTGCCACACAGGAGAGTGGAAGGGGAGTCCTGGAGGTCAGGCCGGCCTCTGGCTAAAGGAAGTACGAGCGAGGACTCAGATCCTTTCGCTAGTCCATTTCACTGGAGTAGTGTATAAGCCAGGAAAGTTCCCCACAATAGCGGGACCATTCCCCCGCTTACATAAACATTATTAATTCTTAAAAGACAACCACGAAATTTGAACAGGCATGACTGTCTCTTCTCCATCATGGTCTTTGGAGAGGAGGCTGTCGTCTTTCCCAGGGCTTGTCTGCACTGGAATCACTGAAGCTGCGCCAGTGCATTGTTTTAAGTGTAGATTCCCCAAGGATGATAAATAGCCCACACTCCAATGGATTCTTGATTAGACCGCAGGCCAGTAGGGTCATTGGATTCCATGGCACATAAAGCATCCCACCATTGCCATAGCCATGATATCAGACGCTTTGCACTTAGGTAAAGTATTTGCGAACACGCATCTCCAAAGAAGCTAGAGCCGTCTTCAGGCATATAAGTAGCAATCAAAGCCATACAGTCGAAAAGGAAGGTTATTGCTAGAAAGAGAGAAGGAAGAAAGTCATAGATTCATAGATATTAAGGTCAGAAGGGACCATTATGATCATCTAGTCTGACCTCCTGCACAATACAGGCCACAGAATCTCACCCACCCACTCCTGCGATAAACCTCTCACCTATGTCTGAGCTATTGAAGTCCTCAAATCATGCTTTAAAGACTTCAAGGAGCAGAGAATCCTCCAGCAAGTGATCTGTGCCCCATGCTACAGAGGGAGGCGAAAAACCTCCAGGGCCTCTTCCAATCTGCCCTGGAGGAAAATTCCTTCCTGACCCCAAATATGGCGATCAGCTGAACCCTGAGCATATGGGCAAGATTCACCAGACAGATACCCAGGAAAGAATTCTCTGTAGTAACTCAGATCCCATCGCATCTAACATCCCATCACAGGCCATTGGGCTTATTTACCATGAAAAGTTAAAGATCAATTAATTGCCGAAATCATGTTATCCCATCATATCATCTCCTCCATAAACTTATCGAGTTTAATCTTAAAGGCAGATAGGTCTTTTGCCCCCACTGCTTCCCTTGGAAGGCTATTCCAAAACAAGCTCCTTGAGTCTCCTTTCAAAAGACAGGTTTTCCATTCCTTGGATCATCCTAGTAGCCCTTCTCTGTACCTGTTCCAGTTTGAATTCATCCTTCTTAAATATGGGAGACCAGAACTGCACACAGTATTTCAGATGAGGTCTCACCAGTGCCTTATATAACGGTACTCCTTATCTTTACTGGGAACACCTCGCCTGATGAATCCCGAAACCACTTTAGCTTTTTTCACGGCCATCTCACATTGGCGGCTCATAGTCATCCTGTGATCAACCAATATTCCAAGGTCCTTCTCCTCCTCTGTTACTTCTAATTGTTGCGTCCCCAGCTTATAACTAAAATTCTTGTTATTAATCGCTAAATGCATGACCTTCCACTTCTCACGATTAAATTTCATCCTATTACTATTACTCCAGTTTACAAGGTCATCCAGATCTTCCTGTATGATATCCCGGTCTCTCTCTAAATTGGCAATACCTCCCAGCTTTGTATCATCCGCAAACTTTATTAGCACACTCCCGCTTTTTGTGCCGAGGTCAGCAAGAAAAAGATTAAATAAGATTGGTCCCCAAACTGATCCCTGAGGAACTCCACTGGTAACCTCCCTCCAGCCTGACAGTTCACCTTTCAATATGACCCGCTGTAGTCTCCCTGTTAACCAATTCCCTATCCACCTTTCAATTTTCATAGTGATCCCCATCTTTTCCAATTTAACTAATAATTTCCCCTGTGGCACGGTATCAAATGCCTTACTGAAATCTAGGTAAATTAGATCCATTGTGTTTCCTTTGTCTAAAAAATCTGTTACTTTCTCAAAGAAGGAGATCAGGTTGGCTTGGCACAATCTACCTTTTGTAAAACTTTTGTCCCACTTTTACAGCTTCTTTTTATGGCTTCTGATAAGGATCCTTTCTGATGCTGAATAAAGAGACATTCCTTTCAAGTCAGGACTCTCTTTAAACCACAAACATCCTGCTGGGTTTGTTCTGGAGATAATCTCATCCCTCTACCAGACTGCTGTCCTGGTCTTTGATAAGGTCCAAGTGGTTTGTTTGCCTTTTGACCCAAGTGGCTTTAACATCTGCCATTCACAGTGTATTTACAACTTGCCACTAAAGACTTCAAGTAGTTATTGCAGGCAACAAACAATGCTTATCAACCTTTGCAAAACAGCAGAAAAGAAGATAGTCTAAACCGCCAAAGGAAGATACAAGTTATGTCTTAGAGCCTGTGTAAACACACTTGAGTGTCATAAAGATGGTTTTATGACTAGACACATGCTGTCTTCCTCACGCGTGGCTTATCCCTGGGTGACAGTGTGGTGTGGTAGGGAGCTGTCACTTCAAGTGCAAGGGGTTCCCTGATCCTGCTGACAGGCTAGGGGGCTCTGGAGGGGAGCATTTGATCTGGGTCTTCAGCACCATCAGTCTGCAGAGAGCCTGCCTGGAGTAAGGTGGGGTGAATTGTTCCTTGGGGAGCAGCCTGTTGTTTCTCTGTGTGTGTTTTTGGATTCTTGTGTGTTGCGGTTCTGGATTCTAAGAAATAAAGTTGCTACCTTCCAGCAAGAGTATTGTATGATTTTATCTAATTTCTCTGTGTGTGTGCCGTGAATGTAACAGACAGAAAGAAAAATCCTCCTTGAATTTCTTTATTTACCCTGAGCAATTAAAATCTAGGCATGCCAGTTGTTACATTCTCCAAATATCCTGGATAAAAATAATTGTGAGTGTCTCTTTAGTTCAGTGAAGGCACAGGGCAAGTTTGTACTGAGGTAACATTCTAAAAAAATAGATAACCCTTTTTATGTCAGTACTGAGGTTTACCCGCCTCCTTCTGCTGGATATTCCCGCTAGGATTTGGTTCAGAAGGAAATCTGCTGCTCTGGCTGCAATAAAATGTTTTTACTGCAGATCAAAGGCAGATCCCAGATATCTGACAGCAAATAGGCAGATCCCAGATATCTGACAGCAAATATTTACTGAATGTGGTGTCTACCTTTTATGGCCATTGATCAGGGAGGAAGGTGTAATTGTTGCAGAGCAAAGGGCCAGTGTACGTAAATGGCCGACACTCTGTCTCCTGGCAACGGATGGCCTGGGCCCTTCCCCCCTGCAAGGTGATAGCTAAAGGGTTGGAGAACAAAGGAATCAGGTGATCTCCTGGCCCGGGAAAGGGCACCCATAAGCAATTACTGGGAGATTAACAGGGTATCGCAGGTGGCTCCTTGTCCGAGGGGGGAGAGATTTCATTGCTGTGCTGTAGTCCCAGCATCGCCCGTCATGACAGGGTCCCATGTGCTCGGTGCTGGACAAACACAGCGCCAGGGACAATCCCGGCAGCAGAGACCCTAGAGTATAAAAGCCACCATTCAAGCAGGAGATTGCAATTTCAGAGTCAGCTGGTATTTACCTGGTTTCAAGTGGTAAGGTCAGGGCAGGAGGATTAGAAACCAGGAGTCTGAAGTTCTAGCCTTGCTCTGGGGAGTCTAGTGGGGTAGAGCAGGGAGCGGTGGGAGCCAGGATTTGTGGGTTCTAGCCCTATCCTGGGGTGGCTAGAAGGTCTAATGGGTTAGACCAGGGAGCCAGGACTCCTGGGTAGAACAGGGCAAAATTTGTATGAATTTATTCACCCCAGTTGTCAAGCATGGTGACGCTGAGTAGCCGTTGTGCCTGGGACCACCCTTGAGAATGACTCTGGTTAACGCCTGCACCTCAGATGTGGGTGACCCAGTTTCCAGGCCCTGCTCCAACAGCGATCCAGCCAAAAGTGGAGCAGGGCAGCTCCAAGTGGAGCGAGTGAAGAGTCCCCAGCTGAGAGGGGGCAGATCTCTGGTCTAATCCCTTCCCCTTGGCAGGCAGAGGGGGGATTTGAACTGGGTTTTTCCCACAGCCCTGGGTGAGTGCTCTAACTGCTGGGCTGAAAGTTACAAGGGAAACCCGTCCCCACCGGCCATTTTGGGGCTTTAGGCCTCTGCTTTTGTCCAAATGCCCCAAACTGAAAAAAAAACCATTTCCAGTCAGGTCAAACAGAAATGTTTTCTGTCCAGGTGACATGGAATTTTTTGACTTTTTATTTCGCCAAAAATTTGGAATAATATGGGGTTTGGTTCAACCCAAGATAAAACCACAGTAGGGCCTCAGAGTTACAAACTCTTCGGGAGTAGGGGTTGTTCATAATTCTGCAACGTTCGTAACTCTGAACAAAGTGTTTGGTGGTTCTTTCAAAAGTTTATAACTGAATGTTGACGTAATACAGCTTTGAAACTTTACTATGCAGAAGAAAAATGTTGCTTTTAACCCTCTTAATTTAAATGAAAGAATTTAAAATTAACTTAATTGCTTTTAACCCTCTTAATTTAAAAGAAATAATTTCTTACCCTTGTCAAATACTAATTTTAAAACTTTCCCTTTTTTTAAGTCATTTACATTTAGCACAGCACTGGATTTGTTTTTGTTTTTTGTTTGTGGGGCTGGCTGATTGCATACTTTCTGTTCCAAACGAGGTGTGTGGTTGACCAGTCAGTTTGTAACTCTGGCATTCGTAACGCTGAGGTTCTACTGTAGTTTTCAATTGCTCGGAACCAAAAAATTCATTACTCACCCAGCTCTACTCCTGGATTCTGTTTCTGATTGCGGGAGATGGAGACGGAGTCAAGACTCCTGGGTTCTAGCCCAGCTCTGTGAGGAGAGATGCGGGCTGGGAGTCAGGACTCCTGGGTTCTATCTCTGAGGTGAGGAACGGAATGGGCTGTAGTTGATTAAAAGAGGAAGAAAGGGCCGAAGGGCCCCACAGAAGGACTAATGCTCACCACTCTGAGCATTAGAAACTTTTCCCTAATATCCAACCTACATCTCCCTGGCTGCAGACTCAGGCCATTACTTCTTGTCCTGTCCTCAGTGGACACAGAGAATGATGGATTTCTGTCCCCTCCAGAACAGCCCTGCACAGATTTGAAAGCTGTTCTCAGCTCCCCCTCAGTCTTCTTTTCTCAGGACTAAACCTGCCCAGTTTTTAACCTTTCCTCACAGGTCAGGTTTTCTAACCCTTTGATCATTTGTGTTGCTCTCCTCTGGACTCTCTCCAGTTTGTCCACATCTTTCCTAAAGTTTGGTGCCCAGAACTGGGCCCAGGACCCCAAGCGGGACCTCACCAATGCTGAGTAGAGCAGGACAATTCCTTCCCGTGTCTTGCATATGACACTTCTGGTAATCCACCCCAGGAGGACACCAGCCTTTCCTGCCACTGCATCACATTGTTAACCTGGCATCATTCCCTGCTCTGCCCCGCTCCCGACACCACAACGACACTCCACGTGGGAGCAGGGCTCTGCTGTTAACAGCGGGGAACGAGCAGCCGTTGGCACATCCCACCGGCCTATGGAGTCACCACCCATTAGCCCGTTGCCCCATCCCAGGTTTTGAAACTTCCTCTGTATGTGCAGGGTTTTGCCCCCCTCCCCCCAGTCCTGGGGAGAGCAGCCTGCCCCAGGCCACAGGGAGGGATCCAGCAACAGCCAAACCACCAACCGACACCCAGCATGCCAGCGGGGCTGGGCAGTGCAGATTGAGTGGGGGCTGGTCCAGGCTGACTGGGTCGTGGGCAGCCCTGTTGGGCCAGATCTGGGCTGGCCCGGGGACTGGGGGGTGTCAAAGCCCCAAGCCCATGAGCACCGTGAGACACTGCAGGGTGAATGGGACAGGATCTGGCACAGAGGGGCCTGGCAGGACCCCCATAGCTGGTGCCAGTGGAGACAGATCCCTCCTGGGCCCAGATCCTCCTGGGCCCAGCCAGCCCAGCCTAGCCTGCCCCGGATCCCCCTGGGCCCAGCCAGCCCAGCCTAGCCCAGCCCAGCCCAGCCTGCTCCTGGGCCCAGCCAGCGCATGGCAGGGCTGGCTAGCTCAGCCCTCTCTGCACGTTCCCTGTGATCTGTCTGGGGCATGAGTGTTAGGTGTGTTCGTTGCCTGTCATGAGAGCCAAACTCTCTGTCTCGTACCATTCTCAGTTTTGTTCCCACAAAGGGCTAGTGTGCGGCCTGCCCTGTGGGTTTGGGGGGCCCCGAGACCCTGGGGTGATGGTCATGGTCTGGGTTTGAGACCCAGCTCCGCACCAAGTTGGGCAATCCAGGCACTTTCAGCCAGGCTCTTTTGTTCAGGGATGGGGAACCCCTTCCTCAAATGATCCTAAGTTTGGGTCAGTCACCCCAGCTTCCCTCGCTCCCTAGGGGCCCACACCAAATTTCTTTGCAAGCTGTCATAATATAAAGGGAAGGCTAACCACCTTTAAAATCCCTCCTGGCAAGAGGAAAAAACCCTTTCACCTGTAAAGGGTTAAGAAGCTAGGATAACCTCACTGGCACCTGACCAAAATGACCAATGACGAGACAAGACACTTTCAAAAGCTGGGAAGAGGGAGAACATTAAAGGGTCTGTGTCTGTTTGGGTGAGGCTTTTGCCTGGGACAGGACAGGAATGGAGTCTTAGAACTTAGTAAGTAATCTAGCTAGATATGCGTTAGATTCTGTTTGTTTAAATGGCTGAGAAAATAAGTTGTGCTGAATAGAATGAATATTCTTGTCTGTGTGTCTTTTTGTAACTTAAGGTTTTGCCTAGAGGGATTCTCTATGTTTTGAATCTAATTACCCTGTAAGGTATTTACCATCCTGATCTTACAGAGGTGATCCTTTTCTTTTTACTGTTTCTTCTATTAAAATGTTTCTTTTCAAGAACTGAATGCTTTTTTTCATTGTTCTAAGATCCAAGGGCTTGGGTCTGTGGTCACCTATGCAACTTGGTGAGGATTTTTACCAAACCTTCCCCAAGAAGTAGGGTGCAAGGGTTGGGAGGATTTTTGGAGGGAAAGACTTTTCTGAACAATGCTTTCTCAGGAACCCAGATTAATGTTTGGTGGTGGCAGTGGAAAACCAAGGGCAAAGGGTAAAATAGTTTGTACCTTGGGGAAGTTTTAACCTAAGCTGGTAAAAGTAAGCTTAGGAGGTTTTCATGTTGGTCCCCACATTTGTACCCTAGAGTTCAAAGTGGGGAAGGAACCTGGACATGGTGGCAGAATGGTGGGATTAACCTGAAATCATTTTGAGATCAATTTGAGATTTTTTGAACCAGAAGCACAGATTTTTAAAAGGGAATTTTTTTTTCTCTTTTGGGCTGCTGGAAAGCAGGTCCAACTGAAAGCAGCTCGTTTTTTCTTTGCTTTGGGGCCAGAGCAGAGACAAAAGGGAATTATCTTTTGTGAATTGCAGATTTTCTTTGCCTGGAGGCAGAGTAGTTAACCTCCTGCAGGGAAATTCACAAGTCTTCACAGACCTGAAGTTTTTTTTTTTCCCTAAGAGCAACTAGAGGGGATTTCTACCTATTTGCCTGAAGACAAAAGTGTTAGTTTTAGGGTTTTTTAGGATTTTGATTTTTTTTCTTTTTTGAACAAGGAGCACAGATTTGAAAAGAAAAGGAGTACTTGTGGCACCTTAGAGACTAACCAATTTATTTGAGCATAAGCTTTCGTGAGCTACAGCTCACTTCATCGGATGCATCCGATGAAGTGAGCTGTAGCTCACAAAAACTTATGCTCAAATAAATTGATTAGTCTCTAAGGTGCCACAAGTACTCCTTTTCTTTTTGCGAATACAGACTAACACGGCTGTTAGTCTGAAACCTGAGATTTGAAAAGGAAATTTTTTCCTTTGGGCTGCTGGAAAGCAGGTCTCCAACTGGAAATCGTTGGAAGCTTTTTGCTTTGCTTTGGGACCAGAGCAGAGACAGGTTTTCTCTACCTAAGGCAGAGTAGTTAACCTCCTGCAGGGAAATTCACCAGTCTTCACAGACCTGAAAGTTGTTTTTTTTTTTTTTTTTTTTTTTTAACCTAAGAGTAACTTGAGGGGATTTCTGCCAATTTGCCTGGAGACAAAAGGTGTTAGGTTTTGTGGGGGGTTTTTTTGGATTTTTCTGTAGGCTGACAATCACTAGCAGAGAATATAGGTATCCTATTCAGCACAGCAAAATTTTACAAGCCAAGTATTTTTGTTTTGGTTTGGTTTTCTGTCTAACTCTCGGGTGTAAAAAGTTAGTTAAAAACAGAGAGATTAGGATGACAGACTCCACGGTTCAACAAAAGGTGGAATTAGCCAGATTTGAGGCTAAGGAAAAACAAAAGGAATATGAAAGACAGATAGAACTCATGCGGATGGAGAAGGATGTAATGGAGGCAAGAAACAAAGAAATGAAGCATGAACTGGAGATGGAGACGGTAAAGGCTCAGCAGAATATACCAACAAACCTAGCAATCCTTCTCCAGGTACCACTTCCCATCCCAGAAAGTTCCCCACCTACAAGGCAGGCAAATTGTTGGAGACCCCAGGGCATGGCCATTAGTTAAGTTGAGGGGACGGAAGGCCATAAGGGTCGAGGAAGTCTCCCTGCTATAGGCCTAAGGGCTTCTTTTCAACCCCCCTTAATAGAACTCAGGCCTGGCTGGTTTGAGTAAGCTCTTTTGCTCTTAAAACAATGTTGCAGCCGTAGATAATGCCTCATAGTGTAAGGTTTGCTGCCGCCAAGTTAAAGATAACAGGAGAGACAGCTACAAGGCCAGACAGGATGTGCTGGTTGTTTAAGTTGCTAGGAATGCTTGTTAGAGGTTGCAGGAAATCAACTTTGTTGTAACCCATATAAGGAAGGCAGAGCATTTGTGCAAAGCTTTGATTGGCTGATGTGTTGTGCAGTAGCATTAAGGAATATAAAAGTGTGTGTAATGACCTGCTCTGGTGTGCAGGATTTGAGATTTCTCTCCCTGTACCTTTCTTTGGAATTCCAAATAAACTTTTCTGCTTCTCCACCCCGTTGTGTATATTGGGTGATGCACACAGGGCAACGAACCCCTGCTGTTGTTTGCCTCTGGGCACTGGGTGCCGGCAACACGATGATACTGAGGCCTTCTTAGAAAACTTCGAAAGGGCCTGCCTTGGGTACGGCATCTCTACAGACCAATACAAGGTAGAACTGAGGCCACAGCTCAGTGGACCCTTAGCTGAGGTGGCGGCTGAAATGCCTAAGGACCACATGAACAAGTATGAACTGTTTAAAACCAAGGCGAGAGTCAGAATGGGGCTAACACCCGAGCATTCTCGTCGGAGGTTCAGAGCCCTAAGGTGGAAACCAGACGTGTCATTTACCTGACATGCCTACCACATTGTGAAACATTGGGATGCCTGGATATCAGGAGCAAGTGTTGAATTTCCAGAGATTTGCCCTTCCTAATGCAAATGGAGCAGTTCTTAGAGGGTGTTCCTGAGGAAATAGAAAGATACATCCTAGATGGGAAGCCCAAAACTGTAATCGAGGCAGGAGAGATTGGAGCCAGATGGGTGGAGGTGGCAGAGAAGAAGAAAACTGGTCGCAGTTGGAGCGGAGACCAGAAGGGACAACCCCAGACCACACCCTATTACCGGGGGCTGCCCAAGGCCCCACCTACCCCCCAAAGAACCCTCCAGACACCTTATCGTCCCACCACCCCGTTCTCCAGCAACCCGCCTCGCCCCAGTGACCCGTCGGCTGGACGATGTTTTAAATGTAACAAGCTGGGGCATGTAAAGGCCAATTGCCCCAAGAACCCCAACAGATTACAGTTCATTGCACCGGAATCACACCAGAGATCCTTAGGCCCAGATACCTCCCAGATATCCTTGGAGGGGAGGGAAACTGTGAGTGTGGGCCGGAAGAAGGTCACAGCGTGGAGGGACAACCGGAGCACAGGTATCAGCTATCCATCCTTCCTTAGTGGACCCTAATTTAATCAACTCAGAGATCCAAGTGACGACTCAAGTCCAACTCTTTCAATTTGCCTACAGCCAAGTTGCCTGTCCAGTACAAGGGCTGGTCAGGAACGTGGACTTTTGCAGTCTATGATGATTATCCCATCCCATGCTGTTGGGGGAAGACTTGGCCAATCATGAGAAGCGGCCAAGAGGGTGGGAATGGTCACCCGCAGCCAGACTAAACCAACCGTCACGCCTAGCAGCTGTTCCGGAAACTTCTACCAGGACCCGGTCAGAGGTAATGCACCAGGACCCCAGGCCAATGTCTCCAACAGCAGTGGTGGATCCAGTCCCAGAGACCCAGACGGAACCAGTCCCAGAACCGGAACCAGCAGAACAACCAGCACCAGACCCATTGACAGCACTGAATCCAATACTTGCAACCTCGGCACCAGAGGGCCCCACCGAACCTGAACCACAGCAGCCCATAACCCTACACAAGAGGTTCAGCCGGAGCCTGAACCCCAACATAGTGTCCCAGTGGAGAGCGGTTCAGTCAACAGAAACAGCCCCATCCCCTACATCACTTCCAGAGGGACCAAGCATAGGACCACAATCCAATGAGGAACTGATGTCTCCAGCATCAAGGGAACAGTTCCAGACCAAACAGGAAGCCGATGAAAGCCTCCAGAGAGCTTGGACGGTGGCATGGAGCAACCCCACCTCTCAGCTCTTCTAATCGATCCAGGTTTGTTGTAGAAAGAGGACTGTTATACAAGGAAACTCTTCTGGTGGACACCAGGAAGACTGGCGTCCTCAGAGACAGTTGGTAGTTCCAACTAAATACCGGGCCAAGCTCTTGAGCTTAGCCCACGATCACCCTAGTGGCCATGCTGGGGTGAACAGGACCAAAGACCGTTTGCGGGGATCATTCCACTGGGAGGGAATGGGCAAGGATGTTTCTACCTATGTCCGGTCTTGTGAAGTATGCCAAAGAGTGGGAAAACCCCAAGACCAAGTCAAAGCCCCTCTCCAGCCACTCCCCATCATTGAAGTTCCATTTCAGCAAGTAGCTGTGGATATTCTGGGTCCTTTTCCGAAAAAGACACCCAGAGGAAAGCAGTACATACTGACTTTCATGGATGTTGCCACCTGATGGCCGGAAGCAGTAGCTCTAAGCAACCCCAGGGCTAAAAGTGCCAGGCACTAGCAGTACATTTTTGCCAGGGTAGGTTGGCCCTCCGACATCCTCACAGATGCAGGGACTAATTTCCTGGCAGGAACTATGGAAAACCTTTGGGAAGCTCATGGGGTAAATCACTTGGTTGCCACTCCTTACCACCATCAAACAAATGGCATGGTGGAGAAGTTTAATGGAACTTTGGGGGCCATGATACGTAAATTCGTAAATGAGCACTCCAATGATTGAGACCTAGTGTTGCAGCAGTTGCTCTTTGCCTACAGAGCTGTACCACATCCCAGTTTAGGGTTTTCCCCATTTGAACTTGTATATGGCCATGAGGTTAAGGGGCCATTACAGCTGGTGAAGCAGCAATGGGAGGGATTTACACCTTCTCCAGGAACTAACATTCTGGACTTTGTAACCAACCTACAAAACACCCTGCAAACCTCTTTAGCCCTTGCGAAAGAAGACCTACAGGATGCTCAAAAAGAGCAAAAAGCCTGGTATGATAACATGCCAGAGAGCGTTCCTTCAAAGTAGGGGACCAGGTCGTGGTCTTAAAGGCGCTCCAGGCCCATAAAATGGAAGCATCGTGGGAAGGGCCATTCACGGTCCAGTAGCGCCTGGGAGCCGTTAAGTATCTCATAGCATTCCCCGCCTCCAACCAAAAGCCTAAGGTGTACCATATTAATTCTCTAAAGCCCTTTTATTCCAGAGAATTAAAGGTTTGTCAGTTTACAGCCCAGGGAGGAGACGACGCTGAGTGGCCTGAAGGTGTCTACTACGAAGGGAAAAGTGCTGGTGGTGTGGAAGAGGCGAACCTCTCCATGACGATTGGGCGTATGCAGCGACAGCAGATCAAGGAGCTGTGCACTAGCTACGCGCCAACGTTCTCAGCCACCCCAGGACTGACTGAACGGGCATAACACTCCATTGACACAGGTAATGCTCGCCCAATTAGAGCCCAACCTTACCGGGTGTCTCCTCAAGCTAAAACTGCTATAGAACGGGAGATCCAGGATATGTTACAGATGGGGTTAATCCACCCATCTGGCAGTGCATGGGCATCTCCAGTGGTTGTAGTTCCCAAACCAGATGGGGAGATACGGTTTTGTGTGGACTACCGTAAGCTAAATGCTGTAACTCGCCCAGACAACTATCCAATGCCATGCACAGATGAACTATTAGAGAAACTGGGACGGGCCCAGTTTCATCTCTACCTTGGACTTAACCAAGGCATACTGGCAGGTACCGCTAGATGAATCCGCCAAGGAAAGGTCAGCCTTCACCACACATGTTGGGCTGTATGAATTTAATGTACTCCCTTTCACGTTGCGGAATGCACCCGCCACGTTCTAAAGACTTGTAGATGGTCTCCTAGCGGGATTAGGAGAATATGCAGTCGCCTACCTTGACGATGTGGCCATATTTTCGGATTCCTGGGCAGAACACCTGGAACATCTACAAAAAGTCTTTGAGCGCATAAGGGAGGCAGGACTAACTGTTAAGGCTAAGAAGTGTCAAATAGGCCTAAACAGAGTGACTTACCTTGGACACCAGGTGGGTCAAGGAAACTATCAACCCCCTACAGGCCAAAGTGGATGCTATCCAAAAGTGGCCTGTCCCAAAGTCAAAGAAACAGATTCAATCCTTCTCAGGCTTGGCCGGTTATTACAGACGATTTGTACCGCAATGCAGCCAAATTGCCGCCCCACTGACAGACCTAACCAAAAAGAAACAGCCAAATGCCATTCAGCGGACCGAAGAGTGTCAGAAGGGCTTTAACCAGCTTAAAGCGACACTCATGTCTGACCCTGTACTAAGGGCCCCAGACTTTGACAAACCATTCCTAGTAACCACAGATGCGTCCGAGCGTGGTGTGGGAGCAGTTTTAATGCAGAAAGGACCGGATCAAGAATTCCACCCTGTAGTGTTTCTCAGCAAAAAACTGTCTGAGAGGGAAAGCAACTGTTCAGTCACTGAAAAAGAATGTTACGCCATTGTCTACGCTCTGGACAAGCTACGCCCATATGTTTAGGGACGGCGTTTCCACCTGCAAACCGACCATGCTGTGCTACGGTGGCTTCATACTGCCATGGGAAATAACAAAAAACTTCTTCGGTGGAGTTTAGCTCTCCAAGATTTTGATTTCGACATCCAACACATCTCAGGAGCTTCTAACAAAGTGGCTGATGCACGCTCCCGTGAAAGTTTCCCAGAATCAACTGGTTAAAATCGTCCTTGAGATGGGGAAAATATTGTTAGTCTTTATGTACTTGGTAGTATATTTAGAGGTGCATGTGTCTTATTAATTCTGTTTTTCCTATAGCTCCAGAAAGAAATCCCAGCCAGCGTTTCACCCTAGCTGTGATTTGGGGGGCATGTCATAAATATAAAGGGAAGGGTAAACCCCTTTAAAATCCCTCCTGGCCAGAGGAAAAAACCCTTTCACCCGTAAAGGGTTAAGAAGCTAGGATAACCTCACTGGCACCTGACCAAAATGCCAATGAGGAGACAAGATACTTTCAAAAGCTGGGAAGAGGGAGAACATCAAAGGGTCTCTGTCTGTCTGGGTGAGGTTTTGCCGGGGACAGGACAGGAATGGAGTCTTAGAACTTAGTAAGTAATCTAGCTAGATATGCGTTAGATTCTGTTTGTTTAAATGGCTGAGAAAATAAGTTGTGCTGAATAGAATGAATATTCTTGTCTGTGTGTCTTTTTGTAACTT